>NC_047045.1:60427711-60758144 GCF_011762595.2 Tursiops truncatus | reverse complement strand
CACTCCCTATTTTTATACCCTGGTCATAGGGCTTTACACATTTCCTGTTCTTGCCAGCCTCTGAAGACACTGAGTTTGCCAGCTTATACCCTAGTAGAAACTAGTTGACTGATTTGCTTAAACTAAGAGGTGTAGTTTTTCCCACATAATAATTTTCATTGTGACTTTGGGCAAATTACTAACATCTTTGGGTCTCTTTCAACTCTCAAATTCTGTGAAAGCATCTATGCATTGTTTGACAGCCTATGCTCAAAGTCATCTGAACTATTTTGGGAATTCTTAGCTGATATCAAATAAAATGACAATTCCTTATGTGATTCTTTTATTTAAATTTATTTATTTATTTTCGGTTCAGTTGGGTCTTTGTTGCTGCGCGCGGGCTTTCTCTAGCTGTGGCGAGCGGGGGCTTCTCTTCATTACGGTGCACAGGCTTCTCTTGCTGCGGAGCGCCGGCTCCAGGCACATGGGCTTCAGTAGTCGTGGCGCGCAGGCTCAGTAGTTGTGACTGGTGGGCTCTAGAGCACAGGCTCAGTAGTTGTGGCGCACGGGTTTAGTTGTTCCGCGGCATGTGGGATGAGGGATTCTCCCGGACCATGGCTCGAACCCGTGTCGCCTGCATTGGCAGGCGGATTCTCAACCACTGCGCCACCAGGAAGCCCCAAACAAACACTTTGAATGCAGCTACTAACATGCTTATGGGGCCCCAGCGTACAAGAAATACTGATGGAACCCTCGCAAATGTTAACATCAGAATAGTAAACGTAAAAAGATTATTTTAAATGACATTGAGAAGAGTACCTATACACAAAGCAAGTAAAAGACACGTATGTAACCAAAGAAAGAAATATGATGATTTTAATTGCTTAAGATTCTTATAAACTTTAAAAGAAATTATTCTTTAAAAAATTAAAGCACAGGACACTGTAAAAAGAGGGAGAACTAAGACATCCATGATCCTAACAAGAAATGCAAGTTTCTATTTTGCCTGTTACTTTCTTGCTTTGTCTATAGATAGTACATATATTTTTACATTTGCAATTATAGTGATTGAGCAATTCTGTATTTGGCTTTTTTTCGTATAATTACATTCTAAACATTTTCCATGTTGCCACAGAGTCTTCACAATATTTATTTTTAGTGATGGCATAATATTCCATCAAATTGCTTAAACATTCTTATGCTATTGCAATTTTAGTTTATTCTCAGTATATTTTTAAAAAATCTAATTGTCAGCATTACTAACTAAAATTCAGTACTGTGATTTTATTTTTTCATCCTTTCAATATACACTAATTTCACCAATTGGTTAACTATAAAAAGAATCCTCAGGAGTTTCAAAGAGCATGGAAAAGACATATTAAATTAGGATGAATTTCAAGCATTTGATGACAAGTCATAAATCACTCCAACACTTGCTAAAACTGCATGCTTGTAAAGGACTAGACAGTGGATTCAAAGTGCCTGCATCCTGCCTTTGCTTGACACCAGTATTGCGCCTTGGGGAAACTTGATTCATTTCTCTCTGCCTCTGTCTTCTCATCTGCAAAATGGGATTAGTAATAGTGCCTATCATGTAAGACTGTTCTGAGGATTAAACAAAAAAAAAAAACGTTGCATGTTAAACACTTAGAACAGTGTCTTTCACACTGAAAGTGCTATATAAATGTTATCCTTTTAATGTTAGAATACCTTTACATTTTTTCTCTACCTTACAAGAATTCTACATGCAAGCAAGACAAGTGGTGAGTTTTAAAACTTTAAGAAAAAAAAAAACAAAGTGAAATAATTTCTTAGCCAGGAGCAACTTCTTTTACTTCTTTTTCTAAGGTGAATTGGTTACAATTCACCTTAGACATTTGTGAACTATCATTCTGTCAGCATAATCATGATAGTAAGAGTAAAGTAAAATAAGCACCACTCAGTGGCATGAAAGGATGAGGAATTCCAAAAGCCACTCTGTCTTCTTAGGGTGTCTGCTCTGAGGAGCTATTGCTATGTGAAAGAAATCGTTATGCAGAACATATTTATTACCTTGATAGAGGATGACAGCCAAGTGTGTTAAGATCTATAAATGAGGGTTTCCCTGGTGGCGCAGTGGGTAAGAATCCACCTGCCAATGCAGGGGACACAGGTTCTAGCCCTGGTCCGGGAAGATCCCACATGCCGCGGAGCAGCTGGGCCCGTGAGCCATGGCCGCTGAGCCTGCGCGTCCGGAGCCTGTGCTCCGCAACGGGAGAGGCCACAACAGTGAGAGGCCCGCGTACCACAGAAAAAAAAAAAAAAAAAAAAGCACCATCTACTCAATATTATGTGCCAGGCAAAACACTTGGACTTTTAAAAATACTTTAAAATCTGCATAACAACCTGGGCAGAAATATTCCTACCCCAGTCTTACAGATGGGGAGACAGACTCAGTGAAATGAAATGACCAGCCAAAAAACACAAGGTGCTGGAAAATGAGTGGCCAGCACTGACCAATTCAGGTTATGTTAAGATTTGATAGGTAGGGAAGTTGTGAGACTCCTTTCCTGACTGTCCATCCCACCCACTTTCCCATCAAGGCCTCATTAGACATCAAAGGAGGTAAAACGCATTTTTTCTTTTCTTTTGCACACTGCAGGTACGAAGATGGATCAAGAGTCCGGTGGTCAGTGTGGACAAGCATCAGAGTCCCAGTCTGAAGTACACGGGCCCTTCAGTGGTGTACATGCCACCAGGGGAGCCAGACTTCGAGCCTTCATTGTGTCAGACGTGCCTGGGAGACCAAGCTTTCCAAAGAGGGGTTCTCCCTCAGGAGAAGGAGTCAAGCTCATGGGAAACTCAATCCGCGTGCGAAGTAAGTTTGCTCTGGATCCGTTCTTCTGAAAGGATTCTAGGCCTTTGTTTTTCTTGTATCCATGCCATGGTACGCCCCCAAAATTTATTTTTTTAATGCACGTTTATAAAGCTTCTGAGGAGGACATAGAATTGTGGCCTTTGTTAGTCCATTGTACTGAGTATTTTTTAAATAGACTTTACTTTTTAGAGCACTTTTCAGATTACAGCAAAATTGAGAAGAAAATATAGAAATTCCTATACATTCCCTACCCCTAGATATGCATAGTCTCTCCCACTATCAATGTCCCCACCAGAGTGGAACATTCCTTACAACTGATGAGCCTGCATTGACACATCCGCACCCAAAGTTCATAGTTTACATCAGGGTTCACTCTTGGTGTTGTATATTCTGTGGGTTTGGACAAATGTATAATGACATGTATCCGTCTTTATAATATCATACAGAATAGTTTCACTGTCCTAAAAACCCTCGGTGTTTCACCTATTCATCCCACTCTTCCCCCAAACCCTGGCAACTACATATATTTTACTGTCTCCATAGTTTTGCCTTTTCCAGATGCCATGCAGTTAGAATCATACACTCTATTGCCCTAATTTTTTATGCTGTTCCAAGGCAGCAATGTTTTGGTCAACTAGAAATTCCTCCTAAGTTGTTTGATCACACAGAAATCAATTCTTGTATGATGTAAGAAGGATATCATAACAGTCATCTAAAGTTTGTAAACACCACTGAAATATTTATCTCAACTTGATTTGACCCATAAGAGAGAACTATGTCAATCTTTCACTATTTTCCCATATATACTTATATTTTTCCTGACATTTTTCTCTGTTACTCCAAGAGTTTTGGGGATTTGTGTGTTTGTTGTTTTTTAATTTTGCTAATTCGAGGAAGCCAGATAACTGACTTATCTTGTAGGTTCTAACATTTCAAAAATTTAAGGTTGTATTTTTAACTTATAACTCAATTAGGCTTATTTAGTTTGACTTTTTAAACCGTCAGATTACATGTTTATATTATTTTTATTACCAATTTATTGACATAAAAATACAACAGTAAGAAGACAGGACATGTTATTACAAAGTACAATTAATTGCAAGTGATCTTCCAATATATTATTTCAAATCAGTGCATCATAAGATGATAAATGTTAATAACTTCTCCTTCTTTTTTTTTTTTAAATCAGCATTTTCCAGAGATAAAGTAATCATTTTAGCTGCTAAAAGATAAAAACACTTGAATCTGAATTCCTTTTAACCCTGAGATATGCAATGTCTCAGAAACTGTTACCTCATGAAAAAGTAATACCTGCTGCCTACTTTCTAGGGTTATTGGAAATATCAAGTGAGATATACATGAAATACTTCATAATCTATAAAGTGTCACGCAAATATAAAACATCATTACTTATGTTTGCTGACGTACATATTAGCTAAGCCTGTAACTGAACTAGACTTCCATGACTAGGTCAGCAGTTTGCTGATCTATGAACATTTGTCATAGGGCATTTGTTGTTTAGCTAGACACTGGCTCAACCCCGTGTTAGTCATAAAAGGTAACAAATAGATTTTAAATGCAAGGATTGGAAAACTTTTTCTGTAAAAGGCCAAATAGCAAATATTGTAGGCTTTGCAGGCCATACGGTCTCTGTCACTCTGATTGAGCTCTGCCCTTGTAGGGAAAGCAGCCACAGATAACATACAAATGAATGGGCCTGACTGTGTTTAAATAAAACTTATATTTATAAAAACACGTGGCTGGTCCACCAGCCATAGTTTGCATACTCTTGGACTCTTAAGAGTCTAAAAGAATTTGCCAACTCCTTAGAGTCTAAAGAACTATTCATGACGCAGAGGCAGAGAGAGGGCTCTGCAAATCCTATACAGAGCACAAATGCCTAGTCCTAAATGTTTACTGGAGGCCCTACTATATGCCAAGCTGTTGGGAACAGAGCTAGATTAATGAATAAATGGAATTCCACTCAAGAGGAAACAATAAACAAAGAGCTGGAAGGAATTTAAAGCAACATTGTGATTCATCCTTTTACTTTATCCAGGATTATAGGTGAATCAGTCTCCAATTTACAATGGATTACCTGGTTCTGACTTAGTTGGGTTTTTTTAAGATCACCACAAACCAAAAAGACACTTATATTTTAACAATTTAAAAATGAATCTAGAAACTTCTCTGGTGGTCTAGTAGTTAAGATTCCACGCTTCCACTGCAGGGAGCATGGCTTCAATCCCTGGTTGAGGAAGTAAGATCCCGCATGCTGCGTGGCACGGCCAAAAAATAAAAATGAATCTATACCTTGTATCCTTTAGGGATTAAACCATGAAATAGTTCCTTGAGAAGGCACCGCTGTCCTTTTAGGAAGTGGAGTTGTGTGCTAAGTAGATGGAGAGGCTGTTAGATGGAGACCAGGCCTCGTGGCGAAGACCTCAAGTTGGCCCCCTGACAACTCCTGATGTGGGTTATTTTAAGCAAGTCATTAATTCATCCTTCCTGCTCAATGTTCCCTCCTATGAAAACTGAGATTATTCATGCCATCGAGTTTCTTCCTAGGAGTTTCTTGGTACTTTGCAGATGAGATGGGACTTTTAAAATCTTTTGTAAATGTAAATTCATGTGTAGTGTTCTGGAGTCAGGCAACCCACATTCTAGTGCCAGCTCTGTCCCAAGGTCAATATACGAACTTGAGCATGTCACAAAAGCTCTTCAACATCATGTGATGGGCCTAACCTAGTTAACTCTAAAGCCCTTTTTAGTCTGAAATCCTGTGGTTGGAATTTGATGACCTATAAATGAGAAAAAACTCTCTATTTGATGTATAAAGATAAAGCATAGAAAATGAGGTGAGAGTGTTTCAAATAAAATAAGAAAGGAAACATAGCACAAGTCCTTTATGAATAATTGTGAGAGATTTATTTTTTTTCCTGACTTTAAAAATAGTACAGTCTAAATGCTACTTTTGGGCTTCCCTGGTGGCGCAGTGGTTGAGAGTCCGCCTGCCGATGCAGGGGACGTGGGTTCGTGCCCCGGTCCGGGAAGATCCCACATGCCAGGGAGCGGCTGGACCCGTGAGCCATGGCCGCTGAGCCTGCGCGTCCGGAGCCTGTGCTCCGCAACGGGAGAGGCCACAACAGTGAGAGGCCCGCGTACCGCAAAAAATAAATAAATAAAAATAAATAAATGCTACTTTTAATGGCCAAAAATTTGCTAAGAGTTATAGTGCAGTTAGTTTGTGCCATGCCTCACCAATTGTCTAGTTAGTAGCTTTTAAACATGTTTCTCCTATGCAAGAAACTGGCATATACGTATTGCTAATAAATCATCCAGAAGAATAGCAATATTGTGATGTTATTAGTAGTGCTGTCTAAAAATGGACTGTTTATTAAACAGACCTTTCTGGGAATGAGATGGGAAGAGGATAACATAGAGCTGTGTAAGCTGTTACTGAATAATGCATGCCAGTGGAACTCAAGTTGAAGTCAACTTTTAGTTCCTAAAGAGGTGGAAAACCATGTTAGTTTTTCGATGGGTGCATGTTGATTAAACATGTTCAAACTCTGTTTTGAAGCATATCTCTCACAGCACCTCCAATATCCAGATAGACCTCGCTGGAAGGACAGGAAAGGAATGTTTTGGAGTGGCAGTGGGGAAGGAAATCTGGTGTGAGGGAAAGCATAGGATTGGATCAAGATGGCAGCCAGAACATTTAACGTCATCTCTTCTTCTTGCTTTAAATAATAGAAAACACACACGCATTTTAATTTATAGTAGTGCTAGAAAACAAGGTATGTCATTGTATGCATAAGGAATAATTAAGACTCTCTGAAAAACAGAAGGCAGGTAGGATTATGAAGTTGATGAGAAAACTACAGTCCAAAATGATCACATCAAAGACAGATCTAACAGATGGGGACACTGCAAGCTTATCTATTCAAAAGAATCCAGTAAGTTGGAAAATAAAGATGTTCCAGGCAAGGCTTAATAAAAGGAAAGCAGTGTTAAGAATATAAATGTCAGAAAAAATACAATGTAACACAAAAAATTTGAAAGGAACAAAGAGGAATATTTCACATTGATGAAAGATAGCTGCTAAGAAGGTAAAACATTCACCAACCTTTACGAGCTTAGCAACATAACACGGAAATAGTTAAAGCAACAAATAATAGAAATACAAAGAAAAATGGAAAATTCATGTCACAGAAGAACATTTTTGTCATACTTCTCCCAGGAATTGCCAGTTCAAGAAGACCGACAATGTGTGAGGATAGAGGATTTTATTTTATTTATTTTTAAAAATTAATCTATTTATTTATTTATTTACTTTTGGCTATGTTGGGTCTTTGTTGCTGCGCGTGGGCTTTCTCTAGTTGTGGTGAGCGGGCACTACTCTTCGTTGTGGCGCGCAGGCTTCTCATTGTCGTGGCTCCTCTTGTTGTGGAGCACAGGCTCTAGGTGTACAGGCTTCAGTAGTTGTGGCACATGGGCTCAGTAGTTGTGGCTTGCGGGCTCTAGAGCTCAGGCTCAGTAGTTGTGCTGTACGGGCTTAGTTGCTCCACGGAATGTGGGATCTTCCCGGGCCAGGGCTCAAACCTGTGTCCCTTGCATTGGCAGGCAGATTCTTAACCACTGCACCACCAGAGAAGTCCCATTAGAAGATTTTAATAAAACAATTAACCAAATCTGATTTATGCTGAGATTTGTATATAAAGAAGAATATACTTTATTTTAAGCACACATGGAACGGTTACAAAAACTGACCAAGAATTAGATCATGAAGCATATCTCATCAAATTCCAAAAAACAGGAATCACACAGGTCGTACTAGCTAATTACAATTTGATAAAATTAGAAATTAAAAACAATATGAGAGCCAACCACCATCCTCAGCCAATCCATCCACCTGGAATTCCCATACATCCTTCCTATAACTCTGGGCTTACAGAGGAAATAAGAAAAGAAAACTAAATACTATTTTAAGTGTCTACCACACCACCAGGGAAATGCAAACTGAAACAATGAAATCCATGTGTTTTTAATCCATCAGATTGTCAATGGTTGAAAAGATTGATAATGTCATGGTAAAAGTATAGGCCAAAACACTACTGGTGGAAGGATTTTTTTGGCAATTTTCCTTTATTAAAAATTCTCATCCACCTCTACTTTAGATATGTACTTGCTTATGCTGACAATGGGGACAGGTACAGTGATATTCAGTTAGAAAAGCAAATCGAAGATGAATATAGCATCATCACATTTATTTTTTTTTTAATTCGGTATTTCTCTTTTCATGTCTGTGTGTGTATGTGCGTGTGTATCTATGAGTATATGTGTGTGTCTGTGTAAATGCAAACAAAAAGATCTGGAAGTATATACATCAAACTGAAATAGTGATTACAACTTTCGTGTGATTCAAATGGAGAGATGATGAGGTGTGAGAGAGTAATCAAGAAGGACTTTAGCTTTGTCTATATTGGTTGAACCTCTCAAGACTATATTAGTGTATTACCCGTGAGTTTGGGGAAAATATTATGCCCACCAGGAAACTCACTTGTAGAAAGGAAGTTATAACTCAACCTCATTGGTTAAAAGTCAGGCACCATCACAAAGATGGTTTTGTACCATGAGACTTTCCCAGCACTACACTACAAAGAAAGGCACCTGGAGGAAAATGGAAACACACAATGTTTGTGCTCCCAACGTGCCTTGCTAATCCTTCTGTCTGTCAATCATTTTACCCTGCCCTGTGTGGTGTTTTTTGGTATGCACATCCATTCATTCTCGCAGTTCCCCCCAGTTTTTAAATCTAACATGTTCATTCTCCTATATCCTTCCTGGACCTTGCCTACATCTTAAAAATTAATGTGTTCTTTGTTTTTCTCTTTGCCTTTATTAGTTGAAATGGAAATTTTGTTGATGCAATTTTTTTTTTTTTTTAACGTGAAAAGGGGAGACTAAGAAAACTCTGCAGCCCATGCTGGTTATAAATCACTTAACATTTCAGAGGCGTTGCGTGCCGAAGGCTCATGACTGATTCTCATTAACTTTGCCCTCTCATACGGGTTAGATTTGGCTGAGTGAGGATTTCCTCAGACTCCTCTGTCTGTGTTTCAATTGAAGACAGCTCGAAAGGTGCTTAGTCGGCTGCCAACAAATGAAACCAGGGCACTGCACGTGGATTTTAAGGCCTGGTGAAGTCAGTCCC
Source organism: Tursiops truncatus (assembly GCF_011762595.2). NCBI lineage: Eukaryota > Metazoa > Chordata > Mammalia > Artiodactyla > Delphinidae > Tursiops > Tursiops truncatus. Next base: position 60,749,091 of record NC_047045.1, on the reverse strand, counting down.
CTGGATAGAGCTGCCAACTTGAAGAAATTATTAACCACATTACTAACCCAAGAATTACTGTTGAGCCTTTGACATGATTAAATATAAGGTCACTGCCTCTTCTTCTTCCTCAGCAAATCACCACAGACAATAATAGAAGGCACTTTTAATTAAGCTTACTTGACACAGTTCTGGGAGAGCATCTGCCCCATGTGGCTTGTTCAGCATCTGGGATGCCATCCCTCCATCTGTTAGGCTATCATGGCTCAAGGAGGTGCACCGTTACCTTTATATTTCTTCTCAAAACTGTTGAGCTGTTCCTTTGAAGGCCAGGAAGCTTGGTAGTAAAATGGTGAGCTGAGGGACAGTCTCCATCCTGATTTACCTTCACATCATCTTGAGGTTTTCTGATCTTTCTTAAGAAAAGGCTATAAAAGACTTGAATCAACCAGATGGCTTTATAGACTTCTGGTTTCTTTCAATTTACATAGTAAAAATGGATTTTTATGAAGGCTTATAGGGAATAAAATAATAGTCTTTCCAATTGCCTTCTCCCCCAGTTTTCTGCTCTTAGTATGACATATCATGGTCTCTGGGGGATGTCGGGTGATTTCTAAGCTTATCATCCACAATAGTCCTTGTTCTGCACCAAATTTTAAGCTATTTCATCTTTGAGAAGGCATTTATCACATGAAACAAAACATTAGACCACTAAGGCAGGGAAAAGAGAATACCCTATACTTAGGATGTGACAGAGTGGATGAAATTCTGTCCAGAGCCAGAAAACCTGGGTTCGAAGTCCAGCTCTACCACTGGTGGGTCACGTGAACATCCACATGCTACGTGATCTCCAGAGGCTGACCTGCAAACCCTGAAGAATAAAACAGTGCTGCCTACCTTACCCAGCTGATGAGATGATGGGGATCAAATGACAGAGCATGTGTGGAAACTCCTAAAGAAAAAAACCCATAAACAGCACTTGAAATATTATTAGTTGGCAAATACACTTAAGGGTAATACAAACTGAAAAGACTTTAAAGCAAGTAAATCAATCTTAAGCAAAACATTCATCACATTTCCAAACTTTCCTAGTAATAACAGCAACAATAAAGAATACTACCTGGAAAGTAATATGTCTTGGGAAACATTAAAAATGACTTAATTGGGGACTTCCCTGGTGGCACAGTGGGTAAGAACCCACCTGCCAATGCAGGGGACACATGTTCCCGGGAAGATCCCACATGCCTCAGAGCAACTAAGCCCGTGCACCACAACTACTGAAGCCCACGTGCCTAGAGCCCGTGCTCTGCATCAAGAGAAGCCACCCAGTGAGAAGCACGCACACCAAAAGGAAGAGTAGCCCCCCCTCGCCACAACTAGAGAAAGCCCACACACAGCAAGAAGGACCCAAACACAGCCAAAAATAAATAAAATTTTAAAAAATGACTTAGTTGCCCTCTTAGGAGAATGAAAACCCCGATACTCACTATTGCCAATATTTATCTGAATATTATTATTCTAAGACTAAGGCAGAATTGGAAAAAAATTAAGTTTCTTCCCCCAAAAAACTTGGAATATTTTTTCCTAGAAAGGCAACATAAAAAAAAAAAAGGTAGGGGTAAGAAAATAGAGGAAACTCTATTGGTTCCCCTTGGAGGTTTTCAATGTTTTTTCCTTTGTTCTACAATAATTTGAAGTGTCCTAAGTGACTTACAACTCAAGCATTTCTCTTTGGCTAAGAACCAGAGGAAAGATTACCTTGTTATCCTGTAGCTCTTGCTAAGAGCTACTAGTTAGCTGAAATTTCCATTTTTAGATTTCATATGTCTTTTACTATAAATCTATCTCCTTTCTGACTTTTCCCCATGATTTTCAAAATTTATGTAAGAATGATCATAACAGCATTATCGAGATGTTTAAAAATAATTCCATTTTCTTTATATGCCAACTGTTTTTATTTTTTTGTGTTCTCTCTCAGTTTCCCCCCTGTGTACCTAGTTTGTCCATGATTGTTGTCATAGTGTATATATGATACTGAAGCTGCCTTTTTTCCACTTAACATTTATTGGAAACATTCATATGTTGTAACAAATTTCATATTTATTATGGTTAACATTGCATCAAATTGATGTTGTTTAATGTAACCATAGACCTACCGTTAGTCCTTTCATTTTCTTAATTTTTTTCTCTTTTTCATAAGGCTGAAAATGATTTTTTCCCTCTCAATTTGAATAACCTTAGAATAAATTGAACCTTAGTATGAATCCCCAGTAATGGAGTAGAGTTTAAAAATAATTATTTTTGTCAAAATACTTTCAAGACCAATTTAGAAAGAATCAAATAAATAAAAATGGTACCAGCACTATGTGAATAAACTTACTCCACTAGCCCTTTATCCCTTGAAGGTAGTGGTATGTTTTAATTTTTGTTCATTTAATGAAATGACACTTCAGTGATGTGATATGCATTTCTTTGATTACCAGAAAATTTAAGAAATTTTTCTATTTTTCAAGTCGTTACTTGTAAGTCTTCATGAGAATTGTTTTGTTCTATCCTTGCCTCTTTATTTGTCAGAATTTTGCATTTAATTTTGTCAATTTAAATGAATTATTTCTAGGTAGTTGACATTCTCCTTCAACTTCTTTCAAGTCTGTCTGGGGCAGATTTTTTTCCCACTCTACGTCTTGGTTATTATAGCCACAGAAATGAACCAGGTCTGCTTTTTGCACTACTAGAGAGAGGATATCTACATTTAAAGCTAAAATAAGCACACACTCCTCCACCCAAGAAGGTACAGAGCAAAGCCCTAGTGCCAACAGAAGGGTTGCACGTGAAAGAATGCTAGGTCCTGGGTGATTACGGCTTTCTGTCTGCGCCACATGCACATTTTGTGTCTGGCCAGACAGCTTGATACCCAGGATGCCGGTTCCTCCTCTTCCAGGAGTACATCTGTGTTTCCAGTCCATGTTTCCAGGGCTTGTAGAGCCAGGAAGCCATCTCCACCCACTTGGTGCTGTCCTTCTCTTCCAGAGACGAGGGCCGGGACTCTGGAGGGGCATTCTTCCAGGGTCAGGGCACAGGAGGAGGTAGCACAGTGTCCCGCTCAGCCCCTCACCACCAGGCACTGACCAAAGGCTCGTTTGCTCCACAACCTGGCACATACTTCTGCTGTATTTAAAGACATGACTTAAGTCACAGGACTTACATGTGAGAGTCAGACTTTGGAATAAAACAAGTTTCTGCTTGCATCCAGAGCTCACTTCATTTTGATTACCTAAGCTCTCCTATGAGGTCCATCCCACCAGTATGCCTCCTTCCCAGGAGATAAGTCTGGAAAGGGATAAGGGAATCCATCCAGGCTATTTAGGACATAAAATATTCCAGGAAAGTTACTCTCTGTCCTCTCTAGAAATCTCTAGCCAGTGGTTACACTTACGCTTGGGTTGGAGCATATTTCGTTGGCTCTTGTTGTATGTAACCAAATCTATCCTGCTTCTAATTAAACTTATTCCTTTTAGTATAGTCCTTCCCAGAAACCATACGGCTATTTTCCACTATAATAATACCCCTTCTCAGTAGTTTTGAGACTTTAAAAATTTTATAAGAAGGCTTTTTACAAACTACTAAAAATCTACAAGCAAGAACTGAATTTAAGTGATAAAGCAAGTTTAATTGTATTCCATTTGATATTTTTGGTCATTATTTCTCTTTTTTTCCTCAAAGTTTACAATTATATTTTTTTCTTGGATTGTTTTTTGAAATAATAGAATTGAATCTATCAAGAAGCATCCCTATAGTGTAAACTATAAAGAACAAGTGAAACAAAACTGTGAAGAATTTTGAGAAAGACAATGATAATTTCTTAAAACGTAACTCTAAACTTAACTTTTGCGGACTTGAAAAGACTCTTCTTATAAACATTCTAAAGACAAAGGAAATAAAAATGATTAATATCACCTTGATATTCCCTATTCACACAAAGTAAATTGCTTCTGGTTCATTCTGCTTACACAGAGAGACTTTGATAAACACCTAAATGTGCCAAGACACACATTTGTCTGTGGTGTTCATGACAAATAAGCCATTCTATTTTCACTTGTCTTTGTGAACCCATAAATAAATCAATCTATTTCTAGGCAAGATTCTAGCAAAGCTCAATTTGGTGACATCATCTCTTTAGAGAATCATCACAACCAGTAGAAGTACACTGATATTATGTGACTCAGCTCTGTTCCATGAGAAGATTAAACTTTTCTTATCGACCTTGAGCAGCAGACATTGGCATAAGGGCATATTAAAAATCCCTTTGAAGTCAAGCCAAACTTTACAGCTTGCTATCTATAATTTTAGTGTACTTTTCCAATGTCCATCAGCCTTGATAACTATAAATACACAATTCTATCCTCAATTCACTTTTCTCTCTTGTGCTGATAGGCGGTTTTCCTTTTGAGTTGGTTTTAAAATGACCTTTCAAGAGATTCATCTAGATTTCTACTTGAGGGAAAAATTTGAGAATTCAACACCTCTGGCTGGGTTAGATAAGTAGCAGACAGGTGGCTCCCTAGTTAAGACAGGGAGCAGGGGTTATAGATCTTTGTAGATTAGAAAATGCTAAATGCATTAACTTGGTCCGTACCAAAAGAAAAAGAAAAGAGAGAAATGACCATTACAGTTCTCTTCTCAGCTTAGTATTGTGGAATCAGCAGCACTGACTTATTTTTAAAACAAGTAATCTGATATTAGCACAAAGGCAGACCTTTCCTGTAGTGACCACATATGCAAAATGCTAAGAGGGACATCAGAATGTGGAATGCCCTCCGAGCCACCATTGGTTTGTTCTCTCAACTAGTGTTTATTGAGAATTTCTATTACAGGCCAGGCAGGAAGAAGTATCTCATGCAGTGCTTCCAGGAGAAGGGAAAATACTGATAATTAACCAGGCAGTTATAATACAGTGATACATGCTACCAAAGGGGAAAGTACTTAAGAGGGTCCCATAGCCCACTACTGAGGGTCGATGAAGGCTTCAGCAGAATAGAAATCTAAACTAAACAGTGAAGGATGATGTACCCCAGTGTTCATAGCAGCATTATTTACAATAGCCAACACATGGAAGTAACATAAATGCCCATTGACAGAGGAATGGATAAAGATGTGGTATACCTGTATATATATATATAAACACACACACACATCATACACACACACACATATATATATATATATATATACCAGTCATGTATATTACTCAGCCATAAAAAAGAATGAAATAGTGCCATCTGCAGCAACATGGATGGACCTAGAGATAATCATACTAAGTTAAGTAAGTCAGACAGAGAAAGACAAATATCATATGATATCACTTATATGTGGAATCTAAAAAAATAATACAAATAAACTTATTTACAAAACAGAAATAGACTCACAGACATAGAAAACAAACTTATGGTTACCAAAGGGGAAAGGTGGAGGAGAACAAATTAGGAATTTGGGATTAACAGATACCACACTACTATATATAAACGAGATTAAAAAAAGACCTACTATATAGCACAGGGAACTATATTCAATATCTTGTAATAATCTATAATGGAAAAGAATCTGAAAAAGAATGCATATATATATATATATATACATACAAACATATATATGTGTATATATATGTGTGTTGTATATATGTGTGTGTATATATATATATATATATATATATATATATATATATGTATGTATGTATATATATAACTGAATCACTTTGCAGTACACCTGAAAGTAACACAACATTATAAATCATCTACACTTCAATTTAAAAAAAAAAGTGAAGGATGCATAAATTAGTGAGGTAAGGAAAGGTGAGGAAGGAGAAACCCAGGCAGATGGGACAAATAACCAAAAGCCTGGAGAACTCAAATGAGAGAGTAAATTTGGAGCAAGGGAAATGAAGCTGAACTGGGACACAAAGAGTTTAGATCATTAAGGCTTTTCACAAGGCATTTTAAATAATTTATAACTATCCTCAGGAAACAAAGATCCATTGAAATGTTTCCATCACAACAGTGTTATCATTAGGCATAAAGAATGGATAGGAGAGAGTCAAATTCCAGAAATTCTTCCATTGGAGATTTATGGCTTTGGATTAAGGTTTATGGCTCTGACCCTGCTGAGGATAAATATGCTTGAGATTTAATACAATAAGCTTGATTCTCATTTCACAAAGAAAAACAAAGGTTCCAGATTTGGAAAAGGATAACATTAACCAATTTACTAAAAATTCCCTCATTATTAAAATGGGGAGGGAGGATGAGAATCTGAAACCATGAACCAACTTTGTCATTTGCCAACTTTGTTGTTATTTTGTGACTGAAAAAAAAGGTAAAATTAAGATGTGGGAGAATTGAAAAGTTTCAAAGAGGATTGTAGTTGGAGGGAGAAGGAGACAGAAAGAGAGGATACGTGTGATCACATGCTCACATGCTCTAAGCCATTTTGTGTTTGACTTGAGGAATCCAACTGTGTCTTGCAGAGGCAGAGCCCACGTGGATCAGAGTCAAGGAGTTCTCTCTGTTGGGGCTGATTGTACATGTGTAAGCAAAAAGCTGTAAAAAGCCAAGGAGAGTGGATGTTTGTAAAATGCATCTGCACCAGTGTCATCAGTCTTTGTATGGGAAGATGATACCACTGACTTTGTATCAACGCTGAGTGTGGTTCCTAGTGCTAAAAGCTGGATTTGTACTGATCTGCTCATACTGTCTTGCCTAATCTCACAGAAGACTAATAGAACAAATTTTCAGTAGACTTGGAGGGTTAATCTGACTGACCTTCCCTGGGCTTAAACAAGGGGCCTTGGTCTTTTAGCACAATGCTCTAATCAGCTACTCTAATCAGATCCATGGTTTGCAATACACACAAGGAGAAGAAAGTAACAACATTTGAAGAAGTGGGGAGGTTTTTAGTGATTTTTAGCCACTGAAGAATGCGAAAGTTCCAATTTTCTTCGTAACTGAAATCATAACAGCTATGAGCACTCGGCTGTTCATCAAAGATACGAGGAGGAGTCATGAGGCTTTATTTCATGGATTAAGTCTAAAAGCTGTATGTACTTTCATGAAGTCTCATAATGGATTGGTAATGGTTATTATGGATGATAATATTTATTTCGACAAGTCAGAAATACAAAGTACAAAAGATGTTTAAAGTGCAAATGGCATAGATGGTTTCACAAATGCATAGGTTGAAATTACCTATAATTTCAGTGACTGTCATAAATTGTATGACATAAAGTTGGCTCTGGTTTTCATTTTCATGGTAAGGACAGCTTGTAAATCAATGACATGACTCATGGGTCTCAGGGATGGGGCATCAACCCAGCACCTGCTTTCCCAATCAGTCAAGTTACATTCACATCCAAACACAAATAACCGTAGTCTTATTAATCTCAGCCACGAAACTTGATATTTCAGTTTTGAGAGGACAGGCAAGTTTAAGCTCAGAGGGTTCATTTCCTCCTGGTGGCATACACCATACACTTAATGCATAAAAAACTGCTATTTCTTTCTGAGGAACTTCTCAGGGTTGAATGCCATTTTGGGTTCCGTGTTTGTGGCTTTGCATGGGCCATATATAGGTAAATTTTACAAAAGTCCACAGCAGATGTCACTTTGAGCTGAGGCCATGTGACAAGCAGCAGCGTGCCACCCTAACCTCACTTTGGGGAAATCCAAGCTTCGCAGTTGCCACACAGGATGTCTCATTAAAAGAGGGATTTTCCCCTCTGCTCTGGAACACGTTACTTCCTTCCCCTTCTTCAGTTCTACCGTACAGAAGTACTCTCAAAACAGTAAATGAAAAAAAAAAACAGTTAATGATTTTCCCTGTCATGAGTGACTGTACTTGGGGGGACTGTAAGGGGGTAGGGGTAGGGAATGAGGGGTGGGTATTCGAGGGCCGGGGTGTAGAAGAGGCCATAAGAACAAGATGCCCTGAGCACTCTGGTCAGCCCACCATGTCTATGGGCATGCTATTGATAGTGACCAATAATAAAAAAAATAATAATAATTGTCTCTGACCCATGTATGTATCAAGCATGATTTTGGTGTCAGATTTCAATTCAAAGCCCAGCACTGACACTTACCAGCTGTATCCTTGAGTTTCCCCACCTACAAAATGGATAATAATACAAACTAAACAGGGTTGCTGTATGGTTTCAACGAGAAAATGTACAGACATTGACTACATTTCTCTCTGCTTCCATCTTCCCTCAAACCTCTTCCTAGCTCCCCAAGCCTAAAAGAAGTCAAACAGATCTAACAGTGAGAGTCATACGGTGATTCTGAACTATGTGTCGTGAGCCCAATGTACTACTTCTATTTACTTTGTAATTTGTTTCCGTAGGATACTACATTTATTAATCACAAGCTTGTGTCCCATGTCTTTTCGTTCAGCAAAAAGAGAATTAAAATAGGAAGTGAAAGTTGCAAAACAAGTACATTATTAAACAAGCTTGTGTCAGTGCAGCTTTTTTAAAACAAGTGAGCTTTTGACCAGTCAAGGTATTCTGTCAACTTATTTTTAGTCTCATTTCCAAATCTCTTGAATGAAACTAGTGGGAAAACTGGAGGAAAAATATTCGAGTTTGCTTTTCTCTAGGGCAAAATTTTTAGTATTCCTACCCCCAATTCTGAAGGCTAGCTCTCCCCTGAATACCTATTATGGACAAAACCACACAGATTGTTTGCTCAACCTACACTGCAACCTGAAATATTCTCACAGAAAAATAATTCCACTGACATTTTTTTCCCCATTGAACTGCAGCTCCTTCTGGAAAGTCAGATTCTCTGTATAATCTCAAGATCATCCCAAGCAGGTGTGTCTTTATCTTTAATTCTAGGAAATAATTGCTGCCTGGAAGATTAAACTATCAGGGCCTAAAACATAAATAAAACCAGAACTCCTAGAGTTTTTTTTATTGTTGTTTAGAGTTTTCTCAATTTTAACCTCAAGACAATTTATCTTCACCTATAAAGGAAAAAATGCAATAGAATTTTTAAAACATAAATAATAATTATCTATAAATTAATGAGCAGCATCTTAAGCTTTCTGAGAACAAGCCAGACAGTAGAATTCCTTCGTGCAAGGTTAATGAATAACACAGATTAGAAAACCACTAGCAATTTAGTTCCATCACTGATGGGACTTTAAAACTATAAATTAGAATGAAAATAACAAGGCCATAACTTGGCATATAACGAATTGCCCCAATTATACTTTTGTAATTTACTTTCAATTTGCCTCCATTCAGGCAATTTAGAACTAAAATTTAATCATTAATATATTAAAGATGGCATATATTCTTTATTATTATCATATTCATCCATTCTTATTGATTCTACATTTCCTATAACAGAAGACAAAAGCTAAATAGGGAAATGTATTGATAACAATGCTTTTAAGTATTTTTTTACTTGGAAGATTTGAGAATCTTTTTAAGGATTTTTTTTTTTTTTTTTTTTGCGGTACGCGGGCTTCTCACTGTTGTGGCCTTTCCCGTTGCGGAGCACAGGCTCCGGACGCGCAGGCTCAGCGGCCATGACTCACGGGCCCAGCCGCTCCGCGGCATGTGGGATCCTCCCGGACCGAGGCACGAACGCGTGTCCCCTGCATCAGCAGGCGGACTCTCAACCACTGCGCCACCAGGGAAGCCCTTTTTTAAGGATTTTTTATCACTAGTTGAAATACCTATTCAGCCTGTCACTGTGTAATCTAGTTCATACTCAAGGACAGGTTACTGTTTCGAAGAGAAAAAAACATTCTAAATGTTGGAAGGGTTATAAAGCAACATTGGGTAAATTTCACATGTTCAAAATAGCTCCACCACTGGCCCAGACCACCTATCTCCTTCACTCTTATCCCTTATTTCAAAGTTCCATTTCAACACTGAGTCAGAGAGACATCTGGATCAGCAATCCATCCTCCTGCGACCACTGTCCTTTAATTGCTCTCCTCCTTCAATTCAGTGATGCCTGAGTCCCAGCATCACAGCAAGCACCCCAGCACATTCAGTCCCCATCACAGTTTTCATCCCACTCATCTCTGGTCTGCTGTTTTTCTTATTCAACAACACCATTAACCCCCTCACTTTCCCTTTCTACAGCATCCTCTGGGACTGTTGTCAGTAAACACCATTAAATCATTCAACTTTTCCTCAAAACCCTCCCTCTGCCCTCTCACCTTGTTACGCAAGATGGCAATATGGGCCACACATTAAACAGGGTTTGTCACCAATAAACAGGGTTTGTCACCAACCCTGTCAACAAACAGGGTTTGTTTTGAAAAAGCCAGGTTAGATTTCTCAGGGCCTCCGTTAGGGTAATGTGCCCTGGGAATCTCCAAGAGGGAAGAGCCTGAGCATTACCCAGATGCATTGGACCCAAAAATTTCCTATAAAGAAACATCTTTAGGAGACCACTGTCTTAGCTGAGACTTGGCTTTCTATGGAAGATGATACTGCTTCTCCTGCACCCTCGAGTAGAAATGGCCTCTTTTCCAGCCTCCTTTACCTGGAGGTAAAGAGCTTGGCTCTAACATAGGCTCTGAGAATTTCACTACCTTTACTCAACCACAGTCTTCACTGGCATCTTCTACTAACCTCCAAGACACTTCTTCCTATTCTTTAATCACTTTGGTGGTTGATGTCATAATTTTCTCTACTCTTTCACAAGCAGTCATTCTGGACAAATCCAATATTCACACTCACGATTTGGCTAATAATAACAATAGTAGTAGTAATACTGACAAGTAATAGATTATTTTTGAATGTCTTCTGTGCGCCAATAAGTATCTTTAACACTTGACATGTATTATCTCATTTAATGTCCACAAGCACTATAAGTAAGAGATATCATTACTTTCAATTCACTGATGAGGATCATGACATTATTTAACAAGTCCAAGTTCACACAGAACATTAAGTGGCAGAACCAGGATTCAGAGCCATATTTAGCTGATCTACCATATGGGACTGTTGTCAGTCTAGTTTCCCGCTTTATAGCTACTCAAACTCTTTCATCAGACCTCTGTACCCCCATTCCACGTCATCCTACCGGCATGGCCATTTGTTGGATCTTGTGATTACCCTAAGCTCTTCCTTCTCCAAGTTTTTATACTCTGCAGTTCCCTCTTGACTAAGGCTTTCTGCCCCCATCTCCTCCCTCACTTTCACTGCTTGCCCTTCTCCTCCATGCCCTCCAATCATTTCCCTTGTACCCCTGCTCTTCATCACGGAGACCTCATCTTTATCTGCTGAAGTGGCAAGTCCTCTCTTCATCTACCAGAGATTCCTACAGTGTGTTAAATGTGGGGACGACCCAACAAGCTGGGCATAGTTTGTAGGCAGTTTAGAGAAAAGAAGACACGGACAGGATTATAAAACACATCTATCGGGACTTCCCTGGTGGTGCAGTTGTTAAGAATCCGCCTGTCAATGCAGGGGACACAGGTTCAAGCCCTGGTCCGGGAAGATTCCACATGCCACAGAGCAACTAAGCCCGTGCGCCACATCTACGGAGCCTGTGCTCTAGAGCCCGTGAGCTATAACTACTGAGCCTGTGTGCCACAACTACCGAAGCCCATGCACCTAGAGCCCATGCTCCGCAACAAGAGAAGCCACCACAATGAGAAGACCGCTCACCACAACAAAGAGTCGTCCCCGCTCACTGCAACTAGAGAAAGCCTGCGTTCAGTAACGAAGACCCAACGCAGCCAAAAAATAAATAAATACATTTATTTTTTAAAAAGTTAAAAAAACAAAAACCAAACACATCTATCATCATTTGAGAGATCATCTTTGAGTATCACCTTCCTCCCCAACGATCTGGTACCATCAGGAGCTATGGTGTCCCAGAGCAAGTTTCACATGTTTGCTGTCATTCCTTATTCCTCCATAGTCCTTTCTCTCTGTGCCCGGAGTATATTCTGTGAAATCACAAACTGATGAGATATTGAGATTAGAAGGGGCCATAAAGTTCACACAGCCCAACACCTTCATTTTACAGATAAAGAACGGAGGCCTGAAGAAGCCCATAAACAGACATTATCAAAAGAAATGGCTGAAAGATTAGATAAAGGTAACAGAATCTGCTGATGTCCTTTCAAAAAGAGATTTATTTCACCATTATATCCCTGACTACTTCTTATCTGTCACGCCGTCATAGTTTTAGATCTAAGCCTCTCAGTGAACCCCCTGTTCATAAATATTTCTCTTACTCACTCGCTGCTTGAGAAGCTCGTGTGTTATCCGAGGACAGGAGGGCCCACTGCTCTTCACAGCAGCACAGTGAGGCTCTTTCTGTTGGGTGGGACACTTGTCTAGATTTCCTCTGCACCAGATGGCTGTCCCCCAAAGGCCCCAGAGCTCCTGGGATCATTAGGATTCCAGATGTTCTTGCTACCGTTGATCTGCGGTAATGCGACCCCAGCTCTCTTCTTGCCAAGTATGTATTCAGCAGTTAGACTATGTTCAGATATGTTGTTTGGCATGCTCCTAATATATGTGATCATTTTCATTTTGATCCTCAAAATAGGCATTATTCAGTATTTAAAGATATTTAGAGCTTAACTAGTTAAAAAGAAAACCAAAAACCTGCTGTATGAATCGTGTGTTGTAGAAATGTATTAGTGAACATCTGAGACAATCTAATTCCCAGGTCCCAGAGTTCCAAGGCGTCTCCGTTCTTAATACATTGATGTTCTGAATTCAGTTATGCTCTTTCCAATTTGCAAAATAACTCATTTTGTATGTTCATCAGTAGGATGTACTCTGCTATTAGAAAAAGCTTTTACTTTAGTGTGCTCCAGATTGAAGACCCTTTTTAAGGCTGGTCTGCCTTATTTCCCAGTAGTACTAATTAAAAGTACTAATTATTTCCAGGCTAGTATCTCAGGATCATGCATGAAAGTTTTGAGGGAATTAATTTAAAAAAAGGGAATTAATTTAATTAGCCCAAAAAAAAAAAATGATGCCTGATTTATTTCAGTCCATTGACTTTCGCTTCTTCTTCTTCAGTCCAGGTTCTACTGGATTTTGCCAGTGTGGGGACTTAATTCTAGAGACATTAGTCAGTCATGTATGAAATTACTATCACCCTTAAGAGGGAGGCTTTCTATTCAACTGAAGCTACTAGGTTCTCAATCAATATGTCTATTAGATATCCATATTCTGACATTTATCACAATGAAAGTCCATTTACCAAACCCTGAAGACATAGCTTACAAAGAGCAGTTTGTTCCTCCGGATAATCTAATCAGTGATAAGGCAGAGGTGTGCTATTGAAGGTTCGGCTAACTTTTGATGAGAATGAAAAATAGATGGAGCTGAAGGCATCTTTCCCAAGATACTTAATCCCCCAGTTGTAAATCTTTGAGAGAATACCAAAATGTTTAGATTAGAAAAATTATAATATACTATATATAAGCTTATGAAACAATTCGACCTTTATGGTGAGGGAGATTTCTGTTCACACATTTACAGGTACAAAATTTTGAGTTATGTGAATTACCTACAGTATACTATTCTCAATGGCAAGTTTATTCTATTTTAGATGCTCTGGTATTGCAAACATGCAACTTATTTACTCTTTCAGTATACCTTTGCTTGAGAAAAGAGAATATTTTGGGGGCAAGCCATTTCTATAGATTTAGACCATGCAATCGGACATAAAAAAAAAAAAGAACCTTTCTAAAAAGTAAGTGTATATATAACTGGAATTGAGTTTATTTTACAAAAATAAAGTCAGTGAAAGTGAATCCCACAAGTGGAGTGCACTCACTCAACAATGATTTTATTTATAAATAATACAGCAGCATTGGAGATGCTTACTGTGGGTGCTTTTCTGTCCAACTCTAATGCTGTGGGTTGGTTAGGGAAACAAAATAGCAGCAATGGCATCTACCTGAATCCCATTAGCATTTGGGAGTTAATATCCTGATTTTTGAGGAGTGAATTGGAGCTCAAAAGGTAGCAAACCATTCCATTCTGCAATTATTATAATTATCTCAAAAAACTTTAATATTCATGGGACGTCCCTGGTGGCACAGTGGTTGGGAATCCGCCTGCCAATGCAGGGGACACAGGTTCAAGCCCTGGTCCAGGAAGATCCCACATGCTGTGGAGCAACTAAGCCCGTGCGCCACAACTACTGAGCCTGTGTGCCACAACTACTGAGGCCCGTGTGCCTAGAGCCCGTGAAGAAAAAAAAAAACTTTAACATTTAATACTTAGAAAATGGCTATTTCAGATATTTGAGTTGCTGGCAAGCTACTTCAAAATAGTTATTTCTTAATGATTTTTTAAAAATCACTTATCTAGGGCTATTGATAGAAACAACAAACTCTGGGGATGAAGCATAGAAGCTATTATAGGAGGAGAAAGTACCCAATAGTATGTAAAATATGTTGGAACTGAGTCATATGTAAATTTTCTTTTTTAACTTTTTCACTCTTAAATTCTAGTTCCTGGAATCCCTCCTTCATAACTGACTCACAATCTATTTTGGGACAAACCTGCCAGTACTACAACCCTTTCACTGTATATTACAATCCATATAGAAAAGTCAGAGACTAATGGAATGATCAAGTAAGACTGACTGGGCTTCCCTGGTGGCGCAGTGGTTGAGAGTCCGCCTGCCAATGCAGGGGACATGGGTTCGTGCCCCGGTCTGGGAAGATCCCACATGCCGCGGAGCGGCTGGGCCCGTGAGCCATGGCCGCTGAGCCTGCGCGTCTGGAGCCTGTGCTCTGCAACGGGAGACACCACGGCAGTGAGAGGCCCGCGTACTGCATAAAAATAAAATAAAATAAAATAAAACTAAGACTGACGAAGGAGCCTCTCATACCTGTAGCCCTATGTTAACATTGAGCACTGGCCTCCAAGTCAAGGCTGACCTAAACTCAGTGTTTTGAAGTTATGTCTCCTGATGCTGTGTTTGGAAAAATGAGTTGATTAGAAATACTAAGTTTCTAATTTAGGTGAAACACTTGATCTTGTTCTTATTTAAAATAGTTATTTTTTCCTACTTCCTTCCTGTCAAAACCTCTCTAAACCTTTTAATAATGAATTTCATTATTTTTAAGTAATCCCTTTTCTTTTTTCTAAAAATAAGCTACATTTTCATCTTCATCTTAGTTGCTTTCTCCCCTTTTGTTTACCACGTTCAGCTAATTTGTTTTCAGAGTGTATATTAACTCCCTGGCTTTAAGAAGATTCTCTCCAGGGAACTGAATCTTAGGCCTAGAAGGGACATGAGCACATCCCTCTCCTTCAGGAAGAGCCAGCCAAAGAAGATACCATACAATAATTATTTTTTATGGCTCTAGAGAAGATTACACAACCTCAACCTGCATCTCATTTCGACATAGAAATACTCTTATTCTGCTTAAACAAAGCCTTTATACTTCAACCCCAGCCTGTTTTCTTTTGTTTTATATATAATGCAGATAGCCCACCACCTCCTTATAAAATGCTCTTCATACACTCAAAGAATGTATTCATTTGCCATCTGGACTTCTCTTCAAGAGAATGAATAACTGTCCTGTTTACTTTTCTTCCTGGTCTTATTTTCCAACACTTGAATCATTTTGCCATTTTCCTGGTTATTTTTTAAACAATTTCCAACTTCTCCAATCAAGTCTCCAAACATGGACTCCAGGAATTCACCTTTCAGAACAATAATAAGTTGAGATCACCTAACACCTCCTTCACGTCATACTCTCATTCTACATTTATTTATTTTTATATTGGTCTTTTTAAATGTTTTATTATAAAAACCAAATTTTTGAATCTAGATTTAGATTTTTTTTAATGCAACTGATTGGTTTAAATGAGTGTGTCTATATAGAGTAGGTGTTTTAATGCAACACAGATGACATACATAAAGTTTCTCCAAGAAACATCCATAGAAATTATAACTACAGTTAAAATAGCTTTACAGTTTCTCTATTTAATTTTTATTTCTAATATTTTTCCTCTATTTAATCTTGGATGAATTTTCCAGTTCTATGTTTTTCCAGCAAGTTTCTGCCCCACCCCACCCCCCCCCAAAAATAAAATTCAGAAACTAGCTGCATAATACTAGTACTAGGCCAATTTAGTTTGGCGTCAGTGTGATTATGAACAAATTTAGAGCCTTTAAGAATGTTTTGAGCTATTTCTGCATGAATTATATTTAAATATCAGGTTTATTGTTTTCCTTTTTTGGAAATCAGGCTGAAAATGATTACAGTAGATGCAAGTATGCAGATTGTAGTTCATTAACTTCATTAATCCCTCTGAAGTTTCAGACCTTCAGAAATGGTAACCTTGACTGGCACTGGCATATTCAGTATGGGTCTTTGGGAAGTTCAGTAAAGTGCTGACCTGGCATGTGGATTTTCATTCACCTTGGGTGAGAACCAGGTCCATGGGGAAAGTAGGCAATGGAAATAATGATTGAGGCCCTAGAACTTAAAGGAAAATCTTCACAGGGGAACTTTGATACTCCCTGTCTCCCTTTTCCCAATGACACAAAATGAACCTGTCATGGATTGGTGCTAGAGGGCCTTATCTTTGCACAAGTCCAGAGAAACTCGAGAACACCAAACTATAAGAGAAGACTGGAGGTAGGGTACACATGCATTCACGTTCATCAATAATTCTGTGCCGAAGCAAGCATGAGATTATAGCTCAAAATGAATATAATTTCGTTTGTTGTTTTTATAGTAACACTTTATATCAGGGCTTTTTCCCATCATTAGGACATTCATTCCTATACTCCATTTCCTACATATGGACAAAGCAGTTCTGTTTGCATTAAGATAGATAGACAGATGATAGATAGATAAATAGATAGATAGATAGATAGATAGAATTATAGACATAGATGTTACATAATTTTTAAATTATGAAGATAATATAAAATATTACTAAAAAGCAAAGAAATAAGAAACAAAAGAAAAGCATCCATAATCGCACTACAGTAAAACAACAAACATTGCTTCAGGCATCGACTTGTTTGTCCTTCTATACACAATTGAAATACAATTTTATGTTGTGATTTCTTTTATTTAACATAATATGGGTAGCATTTCTCTATACCAACAAAAACATTTCAGAGGCACCATGTGAATAGTGGCTATCTTTCTTTACTCAATCATTTTCCCATTAAATGTTAGGTTGTTTCCAGTGTTTTGTAATTATGAACAATGCTAATTCAGCTTTGTGCATATAGATTTATGAATTATTTATTTAGGATAAATTACCTAAAATAAAATAAATAAAAGTATTGAGAATCTTCTTTTTTTTTTTAACTTTTATTTATTTATTTTTGGCTGTGTTGGGTCTCCGTTGCTGTGCGCGGGCTTTCTCTAGTTGCAGCGAGTGGAGGCTACTCTTTGTTGCAGTGCGCGGGCTTCTCACTGCAGTGGCTTATCTTGCTGCGGAGCGCGGGCTCTAGGTGCGAGGGCTTCAGTAGTTGTGGTGCATGGGCTTAGTTGTTCTGCAGCCTGTGGGATCTTCCCGGACTAGGGCTGGAACCCATGTCCCCCACACTGGCAGGCGGATTCTTAACCACTGCACCACCAGGTAAGCCCCTAAAAGTATTGAGAATCTTAAAGGTCTTAAAATACATTACAGTAGCTTTCAGAAAATGTTTTGAAAATTAAAATACGATGAACAACCTATGAGAATACCAGGTTTCCTAAACCCTTGCCATCATTGAATATTGCCAAATAAAAAATTAGTTCTGTATATTATTATGAATATAATTTTATTTTGAAACATGAATATTCTAACCAAAT
The DNA here is from genome assembly GCF_011762595.2 of Tursiops truncatus. Taxonomy (NCBI): domain Eukaryota; kingdom Metazoa; phylum Chordata; class Mammalia; order Artiodactyla; family Delphinidae; genus Tursiops; species Tursiops truncatus. The sequence goes on along the minus strand of NC_047045.1, from coordinate 60,731,289 downwards.
ACCATCATTGCTAACCTTGTCTTTTTATATGAGGAAGAGTCAAATACATATTATTATTATTTTTTTTTTTTCGGTACGCGGGTCTCTCACTGTTGTGGCCTCTCCCGTTGCGGGGCACAGGCTCCGGACGGGCAGGCTCACTGGCCATGACTCACGGGCCCAGCCGCTCCGTGGCATGTGGAATCCTCCCAGACCGGGGCACGAACCCGTGTCCCCTGCATCGGCAGGCGAACTCTCAACCACTGCGCCACCAGGGAAGCCCCAGGAAGTATACTTTCTGTGCCTTTTTTTTTTTTTGCTTCCTCTCTTTTCCTTTTTTGAACTTCTATTTCCTGGAAATGGAGAATTGTCCTTAATTAATTTTTTAGCGTTACTTTGTGAAAAGGTATCCTATTTAATCATCTTTATTTCCCCACAACAAACTAATAATTTAAATAGTAATATATTTTACACCATCTTTGTAGAAAGTGTACCCTGATGTTATTGAGAATGAATTCCATTTATTCTTCTCTTTCAAACAGGTTTAAAAGGCAGATGTATGCCCTAACATTCAAAAGAATAAATTTCAAATAAAATTTTCAAATAAGGTTTGATTAATATACTCATGTACAATAGTTATAATCTAAGTCATTTGACTTCAAGTATGTATGTATTTGGAGGCAGTGTGGTATAGAGATTAAAAGCCTGCACTTGCTAGCTGCATTTACTTTTTCCAAGGTACCTCAGTTTCCTCGTCTGTAAAATGGGGATAATGATCATAGTACCTTTCTCATAGGGATGCTATGAGCATAAAGTGAGTTAGTTAATGTGAAGCACATAGAACCTAATGTGTTTCCTCTTTGGGTTTAATTGTAGTCTTTTGCCCTACAAGCCTGCCGCTTACTTATCTCCTTACAAGGTTTTCCAGCAGTGTCCGCTCCTTTTCTGGCCTGGGTGAGAGATGATCTCCTTACTGCAGTCCTTAGGTAGCTCACAGATAGATTCAAAGGGACATACACTCAGGGACATACCCTCTGGGACCAGGGACTAAGAAGGCAGGTTGTGGGGCTGGGCAGAGGGCTGGCTCTTCAAGATTGTCACTAAGCTGGGGAGGGGGGAGGGTACAGACAACTAAGAACTCTGCAAAGCTTTCCTACAGTTTTTAGATTTCCCCTTCCCGTCTTTTATTCTGTCTTCACTTGGTTACTGTAAACCTTTGACTGTTTTCCAGAGTTTTAACAAATTTAGTTGACAATTTTTGCTTGCTTTTTGATGTTTCTGTCAGGGTACAGGAGCTTGGAGGGGCATACTCTGTCATTTGGCTGATGTCACCTCCCTGGATAAGATTTTAAAGGTTAACTTGTTCATACTTCCTTTCTCCCCCAAAAGGAGACAACCCAGAGGTTGTTCTGAGGATAAACTGATAATGAGATAATTAATGTGCCTGGCCCATTGTAACATCCATTAAAAATTTTTAGTAATTATTATGCTAAAATACAGTGTGACTTGAAATGCATGATATTCTAAGTCTAGGAAAACTTCAATACCAGATTGCAGTGACCTTTACTTCCTTTTTAAGACAGCTAAGGGTAGCACCATTTCTTCCTCAATAGTAGTCTCTTGCCTTTAACTATCTGGGATGTCTATTTGATCCTTCGCCAAACTCTGGATCCACAATTGTATCTCATATATATTACAGGATCTCTATAAGGAATGATAAAATACAAAATTCATGTAAGGATTTCCTAGAACACACTGAAAAATAAATAGGAAAGAAAATATATACAGAAAGAAAAGACAAGGGGCTTCCCTGGTGGTCCAGTGGTTAAGACTCCATGCTTCCAATGCAGGGGGTGCGGGTTTGATCCCTGGTCAGGGAATTAAGATCCCACGTGCCAGACGGCGCGGCCAAAAAATAAAATAAAAAGAAAGAAAAGGCAAAAGTAAAGCTGCATATGGAAAATACCTGCAAAGGGAAGCAACTCATGCAGGATCTTCTTGGAACACGCACAGACTCACGTTGTTAGTCTGCTTACTTCCCAGAAGTTAAGAGCTCAAGTGATCTGGCTGGGGTCAGAACCTGCACCCCTTAAAGTTGAAATTTAGTACTTAGTAAAACTATCCACTTCTCCACAAGTTATATAGATGTTTTTCATTCCCTGGACATTCTCCCACTTATTTCTCCATGGGCCTAATGACCTACCCACTGAATACCAAAAAGATGTCGGATAAAGAATTACTGTCAAGATGTATGATTAACTTGGCTAAATGCTAACACAGTTTCGCAATGAAAACCTTAATCTCTGCCATTCAAAACTTTGCAAAAGATGTATGCACGGTGGTTTTGCTTATGCAAAAAATGCATTTCATAATTGTCATGTATTGTTTTTCACATATGTTTCATATCAGATACAAGAAAGGTCAAATGAGAGCTAAAAAACTGTTGGCCGGATTTGCTATGGGTGAGTCTTCCAGCACATCTGGGAACCTCTGTAAAAAATTAACTCAACATTCTGGACTCTTGGGATGGGCAGATTATTAACTGTTTTTGCAGAAGCACTCTGTGCAAGCCAAGGCATATAAGAAATATTTTTAGACCTGTAGACCATTAAATACTGTACAGCTAGCTTACTGCATGAGAAAGACAACAGGTACTTAAATGGAGATGTCTAGTTCCATTCACAAAGGGAAAAATAAACCACGCGTTTGTTGGCAATGGCATTGGACAATTTAGACTCTATGGTTAAAGCGTTACTGGAAAATTGAATATCAGCCTTTTGTATTAAAATAAAATTAAACATTTAGAATTATAGCACAGAACAAATTATAATCGTATTGCCCTTGAATCTGACATAGCTTCTGTATAGGTAAGCAATGGAAATATTTCTCCTAGAACCTCACACAAAATCTAGATCCAGATTTCTACTTTTTTTCCTCCTCCTGTCAAATACCTTTTTGGAGGTAAGCTCAAGGAGAAAAATACTAAGAAATATGCTGTCATTTGCAACGAGAGATTCAAAACATTTCTCTTTTGCCCAGAAAGCCTAGGAGTGAATGTTTGGTCATCATTTAACTCAGGCCTGGGAATCATTCTTTATATTACCTTTAGACGGTACAGTGACGCTGAAATAGCCATATTTAGTCTCTTCCCTGTACACAGTAGATAAATACCACTTAATCCCTGTTACTTCTGTGTGGCAGAAGTTTGTTTAAGCATGTTAGAGATTCCTGGGGAGCTTAAAAATATACTGACTCCCCAGTCTCTTCTCTTCTTGCGTTGGGCCTTGACACTGGTATGTATTTTTTAAGTTCCTCACTATAGTGTGTAGTCATGATGGAAAACCACTGGAAAGCAATGTGTCTTAGATGGAGGAAAGAAAAATCTAATCATGGACTAGACATGGATCAGTCATGGACAAATCCAAATGATTCATTGAATGAAGTCTGAATCTATGCAAAGAGTTTTGAAGATTATCTTTTCCCAGCTACATGGTGTGTTAGTCAGACAATAACCTGAAAAATGAAAAGCCAATCATTAATCATTTTTCCAATAAATATACTTAGTAGCAGAGTATAGCCGAAACAATTTTCTACATCTTTATGCAAAGAAAAAAAATGGTTTGAATGGTAATGTCAGGAGCTAAATATCAGATCAGGTCCCAGCCTTACTGCTGGGCTGGGGAGAAGTTTCTTTCACTCCAAATTAATTACAGGAGCATCAGCTACTCTGAGCTGACCCCACTCTAAATCACTTCAGGCCCCCAACACCAGGAATTTAGAAGGGTTAAAACACTAGAGGAAATAAAGACACATGTTTTAAACCACTGCATTTTGCCATAACGACTAGCCTTTTCACTCAAATAGCTTAAGTTGAGTGGGATTTATAGTCTTCATTTTTAATTGTTTAGAGATTAATAATTCAATCATTCAGCAAGTGTTTGTTGAATGCCTACCATGTGCCAAGCACCCCTTTAGGACTCATGAAATTTACAAGAGACCATTCAAAAAAATGAAGAACACAATTATATATGAGATGGTGTTAAGTGCCGTAGAGAAATATAAAGCAGGAAGGGGAAAGAAGTTTCCATTTTAAACAGGGTGTTGGGAAAGGCTTCCCTGAGGAGCTGACGTGTGAGCAGATAGATATCTGAAGGAGATGAAAGTTACGCAGATGTCCAAGCAAAGAAAGTTCCAGTCTGAGTGCTCAGCAAGCACAATGCCTAGAGAGAAGTCTTTTTACTTTTGCCGATATTGTTTGCACATAGATAATTCAGTTAACACAGTAAACTTTTTCTACCAGAAGATTCTCCCTTCCAGCCTCCATTCTAAGTCATGATACTCCTGTTAACATGTTTGACTATATAATCATGAACCCTAGAAGAAGCTAAATCTAACCTTAAATCTAACTGTAACTTTGCCAATTTTTCCAGGAAGGAGACTGAGCCTAAGAGAGATTATGTAACTTGCCCAGGGTCACATGCATAGTCAAGTGTGGGGCTGCCATATTTTATTCCAGGTCTGTCTGACTCCAAAGTCCATGCTCTAAACAGCTATACCTTATTATTTCTATCAACTTTGATCTAAAATAAACAATAAATGCAAGGAAGTTTCTCTTAACCATGGTGGATGTATTATAAGCAATATAAATAACTTTTGTATCTCCTTCTGTAGGTCACTTTACCTCCTCCTTCAGAATCCGTTTTCCCATCCATTAAATAAGGAGCTGAACTAAGTCATTTGTTAAATCTGTTCTAGCCTCAAAATACTATAATTCTATGATATATTCACTTTGGCCACTTTAACATCTTTTGAGTCCTACCAAATCAATGACATAGTCAGTAGACATACATTGATCGCCAAACTCCATGACCCTAAATAATTTTTACTTAAGAATTTAATTATATGCTTTGGTATAGAATTTATAAAGGTTTGACCTGGATTCCAGTCAAACCAACTCCATGTGCCTGCTTTGCTTTGTGTTTTCACTTACAAATACAGATGTGTATTGTTGATTCTGGCAATATTATTAAAATATGTAAGAAGGTGGACTACTTTAAAGCATCTAAAATGACCATATATTGCCCCACTCCCTACTCATGTCATCTTATTTTTTGCCTCCTTCATGCTCATCTCAATCACCAGCGTTAGAAAATAAGTTCCATGAGGTCAGGGACACATCCATCTGCTTCCCATCTAAGCATGTGGCTGCTAGTACTGTACCTCCTATACCATAGGTTATCCACTAATATTTACTAAATGAAATGTATAATTAAATTACTTTCAAAATTGAGGATAAACCCAAGTTTTAAGAAACCAATATCAGCTCTCAACTGACATCCTGAAATGTAACAGTGGAGACTTGGACTCTATAATCACTAACTTAAGCTACATTACTCTCTAGTCCTCAGTTTCCTTGTCCATAAAGTAAGCAGCAAGGAGAGAAACAGTGTCTTCCAGCCCCGCAAGTCGCTGATCCTCTGAACTCTACCACTGGTGTAGAATATAGAAAACATCTAATTTAATAGAGGTTTAACCTGGATATCTTGACTTTATGAAACTGAAACACTTGCTGGGCCAGGCAGGAGACATAAATAAGCAAAATGGGTGGGGTGGTAAATTGCCTTTAGCAATTCACAGTCACAAGGGCTAAACTGAAAAATATAAAATCCCAGTAAGGACACAAGTGAATTAAAGCCACAAAAGGAAGAACAGTTATCTAGTAGCTTAGCATCACAGTATCTTCAGGGGCCAAGAATAATCCCTATTCTCCATGTTATGCGGATGTAATTATCCTTAAGCAACTGAATGAGGATGAGTCACTAGCTTGTGGAGACCTGCATGATAAGACTTGTGATCTCTGATGGGATTCCTCCACTAAGCTCTTGATCAGACTTCTGCTGTCCTTGTCCAAACTGTCATCTTCATGAGGGTGGAGGTTAGTGATACTAGATCTGCAGACTGTGGGATGTCTGCTCTAGTGAAATAGTGGGGGTGGATTCTCATCCTGCCCTGTGTGCGGTGGAAGATTGTAGCCCGAAGGTTGAAGCCACTTACACATGACTATGTAAGTGAAACCTCACCAGTAGGCACCCAAAGGGGATCTGGTCTGAGGAGGTTAGAGATGAGCAAGTGCTCCTAGGAGGACTGAAGACCTAGCACATGAACAGGGGACCACATGTGCTTGGAAAGCCCGCCATGCTAGCTTAAACACAATACAGAATCGTCCCTTTAGCTGCCAGCGACTGTGGACTGCTGGGACCACACACCAAGTTCCAAAGTTCTGAAATATTTTGGACTCCTCTGTCTTCCCTCATGTTCAGTCATTTATCAAGTCTTCCCAAATCATTCCAGCTGCCCTTCACTCCCATCCCTTCCTGCCCATATCCACAGTCCCCATGTTCACCCTGCTCTCATCCAGTACCTTCTGATGGTACAGCTGCCTCCTAATCTCCTCACTTTGGGTCTTTTCTGACTCTGGCATCTCACACAAACTTCCAGGGCTCTTGAATTTCCTCAGAGTGAAGCACTCATTGACTTTCAAAGCTATCCACTATCTGGCTTCCACCTAGTTTCCAGTCATTTCTCCCAGGAGCCTTCTACTCCCATGAAATTGTTCAACCAACAGTTGCTTAAATACACCTTGTTAGGTTTTGCTCCCACACCTTTATTTGTATTGTTCCGCCCACTTTGGATACTTTTCTACTGGCTGCTCACCAATCCAAGTGTTGCCAGTATTTTTTTTCTTTGGCCGCGCACCACGCAGCACAAGGGATCTTGGTTCCCCGACCAGGGATGGAAACCATGCCCCCTGCAGTGGAAGTGCAGAGTCTTAACCACTGGACCACCAGGGAAGTCCCACCAGTATTTTGAAAACCTGTCAAATCCTCCCTCTTCCGTGAAGCCTTGCTTAACAGCTTTGCCTACACTATTGCTTCTTCCTTTAAACCCGGATCAAAATTAATAACCATACCACTTTCTTCATGGAGGTACTTCTTCTTGGAGGTACTTTTATTTATTTATTTATTTTAATTAATTAATTTATTTATTCTTTGGGTCTTTGTTGCTGTGCGCGGGCTTTCTCTAGTTGTGGCGAGCAGGGGCTACTCTTTTTTGCGGCGCACTTCTCATTGCAGTGGCTTCTCTTGTTGTGGAGCACGGGCTCTAGGCGTGCAGGGTTCATTAGTTGTGGCACACAGGCTCAGTAGTTGTGGCACACGGGCTTAGTTGCTCCACAGCACGTGGGATCTTCCCAGACCAGGGCTTGAACCCGTGTCCCCTGCATTGGCAGGTGGATTCTTAACCACTGCGCCACCAGGGAAGTCCCTGGAGGTATTTAGTATCAGGCTGCATTATGGCTTTGTGGATGTCTATGTGCTGTTCCCAAATCAGAATATAAAGTCCAAATGATCAAGTTTCCTTTGTGTCCTTATAAAAACCGGGTAGCATCTTAAACAAATGCTTAATAAATACATTTTGGATGTAATAAACACATCCAAGAGAAAAAATCAAGGAATGCTTTTCTTCCTCCCAGATACACAGAACTGAATTCAAAATTAATATTTGCAGGACTGTTTTACATCCTGTGATAGTGTCCAAGGGACATTTCTAAAGTCTTATTAGAGCAATTTGAGAAGCAAAATTTCATTTCTCTAAAGTGTTCTTGCTTACTTCTGAACATCATGGAACCTGATATGGGAAAGAAGGAAAAAACCAAAGAGCCCACTGTGGATTCGTGAAGGGTCTTGTGAAGGGTCTTGTGAAGTCTCTTGTGAAGGATCTTGTGACGACCCAGCAGGACTGACATCCGATATAGACTTTTCTTACTTCTGTGAAGTACCTAAAACTATGGGAGTGAGTTTTAGGGCATTGCTTACAAACAGTTGCAATATATATATTTATGAATTAATTTGCATAAACTTGTGCTAAAAATATGCGCCACGAGCTCTATAGATAACTTGCCGTGGGTACTTTGGTGCTTGGGAATCATGAAGAAAACAGCATGATAATAATACTTCCATGATAATAACACAATGAGCAGGAAGTCATTCTTGATGACTCTGAATTTAACAGGAACAACTTCAACAATGTAGAAGATTTTTCCAACAAATAGTGATAAAGAATTATTCATAAGTAAATGATATTTGGAGGAATGATGTTTATTTGACACAAACGCCACAGAAACACAAGATAATTAGAGCTGAATGCAGGAAGAATGCTCATACATGGCAAATTTCCCAAATGGGTCCATAGTTATAAAATCAACTAGGACTTCCCAAATAAAAAAGTGTGGCTAAATAGCAATGAATTTTTTACTTTCACTCTGTTAGATTTATAGGTTCTTAGAAACATTTCAATTACTCACATCTGGAAATAATGTTTGTAATCCTTCCGGAGTTGTTCCTCAAAACCGATTCCTTATTTCAGGGGCTATTATCTGTCCCTGACCTGGAAGCTCCTAGGTGATTAGCTCACAGGCCAGAGAGGATGTCTTCTGGGGTACAGTGATCTCAATAAAGAGACTTAAAACCATTTCACGAGGAACAGTGGAAGGAAAGAGGGCCAGCTAACCTGGGAATGGAAGACTGAGGTGAGACATAACAGCTACTTTCTAATATTCTAGGTATTATTTTATCAAAGAGAAAGTAGATCTCGTCTATGTAACTCAGGAGTGAGCTAGAACCAGTGAGGAAAGTTTCAAGGATCCAAACTTCTGTTCAACTTGCAAAGAATTTTCTAACAAAGGGAGTAATACTTAGTGGAAGAGGTAATTCCTTTGAAGGAATTTAGACTGGGGCTGCTTAGTGAAATTTGAGGGATGTTTTTGCTTTGCCACTCAAACTGGTATCCACGGAATGGGGCTGGTCTATACTTTCTTTTTTTTTCTGCTGGAGATTTATATTTTAATAATTTTTATCACAGTTTGACTCCTAAAATGATGGTTCCTATCAATTAAAACAAACGACATTACCAGGAAATCCATTAATAAAATGTAGACCACTTACATATTTATGTATGAAATATTTTATGTGTGTATCTGATATACTAAGAGACATAGGATGATGATCTATTCCTAGATGTTCTTGTTGGGGGAGGGGAGGTAAGAACACAATATGAAATCTACCCTCTTAACAAATGTTTGTGTGCAATACAGTAATGTTAACTATAGGCACATGTTGCTAGGCAGATCTCTAGAACTTAATCTTCTTACATAACTGCAACTTTATACTCAATGTATGGCAACTCCCCATTTCCCCTTCCCCCAGCTCCTGCCAACCACCACTCTACTTTCTGCTTTTACACTAATTTAGATGCCTCTTATAAGTAGTATCAGGCAGTATTTGTGCTTCTGTGTCTGGCTTATTTCACTTAGCATAATGTCTTCAAGCTTCATTCGTGTGGTTGCATATGACAGGATTTCCTTCTAAGTCAGAATAATAGTTCATTGTATGTGTCTACTACATTTTCTTTATCCATTCATCTGTCCATAAGCATTTAGGTTGTTTCTACCTCTTGGCTATTGTGAATCATAGGGGTGCAAAGAGCCCTTTGAGATCTTGATTTCTACACGTTCCTTGGTATTAGTTCAGGACAAGAGAAAGAGCTTGTGCCAGATTGAAAATGGACGCACTGACTCCTTCATCAGTAGAGATTTGCTATGGAAAGAAAATGTCAACAGAACTAAACAATGTACTTAGTGACATTCTTGCTGCAATGGAAGGAATACTTCGAGTATTTTGAGTACTTTGTTGCTGCAATGGTAGGAATTTATCCATTAAATAGTAAAATACTAGAGAATTTTCACAGTAATCAAATTATCATACTACAAAATATATATAAATGGAACATCCATTTGAACACTAGGATTTATATTTCCCCAATTGAATATATGTTTGAAAGTCACACATCACAATTATAGAAAATTGCAAAAAAAAAAAAAAAGGATCATTACTGTTCCCTGGTATTTATTGAAAGATTCTATTAGTTGGATGTGCTGTGCACCAGGCAGAGTCTTTAGGTTGAATAAGTAATACATATTGCATATATGCATGTGCTACTATTTAAAAAGAAAGATTCTGCTATAATTATAAAAGAAGAATTCATATTAAATTGCAACTGAATTAAAAGTAGCTCTTTCTTATTATGTGTTTTCCCAAGCATATATACTAAAAGTACCATCTTGGCCACGTAGAAGTCCAAAATGCTTTTTATTTTATTATTTTTATTTTTTTGCCCACACCACACAGCACGCGGGATCTTAGTTCCCTGACCAGGGATGGAACCCCTGCCCTCACAGAGGAAATGCGGATTCCTAACCACTGGACCACCAGGGGATTCCCCAAAATGCTTTTTATGTGATGGATATTCTTACATGAAAATGCTTGCTAATCATGCAGGGCCTCTGCGTCCAGCTGTGCAGTTTGTGTTATGCAAAAGGCACAAGAATGAGGGAGCAAAGTAGGAGGCTGAACTCCAGCCCCCATGAGCCCTGGCAGTGAAACCACATCAGGCATAGGGTCACCATCCATCCCAGTTTGCCCAGGACTGAAGGGTTTCCCAGGATATGGGGCTTTCAGTGACACCACCAGCATAGTCCTGGACAAAGCAGGCATGGTTGGTCACCCTAATCAGGTCACAGATGCACTTTATGTTCTAGTTTCAGCCTTGGAATCTTTTCTGTAGAACTGTAGGCCTGAAACAACTGAAACAGTGAAGCAATTTTTTCACATCATTTCTTTTCTCCTTCTGTTTTCAAGGTGAAAGAGCCATGTAATCATGCCAACATCCTGTCCAAGCCTGACCCAAGAACCTTCTGGACTAATGATGACTCAGGTATTATTGGAAAAATACATTCTGGCCCTGTGATATATAGAAAGCATGCGGCGGTAAAGCCCCACACAAAGGCAAGGTTTAGGGGAAATTTTTGGTTTTGCTTGTTTGTTTCTTTATACATAGTCCAACACTTGAATGTACTTCACAATCACTTTTTTATAAGTCTCTTTATTTTATCTTCTTTTTCAATTTCTAAAGCATGTATACCATTAAGTACAGCTTGATGAATTGTGAAGTATAATCAAGTGTTGGGGGAACAAAGCATGAGTCTATTTCCTGGAGTGGAGGACAGAGAAATAAGATAAGGTGGGCAAATATACTGATTCAAGTGTCTCTTCCAAGGAAGGAAGGGATTAAAAACCCTAAGGTGAGTCATATTCCAAATACTCAGTGGAGGGCAAGTATGACTTGCACTATCAATCCCGAAGTATAAATCTAATCACAGTCAGAGGAATGCTACTTTCTGAGATTGGAGAATATGCCTCGCATGTGTAATTAAAAATTACACTCGGACCAAGGGTAGGTATGTTTTTATAGGAAACTGAAGACATAACATCTTTTCATTCTTTTCCACAAACACATTGAACCATGAGGCCTAATGACACCAAGTAAAGACACTAGAACTGAGAAGAGAAGGGTCAGTAAAAGAAACAAAATAATTCAGAGGGTGATCCTAGAGCTTTCACCTTCTCTAATTAAATAGGGTCTAATTAAGTGGAGAATTGTGGTGATACCTAATATTTGTATTAGGCCTCACGGTTTGTATATTTGTATAGATCTCAGTGTGTTCACAAAAACCTAATTTAGTGTTTGGGCCAACCCTATGAAATAGAGGGGCACACATGATAGATGAGATCAGATGCTGAAAGAGGGTAGCTGACATCCAAAGCTCATGAGCAGAGAACCTCAGGGCTGGGAAGGGGATGGAGAACCTGCGTGCTCAGTTCTGTATCACTCTTCCTAGGAAGAAGCAGCTCTCCTCTGAGAAGCAGCATGAGCTAAATTGGTGCTTTAATCTTTTCTTTATAAAAGAGAGTCAGAGACTATGCCTATTAGCAGAAGCAGGAGGGGTTGGAGAGGGAAAAACACTCTGCTGCCTTTTTTTCAAAGACCAGGCTTACAGTAAACTTATTATCAATTTCATCTGTCAAAAAAACTGTTCTGTCTGTTTTATGTCCTTTGAAGAAAGATGAAGAAACATGAAAGTGAATTGGCCTATTTATGCCATCATTGTGGTCCATTAGTAGTACAGCCACAAAATAAACAAGCTGTCCACCGACTAATACTACTATTAAGATCTACAGCACGTATGCTGTGAAGGAGCCATGTAGAACAAAACATAACAATTAAATGATTTTTTTTTAGTTTTTTAAGGAATTTCCATTCTGTTCTCCATAGTGGCGGTATCAATTTACATTCCCACCAACAGTGCAAGAGAGTTTCCTTCTCTCCCTATCTTTTCCAGCATTTATTGCTTGTAAATTTTTTGTTGATGGCCATTCTGACCAGTGTGAGGTGATACCTCAATGTAGCTTTGATTTGCATTTCTAGGGAGATGCAAGAGGGAGGAGATACGGGGATATATGTATATGTATAGCTGATTCACTTTGTTATACAGCAGAAACTAACACACCATTCTAAAGCAATTATACTCCAATAAAGATGTTAATAAATAAACAAGTGATTCTTAAAGTTATGCAAAGAGAATGGAATTAGAAGGGAATCTGTATGGGCCAGACCCAGAAAATGCTGCTTAGGTACTTTTTGGAGCTGGAGAAATTATGTTACAAGAAAAACTACTGCAGAACGTGTACAGAAATAGTAATAGGAATGCTCTGGATCTACTCATCTTAAAAACTTTAAAAAAATTTTTATTGCATCTTCAATGGGGTTACAAAGATAGTATCACTTCTGTAGTAGCAGCTCGCTTAATAAAGATCCTCTCCAATAATCACTTCTTAGACTAAGGTCTATGTTTAGTGCTTTGGTGGGAGAGGTAGCTGTTCAGTCAATGACTGACACATGGGTATTAAAATCTCCACCTATGGTGGTAGAATTATCTTTTGCTTTTTAAAGTTCAGTCCATTTTTACTTTATATATTTTGAAGCTCTGATATTAAGCACATACACTCTTATAATTGTTGTAAGTTCCTGATGAATTGTGTTCCTCTTTATCTCTGGTAAAAGTCTTCATTTGAAGTCTTTTTTTTTTTCTTTCTGACATTAATATAGCCTAGCCAACCTTCTGACACCTACTCTTCATGTGATATATCTTTTCTATCCATTTACTTTCAACCTATCTGTGTCTTATCGTTAAAGTGCTTGTCATATAGACCTCATATAGTTAAGTTTTCCTTTTAAAGACTATCTGACAATCTCTGCTTTTGCTTGGAATTAAATTACACTTAATGTAATTGTTAGATATAACTATACCATCTTGATATTTGTCTTCCTCATGACCCTTCTCTTCGTTTGCTATCCTTCCTTTTATGACTTCTCTAGTTATTTGAGTATGTTTTAGAATTCAATATTAATTTATCTATTGGCTTAGTGGTGGCTCTAAGGATTACAATTAATAACTAAGTTTTCACAGACCATTATAGAAAACTTCAAACAGTATAGGTCTATTTATCCCACTACTCCTCCCATGCTTTACATTATGGTTGTAATATATATCACTTCTACATATGAAATTAAACCAATGGTATAACGTATCTAAAGGAAAACCATCCTTTGTATTTTCTGAGATGTTTACCATTTCTGATGTTCTTCATTTCTTCTTGAAGATCCAATTTTCCTCAGAAACCATTTCCTTTTAGCCTGGAAAAACTTCTTTTAGTGTTTCTTATAATGCAGTGATTCTCTGGCAATGACATCTCTCAGTTTTCTTTTATCTTTATGATATGCCTTTATACATGAAAATATTTTTATTTAATTCTTGAAGGATATGTTTTTCTAGATATAAAATTCTAAGTTGATGACTTTTTTTTTTTCTTTTATCGCTTTAAAGATGCTGGTCCAAGGTCTTCTTCTCTCTATAGTTTCTGATGAGAAGTCAGTGATGATTTAAATTATTGTTACCCTGAATGTAATACGTTGTCTTTCATTGGCTGCTTTAAATTTTTTTTTTTAATCTTTGGCTTTTATCAGTTTGACTATGATGTGTCTAGAATAGAATCAATGTTCTTTAAGATGTAGAACTCTGAGGTTTAGGAAGTTAAACACTCTTCTAGTCTATTAGTAGTTTTCTTAGAATTTGAATCTGAGGGATGCAGTTGTTTCTGCGGTAGTTTCTACACTGCAGCACGCCCTTTCTTCATCAGGACATCAGCACACCAACTAAAACTTCTAGATGCCTTCAATTCTGTTAGGTGTAAACACAAGCTGAAGCAACTCCACAGCCTTCTGCAACATGCAAATTTACAAGCCTGCAAATGGATTGTTTACCAAGACAATATTCTGGTCATAGTATGAATTTTATTAGGGTAACTTTTCCCAGTTCCTGAAATAATTGTGATAAATTGGTTCCATCATTTCCTCCAGCAAATATATTTCAGTGAATGGATTATTTCCATTCAAAGCCAGCCATCATCACAGAGTATTTTACTTACTTAATCTAATGTATAGTCTCAATACACAGTTTAAGTAGAGTTCAATATTGGAGGTAACTAGTCAAGATTGCTTGATAGAAATAGAAGTTAAATTAAAAAATCTTTTGTTTTGAAGTAGGGAATTACTGAGGGTTAGCTCACCCTGAAATCTGGTGAGATTGCCTAGATTTTCATACCCATTATCTTTTTGCCTGACTACCAGAGGACGGGGCTGGCGTGCTCAGTTGCCATATGCAGATATGGTACTTGGAGAAACAAAAGTAATTTTTTAAAAGCTTTTTTTTAAAATATAATATGAAAGTAGCATATGTTCATCATAGGAAAGAAATGGAAAATTAACCACCCATAATCCTCCCACCCACACTTTTTTTCATTGGACTTGACTGTCTTGTGCATTCCCAGCATTTGTTCTGACAAAAGCAAACAGGCTGCAAAAGTTTAGGCTCTTTCCTATTATCTTTGTTTTTAGGCCTTAAAACCTGATTTGTTTGTTTTGGCCCACCTTTGTTTTTCAATTGCTAGTCCTTCCGTAGCCTGTAACATCCTCTTAAATGAGAATTTCAAGGTAGGATGAGTTTCCTCACACTTTCAGAATGTGTGTTTTTCCAGGTACTATTATTGGCAACACAGATAATGGTATTTACTTAGAGGAAGTCAGATAATGAAGCAGTTAAACAATAAGGTTTCTTTTGCAAGGGCCATGGTTTTAACTGGGCACCTGTTTTGCCTGGTAGGAAAATGTACCTCCCTGATGTTCTCCCTGGGCTCTTACTTGAAGTCACCTTTGAACAAAATGCAATTCTACCCTTGGGATGTTCAAAATGTCTAGATTTCTTTCAAGCAAAAATTAAAGAGGAAGATTCATTATTGTGCAAATTTTTTCCAGAAAGAAAACTATATTTTCAGGATTATCATTATTTCTTTATATTTATTTATTTATTTTGCAGTACGCGGGCCTCTCACTGCTGTGGCCTCTCCCATTGCGGAGCACAGGCTCCGGACACACAGGCTCAGCGGCCATGGCTCACGGTCCCAGCTGCTCTGCGGCATGTGGGATCTTCCCGGACCGGGGCACGAACCCGTATCCCCTGCATCGGCAGGCAGACTCTCAACCACTGCGCCACCAGGGAAGCCCTATATTTTTTAATGATTCATCACATTTTAAAATTCAGCCCAAATTTCTGGAGATGTAGAAATCAATATCAAGAGGTATATTCATATTTATATGAGAGCAGTAATTTTTGTACCAAATGTAGAAATGAAAAGATGCATAGTTTGAAAACATATGGACTACAGAAATATTTCAGTGTTTCAGAGAATACATAAAATTCGATCATTGCGTTAATATAAGGAGAGGGAGGACTTCATTCCATAGATCTTTCAAAGTGGAGAAAATATAACTTCTAGATTTTTATTCTTAAAAAGCAAAACACTCTCATATTTAATATCCAGAAAACTGTTGCTTCATTCCTCAAAATATGGAATTATCTAACCCCCTCACCCTGCCAACAAAAAGAAATGTGAGAAAAGTTAAACACAATCTGCTTCCACAGAAACTTTGCATCTGATACTTGTTGGCCAGTGTAGACTTTGCCTCTTGCTATTAGAGATAAACCATTTGGTAAAAATCTGTGGATACAAGAAGATCTCTTAAGTAGACTGACCTCATTACTCAGGTCTTAACTAAAAAAGGTAGCTATCTCAGTAATGAAAGCCACCTTACCCACAGTGAGAAATTCCAAATATCACATAATGCCACCCATGGGATCAGAGATGGAGGTAGGCTTTGGAGAAAACGGGGGCATGCTCCTGGCTGCTTCTGATATCCCCTACTTCTGCCGCTCAAAGCTTTCCAAATCAAACTTGGTATTTATTCCCTTCATCTTAGATCAGGAAGCCACAATCATCCTCAGTTTTCTGAACCGCATCTCTTTCAGCCAACTGGACTCACATCAGTGCTGACCAGCAGACCATCTGGCCATGCTTCCCAGTGAGCCACGCATGGAGCAGCAGGAAACTGCTCAACACTTTACTTTCTGCTGTGATTAGTGCTGTGAGCTCTTGAGTAAGGCCGCCTGAGTTTGCCACCAAGTTCAATGCTTATTACCTGTGTGACTTTGCAGGAATGATTTCACCTTTCTGTGCTTCCATTTCTTTCACGTGCAAAAATGGAATATTATAATAGATTACAGTTTTGTGGGGGCTAAAGGAGATAATTCAGGTAAAGGTACTTAGAACTCTGTCTAGCATATAGTTAGTGGTCAATTTATGACAGCTCTTTTTACTTGGAGAAAGAATTATGTCATTTATACAAACCTGAACACTCATCCCCCCGCCATATATAAGGTCTACAATCTATGGGTTGAAAGAAGAATACATTTTATTTTGTCATTACTCTTACTATTTCATACTTTTCTGAACCCATAACTTGTTTTTTTGTTTCGTTTTGTTTTTTTCTTCTCTCTGAACCAAGAAGTTCATCATTCACTGTCTTCTGTTATCTGGGTCCCCATACACAGCACTGATAAGCTTCCTGAAAGTAAACATATGGCTGGACATAAAACCCTCACACTGGAAAGAACCTTAGACATCGCCTATTCATTTAGATAAAATATTGCATTCTTAAGCTATGGTCCATAAAGCAGAAACGCACTTAGTTTTGCATGACTTTAACCATTTACAATGGCTTAGAGGGTTCCCAGTTCAAGGACGGGTTGTTTATTCCAGCGAGTAGCAAAATGTCATTTCAAAACTTTCCTGTTTAAAGTTAGAGTCACGCGCATCTAGCATTTAAGTTTGATAGCAAAACATTATCAATTCCAATCCTCATGATGGTCCTGCTGCCTAGTGTGTGAATGTGTAAACGTGTGACTATAGACTCCTCCAGCTCAGCGCAGAGAAGCCCCCTCTCTCTCCCTTGCATTGTGTCAGGTAAGTTTTACAGTTGGAGCAAAGTCTGTTTCTCCCTTTGTTAAACTCACAACTTTCTCTTCCTCTTGATTATGACCAAAATTACTCGTTATTTCTGCTGTTTGACTCAAAGCTAAACTAGCAGTTTTTTCACAATTTTATTTTTCTGATTTCCCAGCATTCTTTTTTTTTTTTTTTTTTTTTTTGGCCTCGCTGATTGGCATTCGGGATCTTATTTCCCTGACCAGGGCTCAAACCCATGTCCCCTGCATTAGCAGGCGAATTCTTAACCACTGCACCACCAGGGAAACCCCATAAGTTTGTTTTTTATGTCTGTGGGTCTATTTCTAGAAGTTCATTTGTATCATTTGAAAAAAGGGTTTTAGATCGTTGCCTTAATATCAGAAATATTTTATCTGGTCAAATATAAACGCAGTCTACAAAATTTGAAGAAAAATTATTTACAACTTTAAAATTGTATGTAATAAGGAGAATGGGCCAATGACATGAAAATGGGCTTTCCCTGGGATGAAATGGCCCACAGAGAGGGGTGGATGCAGGATAGAGAGTGACGGATTAGGAAGGGAGGGGTGGGATGGATGGGTTGGAGCCTAGCGACAGGGAGGTTTGTGTGAATCCAGGATGCCCAGAGTTGAGAATAGAATTAAAATTTAGGCAGCAGTGAATCACCAGGAGATGAATAGAGGAGGTGCGTTTTAGAAACCTTTCCCAATCACACGGTGTACCATCCTCTGGGTTTCCCGTGCATGTTTTAGCTCTTGGAAGATTCCCCTGAACCTGGAGATTTGGGACCCATGGAATGGGTTTGCATTTGCTCACCCAACCTCACCAATCCTCTCAGCCCCAAGAGTGTCCAGCCTTAGGTCTCATCCAGCTGTGGGTCTAGATGTGGTCAATCCAGGTTGCATCACAGCCCCTGAACAAATTTTGTAAGAATTTCTCTCTCTTTCACTGCCTTTGTTTTTTTTGTAATTTATTTTTATAATGGGGTTTAGCTGATTTTCAATGCTGTGTTTATGCCACTTTACACCCACTTGATTCACTACACCCACTTGATTCACTACGGAGAGATCTCAATAAATACTTTTTAAGATTAAAAAAAAAAAAAATTTAGGGCAGGGAGCCCCGAGCAAACTCACTGGTAAAGTGAGAGTTGATTGAAGTCAATTGATTCTAGGATTCTTTCTTACTCTGAAACTCCTTTATTCTATGAAGGTGTAAATTGACAACAAAAAGAAAATGCAAAAGGATTTAGAAAAAAAAAATGGTTTAGGGTGGGCTGGGGCCTTTGGAATAGACTTCAATGAACAGTGTATCTCTGACCTTTTTTCCTCAGAAGCACGTGGCAATCAGCTCTTTCCACTGATTAAAATTTTGGCACTTAGAGGAAAATTTTACATTTAATAGTTCAGCTGCACTGTTCTTATAGGTATTAAATTACATAACACACTTGAGTTTTCAAATTGTTCACCCATACCTAATCTCATCTGATCTTTCCTATCAAGCCCTGAGGGATTAACTAAATGGGTGTTAACCCTGAGAACACTTAAAGGAAGTTAAGTGCTTTGCCCAGAGCTAAATATTTAGTCATAAATTCTAAGACACAGAGCTGAAAAGTCACATCTCCTGGAAACTCTTCTGGTTCTCTTTCTACAGCTTCAAAAAGGTAACAGGGGAGCTTAGTAATGAAAGTAGCTTGAATGTGGACACAAGTATTTGGGGAAATAGCAGTAAGTGAAGGAGGAGATTCCAACTGACTTGTGATCTTGCCATTGGGTGAGGCAGTTGGGAAGAGGAGGAAATTAAGGTAGATACAAGGTTTGTTTTACAGAAATTAGATATAGTGTATCTCTTTCTGCCCTGCACTCTGCTAGGTTCTATGGACAAGGAAGCAACAGTTTTCTCCCTGGAAAGCTTAGGTAAACAAACTGGACAGACACAGGTGAACTTTGAATAAAGTAGTCTAAATACAAGTTAAAATCATGATTGCTGCCTACAGATATGTGAACGATTGGTTTTTAAAACAGATAGAGAGGAAGATTATTTTAATCGTTAAAAGCAAAGCTTTTGGTATCAGAAAAACCTACACTTTCATTCTGTTGGGTTTTTTAATTTTTTTTATTGAAGTATAGTTGATTTACAATATGTAACTTACAATATGTAAGTTTCAGTTATATAGCACAGCCATTCAGTTTTATATATATACATTCTTTTTCAGATTCTTTTCCCTTATAGATTATTACATAATATTGAGTATAGTTCCTTCTGCTATACAGTAGGTCATTGTGCATTCTGTTTTTGCCATTACTAGCTATGTGGCATCACACAACCAACGTTTACCTCTTTAAGCCTCAGATCTTAAGAATGTATAAGGGTATTGTAACAGCTTTTCATAGAGTCATTATGAGGGTTAATTGAGAAATTGCATAAAAAGCACTAAAACACAGTGTCTGCCACTTAGTATAATCATTCAGTGTTGGCTATTATAATAGATGCCCTAAACTGTGGAAGTTACAAAGAGGAACATGTTCATTTCTGCTTAGCGGTATGTCCTTAGCATCACTGAAGTGCCTGGCTTTAGAACATGCAGGAGAACCATTCCTTATAAAACGTTCATGAGGATATTTGAACACAGTCTAAGAAAGAACTTTACTGATTGATGCTGGTTGACAATGGTAGAGATAGCCCTGGAAGTAGAGGTGAGTCCAGTGAGAAATTAAAGTGATAGCTCAATAAATATTTATCAGGAATACTGTAGGGATGTTCACAGTCCCTAAGATCCTTTTAACATCAATAGAATCTGTTCACAATAATATGAACAGCATGAAATGAGGCTGTCAGTGCTGTTCAAATAAAAACTCCAACTTTCATATATATACAACAGTTTCAAACTTTAAAACAAAGAGAAAAGGAGCTTTTAGTGTGCTGGCTGTGAACGCTCCTGTCCTTTGCACACATGACACAAAAATACAGTAGAACTAAAGTGAGTGGTGGTTGGGTTATTTTTGGAAATGGCAATGGGTCTACAATGGTCCAAACACATGCCCTCACCCAGTCTCGTTGTGAGATAAATGATCAGAAAGCAGGCTGTGAAAATCAGAAAGAATTGCTCTGTGAGGAAAAATAATTGGCTCTTATAGGAAAGACAATGTTAGATCCAGCAGCACCATGTTCTGACAAGACTACTTGTGTTAGAAACTTTTACTATTATTCCTGGAAGTACTTTAGCTATGGCTGGTGTATTTGTTCCTCTCTGACATCTTTATGTAAATGTACTTTCTAGTATTTTTTAAATATTAATATTTTAATAATATTAAAATGGTATACAATGTGTATTATATATAATGTATATATATACACAATGTGTGTAATATTAGGTCTAACCCTCTATACTGTTTTAAGAAAAGAGATGGAAAAGGAATAGCAGTCTTGTCTTGGGGGAATTTTACAAAGTCCCTGTCAACCTTACAGAAACTGATGATCTTAAATAATGACAGTCCTAAGAAAAGAATATGGAAAGTGGAAAGAGACAGAAAGAAGGATGCAGAGAAGAGTGGCAAGTGGGGCTTAGACAGAAACTATGTACTCCTTTCTACTCTTTGGTTATTTGTTCCTATTATTAAAGGAAAAGTCAGAAGGCAATGGGCCATCAGTGATGCTTATGAGAGCAGGTTGTAGATATAAAAGTACAGTATTTACAAGGTGGTAAAGAGAAAAAAGAAAATGCTTTTTCTTTTAAAAGGTAAACTCAAGACTTGCTAAACTGGATTTACGTTTGTACATTAAAAGAGATATAAACAACATGATTTGAAGAATGAATTTCAGATAGGTCTCTCATGATGATCTATGTTTGTATTCTAAGGTTTTAGATTTTTAAGCAATAGTTTGTGAATTGTGAAATAGAATCATTGTAGATACTAACGATAGTAATAGTCTTATTTCTTTGGAATATTCATTTGCTCTAAATGAGGATAGGATACAAGGCAATTTTAAACAGTTTTATAAACAAATAACATTATAGTAACTTCTCTAAGTGACCATATTTATTTAGTGTAGAAAGGGAGGTATTATTCATGATTCCTATCTTTTGTTCACATCTGTTTAGTTTCTTCTCTGTAATTTTCTTGTGGTCTTAAAAAAAGCTTATTTTTATTCTTTTAGCTGTCACTTATATTTTTTGTGAAATGGTGATTATGAAACAAAATAGAAAAATAAATAACAGAAGTAGTTAATATATCTGAAACTTCTGACCAAACCATCAGTTTGTGTGTGTGTGTGTGTGTGTGTGTGTGTGTGTGTGTGTATGTGTGTGTGTGACAACTAATCTTGTTAAAAGGATTCTATAATCCCATCTCAGAAACAAATAGTACTATCAAAAACGACTGATGGGATGACCATATGCTTTTAGAAAATTAGGCTCTAATGGCTAATCATAGAAGTTCTGATCAAGGAAATAATAATAAAAACAAAAATAAATTTACTCTTATTAACTAGTCTAGAATAAACATCTCTCACTGAAATGTGTCATCTGAGCAAAAGATCGAAGCTTTTAATTTTCATCTTAGGGTTTTAAGCTGAGATATAAAAATAAGTAGGAGAGGGCTTCCCTGGTGGCGCAGTGGTTGAGAGTCCACCTGCCGATGCAGGGGACACGGGTTCGTGCCCCCATCCGCGAAGATCCCACATGCCGCGGAGCGGCTGGGCCCGTGAGCCATGGCCGCTGAGCCTGCGCGTCTGGAGCCTGTGCTCCACAACGGGAGAGGCCACAACAGTGAGAGGCCGGCATATCGAAAAAAAAAAAAAAAATACAAGTCAGGGCTTTTTTAGGCATCAGAAGTCCTAAGGTGTCATATCCTGATATCTGGGGTATTTGGCTACTTCCTATTGTTGCCAAGTTATGGTGCCACTGTGTGAAATATGAAATGTGCTTTAGGTGACCCTCTGAATTTCACACAAAAATTGTCTAGTGTCAAGACAATGCCTTCCGTACTTTTACACAATATTTTCAAATATATTAAGTGGATATCAGATAGTGTAGTTAGCGCTTCACAGTAATCTTTCTTTGAAGTTTGGCTTGGTAAACTGATGGCAGTGCCTAACTTTCATTGGGTTACTAAGAATAGGTTGCAAATTATCAGCTAAAAAGAGAGTGGGAGGACTAGAAAACGACAGAACCCAAATATTAAAGCCAGCCAGGAATGTCCTAAAAATAAAGAAACATACCCAAATCTACCAAGCACTAAGAAAAAAGCAAATGAAGATGTAGAATCCTCAGGAAATAAAAATGCAAGTGCTTAGTATCAAGTCTGCGGGTTCTTGCATTTTCCTATCTCTGTGTGAGATGAAGCTGTGTGTCATACCCTCATGTGATGGAAGACACCACAGAGTTACTGATATAATCACTGAGTTCTCTGATATGATCACAGAAGTGGACAGCTGCAATATGATACCCCCTTTCTGGGACATAGCTGGAGGCCAGTAGTGAAGGAAAATCCGCTCTGTGTGCAGAACTTAAGAGGAGTGCACCTGGTTGCTCATTTTGCTTGGAAGGAGGCATGGGATTATAATAATAATAATATCTATAATAATAAAATTAATATATATAATTAAATAATAATATTTATTTATTTATATAATAATATATAAAATAAAATAAATGTATATAATAATAATTCATGGGCAAGAAGAACCGTAGACCTCCTGCAAGGACTTTGCACCCTCTTCTAGGGAGAGTATTAGTAGGTTTTTGGTTGTAAGCAGGATAGTTGTATCATTTTAGGTGGAAGTATGACCTTGTCATTGTCCTTTTATGGAGATTAAGTGAGATTTAAGGAGATGCATATGGGTCCAAATTGACAAGGACTGGTCTTGTGATAGTTAATTTTATGTATCAATTTGACTGGGCCATGGTTTCCAGATATGTGGTCAAACACTTCTAGATGTTTCTGTGAGAGTATTTCTTGTGTGAGATTAACATTTAAATCAGCGGGCTTTGAGTAAATCAGATTGTCATCCAGAATGCTGGTGGGTCTCACCCAATCAGCTGAAAGCCTTAATAAAACAAAAACTGACACACACACACACCACCCCACCATCCCCACCCCCCGCCCCCCCGCCCCCCCAAGCAAGGAGGAATTCTGCAGCCAGCAGAGAGCCTTCGGGCTTGAACTGCTATTCCCTGAGTCTTCAGCCTGCTGACCCACCCTGCAGAGCTGCAGATTTTGGATTTGACAGCCTCCATAATCTTGTGAGCTAATTATTGAAAATCAACCTCCCTCTCTCCCTCTCTCTCTCTCTGCCCATATACTATTGGTTCTCTTTCTCTGGAGAACTAATACATTTGTGCTTGCATATAACCACAGAGGTATGACAATGCAATTTACCCACCGACTTGGTACTAAGCATCTGCACCACTTGCGCATGGCCAGTGGCTCTAGACGCTTCTGACAACATGGTGGTCATTCTGCTATGGCTTTAAAACTCCTTTGTCCAGGGTGGCACTGCACACTAGGGGCCCTTTTATCAAGACCTCATCATTGCGTAGAGAAGGATATTTTACAAAGATATAGTGTAGAAGGGTTTCGGACTAAATGTTTATTCAGGTTTTCTGGCAATATGAAAGTTATGGAAAAACTTTATGATTACAAGATAGAAAGAAAGGATTCTGTGAGGTGGCTGTGTTATCTTCCACGTTCTCAGGCTGGAAGTGAGGTTCTGGAGCTGCTGGAGAAAGTTGATTGAGTGACAAAAGTCAAACAGGTTATGACGGCATTCTTTTCTATACACCAAATTCATGCGGTATCATTAATGAAGAGGATTTTCCCTCCCTTTGTTCCTACATATCTGCAGAGACAGTGTGACATTTTGCTACCATCATCTACTTTTAGAGATTATGCAGGGCAATCATAGAAGGCCAAGAAGAGACCCTGAGAGCACCAGGCTGCCTCTCTGACCGGCCTATGCTTGTTAACACTTTCTTTAAAGAACAGTTCTTAGTCAACTGTCAAGGCTCACGAACATGATCAGTACAGCCCCTAAAAATACTGGGGAGGCTCATAACAGGAACAGAGCAGAAGGCTTTTAGATGAAAACAGAAGTAAAGTATCATGAAACTTAATGGGACTCTCATTTGTAAATTCTATCTTTATAGACAGCAAAGAATTTTGGGGCAAAGGAGAATTTGAGGGGCAATGTAAGGAAAGTAAAAGGAGGATACATTTTTCTGACTCGTTGGAAGATTCCTCTGTGGTCCTTGGAACAAGAGGCTAAATGGACATTTTCCCAGCCTGGGCAGATGAAAACCTAGATGGCTACCCTCCCGATGGTTTGATTCTCTGGACTTGACGAACTATCCATTGAATGTTGTCTGTAGAAAAGGGCATCTACTTTAGTTCTCTCAAAAAATGGTTATTCAATATGCTTGTTTAATGATCCCATTGGACCCAAAGCCTCGATTTCAAAATCTTCATGTACCTCATGTACAAAATCTAGTCCCTCAATTTTCTGAAGCAACTGAGTAGCATAATATAATATGTAATATGATAGTTAAGCCTGAGTGGGGTGTTGTTTGGTTTGATTTTGTCTTGCGTTTTACAGTGAGGTGTCAAGTTACTGCTAGGGAAACATACCCTTGATTATTTGGTGAAGGGAAAAAAAAACTAAATTTGGTTGAGAACAAATCTTATGCCCAACAATATATAAGGGGCGTATTATTAAACCATTTCATGTATTAAGCATTTTCTACGGATCAGGTACTCTTTGGGGCACCAGGGATACTCTGGAGAACAAGATAGGTACTACTATCGGGCTTCCCCAGTGGCGCAGTGGTTGAGAGTCCGCCTGCCGATGCAGGGGACACGGGTTCGTGCCCCGGTCCAGGAAGATCCCACATGCCGCGGAGCGGCTGGGCCCGTGAGCCATGGCCGCTGAGCCTGCGCGTCCGGAGCCTGTGCTCCGCAACGGGAGAGGCCACAACAGTGAGAGGCCCGCATACCGCAAAAAAAAAAAGGAAAAATAGGTACTATCCCTGGCTCACAGAGACTACTTATTAGTTGGGGGAGACAAACAACAAACACTCAGAAAGTCAGCTAATAAAACTAATATGCAAGTAACGGAAACAGAGTAAGTGACACTGTGTAAGTGATGTTTGATTGGAGACTGTTAGGCAGGAGAGAAACCTGAATTGTTTGTGTTATCTGGTCTTCAGGGAACTCAAGGTCCAGGGAGTCACCGGAGATTTAGAATAGTAGCACAAAGTCCCTGACAATGGAGGGAGGGGAGAGGCATGCAAAGCATTAGCTGAATTAGGAAGTCACATGAGGGGCTTCTGGGCATTCAGAAGTTCCTTTTTAGATTTATCTTTTCCCAGATATCACAGAACTGTAGAATCAATATTAGAGCTGCAAGAGAACTTCTAGCACGTTCACTTGAGAAATGAATAATCTAAAGGGTTCAACATGCCCAAGTCTGTATTTTAATGGCATTAAGGCATAGCAGGGCCTTAGGAAAAGTAGAAATATCTGTAAGCTTACTTTTGCTTTTGGGAAAGCGCTGTTCAATTTAACAAAATAAATTCAGACTTTGCCCTCCCTGAGTTTAGCAACGCTGTCCGTCTTGGGCATCCTTGTTAGACCCAGGACTTAGCACGGTGTCCGGCACAAAAAAGGTGCTCTGTGGAGGCCTGAAGGATTAAAAACAACAGGCCACCATCAGTTGGTGCTTGTACCTCTTTCTGTAACTCAAGGATAAGCTAAACGACCTAGAACAAGCATCTTCTGTGCTGCTGGCTTTCTCTGACCTGCTTTCAATGATTCTACCCTCTCAACAGGCCCATATTTACATTCTATTATTTTCCATCCACCTTGAACAATTAAAAACTCCTCTGGTTTAGCTTTTGCCTTACTTTCTGCTTTTTCACCTTAAATTTAACTTTTACTTCAAACACGTGGTAAACAAGCACTTATTCTGTTATCGTGGCATTTAGGTCTTTACTGCCTGTTCTGGAACATTGTGTGGAGACCAAGAGAGGAGGGGGGAATTCGAAAAAACGAAGAGGATCACCTTTTCAGGCCTTTAAAGGAATTCCCATCCAACTAGTCTGACCTTGACCCAGCAGATTAAGTGGCCCACACTGTTTCTGCTCTTTAAACACAGCACATAACCGGTATTATTTTGATTTGTTGGAGCCCTTTGCATTACATGATGTGTTCTGTTTGTGGCTGTGGTATGTGTGGAGTGGGGTAAGGAACATAGACACATTATATTTTCTTTTTTCTTCTTTTTTTTTTTTAAAGATATGTCATATTTTCTATGTGAGATTCCAACTTGAGTCAGCACTTTAAATTCTTAATTTCAATTACTTTTCTTCGCAATTTACATTAAGTATTAGTATCCCCATTATACGGATTAAGAGATAAAGATGTAGAGAATACCTTGTCTAAGTTCTCACAGGTAATGAGCCTCGGTTGTAGCTGACTTAAGTGTACTGCAAAGATCTCTATCCTCAGCACATTACTGTCACTGCTGAGCTTGTCGTGGGAGGTGACATAAACATTTTTTTAAAAGTTGCTTTACATAAAAATGATGCCATTCAACCTTTTGCCAGCCACCCGTGCCTCCTGGTTTTCCCACTACGAGTTACTATGACATTTATCTTATTTCGTTGCTGCAATTTGTAGGCAGGCTTTACAGGAAACAGCCCATAAGGGTGGCCTGAGCTTCTGTTGCTTCTTGCTAAATTAATTATAGGGTTAGAAATGGAGTCGACTGGAGAGAGATTTACTTACCCTGAGCAAATGAAAGCTTTCGGGTTTCACTTTTGTTTGGCAAAAGATGTCCATCGGAAATCCAGGCTCCTTATTTACTTTGTAAATACAGTTGGGGTGAAAGAGAGCCCTTTATATTGTTTTCATGTCTGTTACAACTTTAATATGTGTGTCCCAAGAAGAACTCGGCCTGCAAAGAAATTCCAAGCCCTGTGCTGCCTGAACTCTGAGCTGGGCTGTGAGGCACATAGGGAAAGTAGGTGTGTATGAGGGTTCATCCTGGACAGAGAAAAGGGAGTAAAGCCAAAAGCCCTCTGACTTGATCCTTGCGACAACATCTGACATTTTATCATTACAAATTCATTTTTTTAATCAACCAAGGCCTTTTAAAATGCAAATGCCTAGCAATAAATGCCCAATAATAAAGCTATGTCAACAATATATAAGGATTTCAGTAAGGACTGATAAAGTTAACCCCTGTGACCCCACCCTGTTCCCTCATCAGCCAATCAGAGAATTGTGCACCATCTCCTACCCTGCGACACACGCCCCCCACCTGGCTTTTAAAAATGCTTTGCTGAAACCCTTCCAGGAGTTCAAGGCTTTTCAGGGCATGAGCCACCTCGTCTCCTTGCATGACCTTGCAATAAACCTTTCTCTGCTCAAAAAAAAAAAAAAACCAAAGTAATAATAATAATAAAATATAAAGCTTTCAGTAAAGCCATAGTCCTCTTGAATTTAGAAAGTCACAGATAATACTGAATTTTGATTTCAAAAATTGTCCAATTTATTCCTGAATTATTTTTCATAATCATACAGAAAATACCTTGGAGGTCTTTTTCCAGGTCAATCCTGAGAGCCAAATACAAAGCTATCGAATATGTGCTATTCCTTACCCTTCATACTGTATTCTAATTGACAGTCATTTTTTACTTTTATTTCTTGTTCATTGGATTATGCTACGTCAGACATTGACAGCATTATAAAGATGGGGATACAGTGAGTTTTCAACCCAACATAGACCCGTTGGTTTGTTCTAGATTCCCATTCCTCCCATGTCAAGAGCTGCCACTGGCCTCCCTTCTTTAATTTATTCCCTGATTAAAATTAAAAATTTACTACAAAGCCATGTCCGCATCCTACCACCAACTTCCCTGTGGCCTGACTTTCCAGAAGGGATGGGCATAGAACATGGTGTTATCACTTCTGACAGATTGCTAATCCCTATGCTGGGTTATAACTATGCTTGTCTAAACTTTTATCTTCCAACTGCATAAATTTCCCCATTCCAACTTCCAACATTTCTTTATGTGTTTGTGTGTGTAAATTTGTTCATTTTCAATGAGGTAGGGGTAGTGTAAAAAAAAATGCAAATATCCTTTGAAGGAATGATAGCTGAGTGATCGATCACATTTGGTTTGAATTAACTTTTCAAAGCACATTGGAATGTTCTCCTTCTTAAAAGGGATTTTCCTTGGTGGTTTTTAAGATCTCTTCACAATAGGGCTCCGTCTACCTTTGTAGGTAGTTCCCCACCTGCCTCTCACCAGGTGAGATCATGTTTACCACTGTATCTCCTGCATCTAGCGCAATGTCTGATGCATAGTTCTAGAAGAATCTGTGGATGAATGAATGAATGAGTTCCACCGGGCCTAGAGCGTATCAGACACAGAGGTGCCTATGCAGGCTAATAATCAGCAGTCCTTCAAACGGGTATGTTTTCTAAGACATTATTAATTCCATATTTATTGGGGTGGGGGGCAGTGAGAGAAAGAGAGGAGAGGCAGATTTGTGTCAGCTAAGATTTTTTTTTTTAATATTTATTTATTTATGTGTCTGTGTCGGGTCTTAGTTGTGGCATGCAGGATCTTTAGTTGCGGCATGCTAACTTCTTAGTTGAGGCATGTGGGATCTAGTTCCCTGACCAGGGATCAAACCTAGGCCTCCTGCATTGGGAGCGCAGAGTCTTAGCCACCGGACCACCAGGGAAGTCCCTAAGATCTTTTTTATTTCACTTGAAAGTGCTGTTATCCACTTCAGCAGTAGCAGCAAGAGAGCCATGTACATTTGCTTGTGTGTAAGGTCTGAGTACGGACCATATTTCCAAATTATGCCAGAGATACTACATAGCACCTTAAAATTTGGTGCCCATACTATTCCCTCTGCCCAGAATGACTTTCCCTTTTGTGTACCTAGCTGGCCTTTCCAGGATCAGGCCAAATATCTTTTGTTTGTGGAGACTTTCCTCAACAATTCCAAGTCTGGGGACTTTCCTGGTGGTGCAGTGGATAAGACTCCATGCTCCCAATGCAGGGGGCCCAGGTTTGATCCCTGGTCATGGAACCAGATCCCACACACATGCCACAACTAAGGAGCCCGCCGGTCGCAACTAAGACCCAGGGCAACCAAATAAAAAAATAACTATTAAAACAAAAAAAAATTCCAAGTCTGCTGCCTCTCCCCAGTAGAAAATTCCCCTCTCTGTTGTTCTATGACAGGTTGCTCAGACCTTTGTTTTAACACTCATCGTGTTGTATCATAATTTACGTGTGTGTCTCCCTACTTAGAATGAGTGCTTCTGTCAAGTCAGATAACGGGATTACTCATATCTGTGTCCTTTGATCTTAATATCTGTACTTACTTGATAAATGCTTGTTAAATACTTGCACGAATGAATAAATGGAAGGGAGGGGAGGGAGTGGGGCAGGAAGGAAGGAGGGAAGGAATGAAGGATGTATCAGTTCAATACCTCCTGTGATGATTAGCTGACAGCAGGGCTTTGAGGCAGTTAGCATTAGTGGGAAGGAGGATGGGAGGCAATATTTCAGAGTTTGGGGGACCAGAGAGTATGTCACTGCCATGGGTGGGAAGTGGGAGAGGCATAGGAGTCAACTTCAGTGACAAAGAAAGGTTAACTGAAGGAGATAAATCTGGTCCTATAAGTAAGTTTTGTTACCTCACAATTTTGCCTATCATCTGTCCAACTCAGAAGAAAAATAACAATAATTGCTTAATCCTTAATAATGAAAAAATGCTGTTAGAGAAGACAACATAAGGTCTGCCGAGTAGACGGCTACACGTAGATTATTTAACAAAACCCTATTCCAAGATTCTTATAGTGTATAGTCTTGCTTATTCAACATCACTGCCTTGGGAAAAAAATAAGCCCTGTGTAAATAAAGCATGTAGTTTTGTGGGTTTTAATAACTCAACACTATTATTCTAGATAATGCGTTCTCTTAGTTATCTGCTGTATCACATTCCTAACTCCTTTATGCATGTCGATTTTGACAATTATGAATAGGGAAGGTAATAGTCACTATAGAACCTGTGTTCTATAGATAGACATTTAACCACCATTGCTAGTTACTGATCTATAACAGTTATCCTGAATTAGCTCATTTATCATCATCATTTTGTATTTGATGAATACTGTAAAAAAAAAATGCACTTGGTGACAACCTTCAACAAAAACTGATCCATTTTGTTGCTCTCTAGAGTAATAATTATGTTTTCTGGCATTTCTATGTACTATCTTTGGAGATGCTCCAGGAAAAAGATTTCCGTACGCATTCACCAATAAAACAATAAGTATGGCAACCTAAATGGTGCAGCACAGGATTGTTATAGAATTTATGACAGTTTGAGCAATACAAAATAATCATATTGCCCTGTTATCAATGGAAGACATTTTATCTAAGGAATGAAGACTAACACAGCTGACACATTAAAGAAATAGCCCAAGAGGGGAACTTAATTATTTTGCATGTTTGTCAATTGCAGATGTATTAAAATGGGGGAAAAAAAACATGACATTTTTTTTATATCCCTAAGATTTATATGCATTCATATTTAGGCTTCTGAAAAGATAAATCATTTTAGAAATCGATGTTCATATTCTGAAACTTGCTTGTCAAACCCTGATCTCATTTTATATTGACATGAAAATACTTTAACAGTAAAAAAAAAAGTTAAGTCCTTATATTTTTCAAAATATTTCCTCTAATATGTTGAGAAGTACCAGGAATTTGTTTTCTGCGCCTTTAAATTAAATGGAAAGAATCATATCTTAGTAAAGCTTTCAGGTTGTACTATTTATAGCTCATCATTAAGGAAAAATTTTACTTAATCACTAAGTAGGAAAGCTAAAATAGTTTTCGTATTAAAATACACAGTGGAAACTGTTTTGTTTCAGTGCAAACATTACATCTTGGTGAATAATTCCCATTTGAAAAGCTAAAATAATTTTCGTATTAAAATACACATACATTGGAAACTGTTTTGTTTCAGTGCAAACATTACATCTTGATGAATAATTCCCATTTGAGAGTTTGATTGCGTTTTCCCAGTATGAGGAATAAATGAGACGATTGGCTTGGGGGAGTGGGGAACTAATTAGCGTATCTCATATCAAGCCGTCTATCTATTTTCTTTGCCCTCACAAGGTATTGCGGAGGCATTATCTGGAACTGATTAAACCCCAGGAGAGAAGTGGGGGAAATCATACATTCGGGAGTAGTTCTCCCGGAGAACGCGAGCGCCCTCTAGCTCGTATTTACAAGCAGATACTGGTGACGTAGCTCGGGCCACTTCGCCACCAGGGTGTAGGAGGGAAGGGGCCGGATTTCTCCCGGTAGGAGCACTCTCTGAACCAAAGAAAGAGGCTGGCGACAGGAAGGAAGAACAGATCAAGCGTTTGAATAGCAGCCACAGGACAACCTAAAGCCTGTGAAGAGTTAGGCGCGCGTCGCACACAGTTCCCCCGCGTACCTCCCCCGACCCCATACACCCGCCGCCGTGTGTCACCTTCCTGTTCGGAAGTCTTAGTAGGTTGCTGGGACAGAACAGGGGGCCCCTGCTCCACCCATCAGGTATCCGGTTGGAAGAAAAGCCAGTCTCAACAACTTGATTCTCTCCGTTAAATGATAAGTTTAGCAGACCATCCGTCTCCAACGGCTGCACATTAGTGTAGGGTGAGGAGGGAGCACAGCAGAGGATACTTTTCTGTTCCAACCACAAATCATACGGTTGTGCCTCTTCTCTGTTCCACTTAGAGCCCTCTAACTTAAATTCCACGTTCCTCCTGGAATGCGAGCAGAGCCTCTTTGAGAAAATGAACTCTGTGCATGTGTTTTGAATTTTTTCTGGACTGATTTGTGATGATAATCAGTCAAGTTACATTTCTTGTGTGTCTTGCTGGGGGTGTAATAAACCCAGGGCACTGATGACTGTAATTTTCTGGATGATGTTGCAACGAAGGGAATAAATGGCCCAGTGTTGAACTTTGCAGCTTGCTCCCTTCCTGTATGTAAATTGCCTTTTATATAAAGTGGGGTTCATAACAGAGCTGGGACAGCCGCCTCTGACTCGTGCTCCCTTATCATCTCAACTTCCAGTCCTATCAGGCACATAGCAGGGAGGCTACTCCAGCCATAACTAAGCTCTACCTCCAGCCTCCAGAAAGGAATCCCCAACCTTCATATCCTAGACAACCTGAAGAATGAAAGAGGAAGCTATAAAATCCCCTTTGAAAGGTTTGTCTGCTTTTATTAAGATAATTTGGATGAAATGGGTAAAACAAAGATGCTTCAGAGGATTTGGGGTTACTTGGCATGGGGGGGCACAGGAGGTGAGTCGCTGGAGGTTTCTTAATCTCATGTTTAAAAAACAAACAGGCAGAAATCCTGGTGCAGTTTGGTGTTTCTGGTCATTCTTCAAAAATTTTGCTTTCTCAAAAGGGGAAGGAACCGGGTGGGAGCGGGGCTGGCCTAGACTAGTTGAAGTGGAGCGTGGGATATGGGGATACTGGCAATAACAAAGTCATGTTATATGAAGAATCCGTGAAAGAGGAAGCAGAAGTGGGCCAGTTGCTGTGACTTGGAGTTTCCTAAACCTTGCTTTGGGTTGGAGTGTCAGTTTCGGGGAATAGTAAGTGCTTTTTAATGAGTGGGTGCTGAGCAGAATTTCCCAGCCAGCCTCCAGCAGAGAGGATGTGTGTTCTCTTCTGCCAGTTTGAGGCTGCTGCAAAGCAGTGGAGGCTACAGATCACGTTAAGACAAATAAGGTGGTTGGTTTGCAAAACAAATTCCTGCCCAGCACCAAAGAAAAACCGCTTCACATGTATTCTTGGTTTGACAGTTAGTAGTTCGGAGTGTGTCAGATCCAGTAGGCAACCTTAAATGGCAGGGCCGTTGGCAGCAAGGGGTCATGGCAGGGCAGGCACCGCAGACATCCCTGACAAGCGCCAGGTACCCGGCCCTGCAAACTTAGTAACTTGCAGCCCTCTCCCCGCTCCTGGCCCAGTCGTTGTGCTCGTGGCTTCCCCGCCGGCGCTGGCGCAAGTCCTCCCACCGGCGGTCAGACTGCAGCTCCCAGGCATCTCCCAGCGGCGGGGTTACTGGAAGGCACCGCACCGCTGCTCTGCAGAGCTTCCCTCCTTCCCTCCCTTACTTTCTGGAGCGGAGGAGGCTCCCGGCTAATCTTTCAGGAGTTAACGAGTCACAAGTTATCTGGGACTTGAGGGAAAGATCGAGGTGGTAAACCTGTAAGAAGACTGCGGGGTCAACCCTGAATTAAACCGGAGGAGGGGTAGGGAAGACGAGCACAAACTAAGAGATTTGAAGACAATGGGATGCGACCTTGCGGAGTTTTCAGGTCGGGGAGCGGGCGAGGGAACCTCGGGAGTCGACGATGGCCTGGGATGCCGACTCCGCACCGCCCCAGGGTCACGCCAGGTCTGTCCCCTAACTTGCCACCTCCTCACGTGTTTTTGGCAAGGCGGGGATTAAAAAGGCAAGGGGGAAAATTACATGCGGAAAGGACTGAATGTTCCCAAAGATTACTTTAGGGGGAAAAAAAAAAAGTGAAATGCAGATTTTTTTTTCCTTTAGTGCTGAGACGAATTTTATTTCCGCCCCCTCCCCTCCACATTCCTGACCTCTCTCCCTCCCCCTTCCCTCTTTCTTTCCTTCCTTCCTCCTCTTCCAAGTTCTGGGATTTTTCAGCCTTGCTTGGCTTGGGCCAAAAGCACAAAAAAGGCGTTTTCGGAAGCGGCTCGGCCGTGCACAAGGGCCATTTGTTTGTTTTGGGACTCGGGGCAGGAAATCTTGCCCGGCCTGAGTCACGGCGGCTCCTTCAAGGAAACGTCAGTGTTCTCTGGTCGCCCTCGCCCGCTGCGCGCCCGGCCGCCGCTGCCCATGGGGGAGATGCAGGGCGCGCTGGCCAGGGCCCGACTCGAGTCCCTGCTCCGGCCCCGGCACAAAAAGAGGGCCGAGGCGCAGAAACGGAGCGAGTCCTTCTTGCTGACCGGACTGGGTAAGCGCCGCTGCCGGCACGCGGGGGGTTTGTCTCACCAACTCCTCCACTAGTTGCTCGCATTGGGCGAGAGGGGCTGGGTATTTGGGGTAGTACCAAGGATGGAGAGATGGGGAAGGGGTAGGAGGGCGGCGGGAACCCGGGGACGCGCCGGGCGCTCTGGCCCCAAGCTGGGGCCGGAGATAAGGGCGTGCGGGGCCGCCCTCCCCGGGCGCTGCAGCCCTGCGCCCGACAGATAACCTCAGCTGGCGGTGCGCGGCCGGCCGGCGAGGGCTGCGGAGGCTGCCTTGCGGATTAGGGGAGAGTGTCAGGGTCGGCGCCGGGGCCGGGAGTGAATCCGAGCGGAGAGTTTGAGAAGCCAGAGCGGGCACAGAGCCACCCCGATCGCCTCGCACCGGGCAGAAAGCGCTCTGATTTCCTGATGTGCCGCGACTCTGATTTCCTCGCAGGGCGGAATAAATGAGAAAGGTGGAAAATTACCCCGGCCGCTCCCTCCCTCCCCACCCCCTCCGCCGGCGGTTTCCCCCTCTCCGGCCCGGGAGCCGAGCGAGGCCGACAACTGCCCTGCGCCGGGCCCTGCCCGGGCGGTCCCCGCGCCCCCCGCGTCCCCCGCCCCCGCTCCGGGCTGGCCCCTCTCGCCGGGGGCGGAACCGCCTGCCGCCGGCCGCTTTGCCGCCGGGCAAGTCGCGGGGCAGCCGGGGGCGGGGTCGCGACGGGGCCGGGCAGCGCCGCCTCCTCCATGTCTTGTGGGTCCCGCCCTCGCGGCGGCACAAGGCATATAAAGCCGGCGGCGCGGCCGGAGCGCAGTGTTGGCTGAGCCGGTCTCTCGGGCCTGAGAAGTCCTCGTGCTCTCTCTCTGTGGTGATGACGGTGAAAACCGAGGCTGCTAGGGACACCCTCACTTACTCCAGGATGAGGGGCATGGTAGCAATTCTCATCGGTGAGTGTAGGAATACGACTGGACTTCCAGGTTACGCCAAGTGGAAAGTTTTGAAGGTCGCGGATCAGACTGGTGCGTGTGGCGTCGGATGTTACAAAGCCGTCTAAACGTTTCTCCTCTAATTCGCAGCTTTCATGAAACAGAGAAGGATGGGCCTGAACGACTTTATTCAGAAGATTGCCAATAACTCCTATGCATGCAAACAGTAAGTTTGGTGGGGCGACGTGGGGAAATAGAATTAAGTAGGGAAGTTTCCATTTACCAGCGGTAAAGACATCCTCATCAATATATTGATCAGGAAGCCGACGACTTACCGAGGGTGGGGATCCCTTTTCTCTTTAAGTTCTAATTATTTCAAACATTTAAAGCATTACAATTAATTTGCTGATTTGGCTTGTTCTGGAAATGCAAGGTAAAATTTTCTTTTTTATAAACGTATTTATTTTTGGCTGCGTTGGGTCTTCGTTGCTGTGCCCAGGCCTAGTTGTGGTGCGCGGGGGCTACTCTTTGTTGCGGTGCGTGGGCTTCTCATTGTGGCGGCTTCTCTTGTTGCGGAGCACAAGGGCTCTAGGCGCGCTGGCTTCAGTAGTTGTGGCGCGCGGGCTCAGTAGCTCCCGCGGCATAGTGGGATCTTCCCGGACCAGGGCTCGAACCCGTGTCCCCTGCGTTAGCAGGGGGATTCTTAACCACTGCGCCACCAGGGAAGTCCCAATAAAATTTTCATATTTGCCTAATTCACCCCCTCTCTCCTTGAAGAACCACCCTCTGTGTTTAACTGGGTTTATCATTTTGGCTGTTATTTTCTCTCACTGAGTAATTGACTTGGGTGTTTTTAAATACTGAATCCCCCGGAAAGGTTGAGCCAGAAATTCACTATTGGTGTTGGTCTGCCCTCACGTGGCGAGTTAGGATGTTCAACGTTGCTCCTTTCTTCTCTGCAGCCCTGAAGTTCAGTCCATTTTGAAAATCTCCCAACCTCAGGAGCCTGAGCTCATGAATGCCAACCCTTCTCCTCCAGTAAGTGTTCTCTATTCGTGATGCATCCGTGGAGAATCTTGTAAATGAGTCAGTTAGTTTTCCTATGTTGATGAATTATAAAATAGCATTTGAATTAGCGTCAAGGCAGGAATGCCTCGTTGGTTCATGGCAAACAAGTGATGTAAGCACTTAAGTATGAGTCAGTGGAGTATTTTAAAAGACATATTTCATAAAAGTTTTCTGCTTAAGAACAACACGATTATATACAGTTTCCATACTCTCATTTGAAATATTTGCATGTATGGATGAAAAGGAGTTTGGAATGTGTTTATAGGTGTTTGGGGACCTGCCCCTGTCATTTGCAGATGTACCACCTTTTTGCATTGCCTATACTTTATTAATCTCTATCTTCCTTTGAAGCAAGGATATTAAAAGAAAACCTTTTATTTTCCAGCCGAGTCCTTCTCAGCAAATTAACCTGGGCCCATCATCCAACCCTCATGCTAAACCATCTGACTTTCACTTCTTGAAAGTGATCGGGAAGGGCAGTTTTGGAAAGGTAATTTCACATCTGAAGCTCTCATTATTTATAGTCTTTCATATGCTCATTTTACATCTCCCTGGATGTGAACAGGAAAATGATCTTTAATTTCAATTTCAGGTTCTCCTGGCAAGACACAAAGCCGAAGAAGCATTCTATGCAGTCAAAGTTTTACAAAAGAAAGCGATCCTGAAAAAGAAGGAGGTATGAGATGGGCTTGGAGATAGACATTCAGTAGACATTACCTTGCCATCTTGGTGCCACGTTGAAATTTGCCACTAAATCTTGATTGTCCTTTTTCTAGGAAAAGCATATTATGTCGGAGCGGAATGTTCTCCTGAAGAACGTGAAACACCCTTTCCTGGTGGGCCTTCACTTCTCTTTCCAGACGGCTGACAAACTGTACTTTGTCCTAGACTACATTAACGGTGGAGAGGTGAGCAGAGAGGATGGGAGCTGACCCCTGGCTGTCCCATGCATAGCCTGCTTTGTTTTAATTTGAGAGGAAAGTTTTTAAAAGATAATTAGTGGGGGAAGAGTTACCAGATTTAGTATTTCCTTTAACCTGCCAGCATTCAGATGGCTTATAAACTATTTAGGGCCACTTCCTGCAATTGTCCTCTTTAGCTATATATGTCAAGACAGAGCCAATGCATTGTCCGGGGTTTTTGGCAACCCAGGCTAACTCTGTTCTATCTCCTACAGTTGTTCTACCATCTCCAGAGGGAGCGATGCTTCCTGGAACCACGGGCTCGGTTCTATGCTGCTGAAATAGCCAGTGCCTTGGGTTACCTGCACTCTCTGAACATCGTTTATAGGTGAGCTGAAGGGCTCTTAAGACTCCCTTCCTTGTGTAAAGGAGACATAGCCCGGCCTTTGACAGGGCCTTAAAATAATCTGTTTAGGCACAACTTGGTCACCTAAAACCAGGTCCCCGGCATGTGACCCATCTGTTGACTCCCTGCCACTAGGGAACTAGCCAATGAGGATTGTGCCTCATCCAGAATAGATAAACAGAACAAGGACCCCCTTTTAGATTCACTAACACAACTACAGTGAATGCAAAGTGCTTCCGATAGCCCTAGTGGTGATCTTTACGGAGGATTGCTAATGCGGTGAAATTAACTTAATATGACTACTTTCCTTTTTTTTTTTTTTTTTTTTTTTACAGAGACTTAAAGCCAGAGAATATTTTGCTGGATTCACAGGGACACATTGTCCTTACTGACTTTGGACTCTGCAAGGAGAACATTGAACACAATGGCACGACATCCACCTTCTGCGGCACACCCGAGGTAGGCGAACTCCTGGTCCACACCCCTCCAGGAAGGGATCACTGCAGTGACTCTTAACTACTGAAAGAACAAGCTGTTTTCGGAGATGATTTAGTCCAGTTCAGTGCAAGTAAAATACACTGGCTGTTGGAGGCATGAGAAATTCCAAGGCCTCACGTTGCTTTAATTAAAGTGAGCTGTTTGTAAGGTCCACACTATAAAAGGTTCTAAACCCCTCAGTAAGATATCTGAGGAGGGCCCAATAGCTTTCAAAACATCAGGACATGTAAGTGGCCAGTCAGCCTCAAAGCCAGCAGTTTTATCAGGAAGTAGTTTAAAGAAATATATCCTCCAAGTGGACCCAGGGTCTCTCAGCCCTTTCAAAGTGCATGCCTGGTCTTGGGATTACCTCGTTTCAGGGGCTCTGAACTCTCTTTTCCTGGTCTGTCTTTCAGTATCTTGCACCTGAGGTACTTCATAAGCAGCCTTATGATAGGACCGTGGACTGGTGGTGTCTGGGGGCCGTCTTATATGAGATGCTCTATGGCCTGGTGAGTAGCCCATTGAAAATCGTGAAATATTGCCCTGGGTTGATACATTTCTCCCTAGAATGTAGTCTTAAAAATCTAGACTTAGTCTTAAAAATCCAGACTTATCTGGGCACACAAGCCCCATTGCAGACCTGATCATCACGTCTTGCCCTCTATCAGTATGCTTATCAAATGCTGATGAGAGAGGCATATTGGTTAAGCTATAGGTATTTTAGGGTAAACCGTTACCTAGTGGATTTTTTTCTTTTGTAAGTTCACATTTTACTAGGTGTGACCACACTTAACCTATGTGAGAGTGAAAAACATGGCTTATTAACATCTACCCCCCGATAAGGGTGGAAAATGTAGACACTTAAAAATCTAAGGCAAAGAAAACCTATCAGGTGATAAACTTTGTCCAAACCAGCTTCGTATATTACGTTTAAGTCTTTCTTGGTAATGGATGCTCTCCAAAACTTGCAGTTAAGTGGTAAGTAATCTTCCTGCTTCTTTCAGCCTCCATTTTATAGCCGAAACACAGCTGAGATGTACGACAACATTCTGAACAAACCCCTCCAGTTGAAGCCAAATATTACAAATTCTGCAAGACACGTCCTGGAGGGCCTCCTGCAGAAGGACAGGACAAAGAGGCTTGGTGCCAAGGATGACTTTGTGAGTCATTTTTTCCTCTCCTCCCGGGCTGCATGGGTAGAGCCCTAGACCTCGCCGCCCTTCTTGAATTTCACTCTTCTAAATTCGTGCTCCTTTCTCAACAGATGGAGATTAAGAATCACGTCTTCTTCTCCCTAATTAACTGGGATGATCTCATTAATAAGAAGATTACTCCCCCTTTTAACCCAAATGTGGTGAGTATCTCTCTCATGAGTGTGCACAGGCCCAGAGGGCCTTTCTTTAAGTCAGAGTTGCTGTTGGTAGTGGTGGAAGGGGAAGGGCCCTCAGGGAATAAATTGGCATTCGTAAGCCATTATTTTACCCACAGAAGAAAGAACTTTTGTCCCAACAAAACTCACGTTATTTTTCCACACCTTTTATAAATTACGGTAGCAAAAGACGGAAAGTAAGCATGGTCCTCATAGTTGAAACTTTGTGTGGCCTTTGGGTTTTGTGCTTGAAATGGTTGCTGATGGTGGAAGTTGCCATATGGTGCCTGCATGAGAATTTCCCTTTCTTGTCTCCATTGTGAATTCTTGACATCGAGTACTGTTTTCTTCCCTTCCTGCATCAGAGTGGACCCAGCGACCTGCGGCACTTTGATCCCGAGTTTACCGAAGAGCCAGTCCCCAACTCCATCGGTCGGTCGCCCGACAGTATCCTCCTCACAGCCAGCGTCAAGGAAGCGGCCGAGGCCTTCCTGGGCTTTTCCTACGCACCTCCCGTGGACTCTTTCCTCTGAATGGTCTTAGGGTTGGTTGTGAAGGATTTTACGGGCGTTTTTGAAATGTTTTAGTTAGCCTTTTGGCAGAGCTGCCAGCTGACAGGACATCTTAAAAGAGAATTTGCACATCCCTGGAAGCTTGCACATCTTGGCAATCTTATTGCACACTGTTTGCTGGAAGCTCTTCGAAGAGCACATCCTCCTCAGTGAGCTTGTGAGGTTTTCCTTTATCCTTCCTTCCAATGTGGTGCTATCTCTGAAATGAGCAGTAGAGGGCCGCCCCAGGCAGATGCAGTGGTCTCATTCTTAGGAGGACGCTGTTCGGAGAAGGAGCTTCTGAAGGTCTGTCCGGGCCGTGATAACGCATCTTATGAAACGTGCCTTTTCTGATGAGATCGTGTTAGCTCCAAAGTTCTTCCTGTTGCCGAGTGTTTCCGTTCTGTTTTTCCTTGTGGACTTTCCTGTGTGATCAGCCGTATGCGTGTGGTATGCTTGCTCACAGAAGGACTCAGTTATAAGCATCAATGTGACACTTGCAGGACACTACAACGTGGGACATTGTTTGTTTCTTCCATATTTGGAAGATAAATTTATGTGTAGGCTGTTTTTTTTTGTAAGATATAGTTAATAACTAAAATTTATCGAAAATGGTCTTGCAATGACTTGTATCCAGATGCTTAAAGAAGCATTGCTGCTACAAATATTTCTATTTTTAGAAAAGGTTTTTATGGACCAATGCCCCAGTTGTCAGTCAGAGCCTGGTGTTTTCATTGTTTAAAATATCACCTGTAAAATGGGCATTATTTATGTTTTTGGGTTTTTTTGTTTCTTTTTTGCATTCCTGATAATTATATGTATTGTATAAAGAAAGTCTGTACATTGGGTTATAACACTAGTATATTTAAACTTACAGGCTTATTTGTAATGTAAACCACCATTTTAATGTACTGTAATTAACATGGTTATAATAATGTACAATTCTTTCCCCCCCTCCCTACCACACACCTTTTTTTGTGTGTGATAAACCAACTTTGGTTTGCAATAAAACCTTGAAAAATATTTGCAGAAATTGTGTCATGTGTGTTATTTTGTAAATTTCAGTTAAGGGGGCAATAGCAGATCTCTTTAAAATTTAAAACCGGGGAAATGGCTGCTGTAGTTTACAGCTCAGTGGCTTGATTTCCTCCAATAGCATCAGCTTCTGACTCTAAGAGAGAATAGGGTGGTCTTAAAGCCAATTATTATTTTTTTTCTTTGGTGGGAGGCTGCATTGCATGACTTGCAGAATCTTAGTTCCCAGACCAGGGAGAACCCATGCCCCCTGCAGTGGAAGGACACAGAGTCCTAACCACTGGGCCACCAGGGGATTCTCTAAAGCCAATTTATGTCAGTCATTATCCATAAATCCATCCAAACAAGTCCTTGTCAATTTAACTCTCAAGGACAGCCATGAAGTAATGATCCCTATACTCTTGCCTGCCCTGTGAAGTTGGCTGTCTGTCTGACATTTGGCATTTGACATTTGAAGCAACAGGTAATTCTTTCAACAAATACTTGGTGCCTTCCCTGGTGCCAGGCTCTATTCTGAGTGCTGGGGATAAAGCAATGAGCAAAGCTGACAGATCTGCCCTTACACATCCTGGTGGGAAAGACAGACTTTCAATAACGCAGTTTGTCGAAATGGAAATCGGGATAACAGTCTGTAAGTGTATGAGAATGCCACTGAAGAGGGTGAGGGTGTTTGTCATACATGGCTATGTTCCCAAAATGCTGAGCCGGCAGGACTCCTGGTGCGTGAGAGTAACCAGAGCCGGAACAAGTCCAGTGTCAGCTCAGGGAAGGACCCTGGCAGGGGCATGTCCCTGGTTTGGACCAGAAGCCACTGAAGCTGGTGTGCACCCAGCACTGCATGGGCCCACCCGACTGATGTTCAGAGGCCTTCCCTAGAGCTCATCCCATTGGAATATTTCCTGTGGGAGAAAGGAAAGGGGCTTGATATTAGGAGATAATCATCTTGCGTCCAAGTTGTTTGGACTTTTTCACTTTTCTAGGCCTTCCACAAATTTCCTAGCATACGCGGGATTCTCCAATAGTTGGCCTTGCTGCTGCTCTAAGCCTACTGCACACCCTCTACCCTGACCTGTTAGTTTGCACAGGGATTTCCCCAGGGAAAGTAGTGGTCATTTTCCCTTTTATCATGGCTCTTATATCTCACCTCTCCCAGAAGGCTTGTAAGGGTTGAACAGGTGTTGGAGATCACTTAGTCTGTCTCTCTTGAGTCAATGACTTCTTGCTGAAGGGGAACCCCAGATCAAGCTCTGCATTTGAGTTACGGCTCTGCCCTACAGACATTAGCTGCATATTATAAACCCCTTACCAAACCCAAATGCCAAAATCGACAATGGTGACAAAGAAAGTCTAAAGTCCTAGTAATGACTGATGCTAGCCCTGACAAAAAGGCTTTCTGCATATCTCCCCCTCATTCTCATGATCAATAACAGTTAAGAGTTCCTCTTTGAACAATAAGTACTTAAATCACTTTTTTTATCTGAACATAAGTCTTGCAGCCCGGACTCTCCCATCTAATTATAGATAACTGAGAGGGGTTAATCATGGATTACAAAGCTTTTTAATTTTTTAAGGGTAGAAATTTGGTTTATGGCTTCAGTCAGTCACTGTGTAAGATCTGATTTGCATTGCTGGAGAGTTGATAAGAGCCAGAGGAGTCCCAAGTGTCACATAAACAGGAGGAGATTAAATCAAACACAAGTGGGTGGGAAAGGAACAGGGCAAGAACAGGGAAGTCCAGAAAGAAAAAGGGATCAACTAAAAAAAAGGCAAATATTTATCAAACACTATGATGTCAAATAGCATATGTGCAGAGGTATCTTTTATCTAGGGCTGTGGGGCACATCCCTGTCAGCATTTGAAACTACATTTGAGCATTATGGTTGGTAAAAGGGACAACTCCAATTCCAAGGAAGCCCTGGTGGTAATTTCTTGATCTTGGTGGTTTCAGGCATGATTTTGCTTTTTGATATTTTATCAAGCTAAAT
The DNA here is from genome assembly GCF_011762595.2 of Tursiops truncatus. Taxonomy (NCBI): domain Eukaryota; kingdom Metazoa; phylum Chordata; class Mammalia; order Artiodactyla; family Delphinidae; genus Tursiops; species Tursiops truncatus. The sequence continues at coordinate 60,688,145 of NC_047045.1, read as the reverse complement.
ACTTATGATACGTGAATTTTCTATATGTTTGTTATATATCAATAAAAAAGTTTACTTAAAAATACATGGTATGGGGCTTCCCTGGTGGCGCAGTGGTTGAGAATCTGCCTGCCAAGGCAGGGGACGCGGGTTCGAGCCCTGGTCTGGGAAGATCCCACATGCCGCGGAGCAACTAGGCCCGTGAGCCACAAGTACTGAGCCTGCGCGTCTGGAGCCTGTGCTCCGCAACAAGAGAGGCCACGATAGTGAGAGGCCCGCGCACCGCGATGAAGAGTGGCCCCCACTCGCCGCAACTGGAGAAAGCCCTCGCACAGAAACAAAGACCCAACGCAGCCAAAAATAAAATATAAATAAATAAATTAATTAAAAAAAATACATGGTATGACAGAAACAGGATGTTATGGGAACACAGAGGAGGGACTTCTTATCCAATCTGGGGGTCAGGGAAAGGGGCTAAGTTTTCGGGGAGTTTAGGACAGAGAGGCTTAGGGAGGTCTGAAGGGCTCAGGTAGATTGTCTTGGGAACTGGATCTTGAAAGTGAGGCAGAAAGTAGGGCCTTCCAGGTCTGGCTGGTAGAGGTGGGGAGCCAGGGGGCAGCCTGCCTAAGCACAGTGAATGGGGTATTGGAAAAAGGGAGGGTCTCAGGCAGACCTAGGTCAGAATCCCAGCTCCACCCATCTGCTTTCTAGCATTGGGCAAGTAGTAACTTGGGCAAACCTCTCCTAACTTCAGTTTCTTTAGGGGGAGAAATGCATCCACTGCCTATCTTTTCTCAGTTATATGTGAGACAAGGTCAGAAGGAACTGGAATTAAAAATGCTAATTAATTTCTTCTTTCCCCACTCATTACCTTTCTTACCTTTCTCAATTCCCCCTACTCTTTAGCAGATTATAGGGGGAAAAAAGATGTTAAAGAGCAGTGAGGGACTTCCCTGGTGGTCCAGTGGTTAGGAATACGCCTTCCAATGCAGGGGAAGCGGGTTCGGTCCCTGGTCAGAGAACTAAGATCCCACGTGCCGCGGAGCAACTAAGCCCGCTCGCCTCAACAGAGCCCACGCGCTCTGGAGCCCGTGTGCCACAACTAGAGAGAGAAGCCTGCGCGTCGCAACGAAAGACCTCACATGCCACAACTAAGACCCGACGCAGCCAAAAATAAACAAATAAATAAATATCTAAAAAAAAAAGAGCAGTGAGAAGTCATTTTGGATAAGGAGATGGACCTTGTGATTGATGTTCTTCGAAGTTTCGTGGAGATGTTTAGATTTCATTAGGTAGTAAAATGAAGCATCTGGAGGTTTTCCATGAGGAAAAGGCGTGATCAAAAGGCATGTTCTGGTGACTCTTGGCAAGAGTTGTGAGTGTGGGGAGAGCTTTGGAATTAAAAAAATAACAGTAATAAGGAAGCCACTTAGGAGACTTCTGACAATCATCCCATTGGTGGTGGCGATAAAAGGTTAGAGAGAGATGTAACTTCATGAATCAGTGGAGCTTCATGAGTTGCTGGGAATGGAGAGAGAAGAAGGATGAATCAGTGTAGTTTATTTCTTTAATGTAGTTGACTCCACCTACTGAAGTGCTTGTCACAGCTGCAACAATAGCATTTAGGACAAAAACCACCCACCAGTTTCTTCAATATCCCCAAAGCATAATAAATCAGCTGATAGATAACCAATCAGTGTACTTGGCAAGGCGAGATGTTACACATTGTACTCAATCTCTACCGCATCCTGTTAAGACATTTCTCACCTCATCCATCAAAAAGCTCCCAAAATCCTACTCCATATGCCTCAAGCCCTGTATTAGGAGCATAAATGATGTTAAACTTAACCTGTTGTGAATCATAACAACATTTCTATTAAGAAAAACACACTCATCCAAATTAATTAAGCTCAATTTGAGAAATTGGTTAAATGCTTTTTCACATTGCATGAAAATTGTTAGCCAGGCACAAAAACTAACAAATTATTATTGCTCAGACTCCACTTGTGGCTTACGTGTGATCTTTCCTAGTCTGCCTTGCCTACTGCATACTTGCTCTATAAGAACGTGTTTAATATATATATATATAAAAATATATATATATATATGTTTTCTCTGCTTTCCACACCTCTTCTATGAAGGACTTTAGCAGCAAGATTCAGAGCAATCCTGGAGGCTTATTTAGTGTTTACCTATAACATTATGTTCAGACAGATATGTTTATGTATTTGGATAGCTTGGAAACCATGGACTCTGATGGGCAGGGTTCTTAGTTTCCTCTTTTCTGTGTGGTCTGTTCTGTTCTCCACTTACTGTACCACAGCAGGCATGATGATGATGCTGTAACAACAATATAGAAGCTACAGACTGTTCAAAAGAAAATATATACGCATAATCACTCCGGTCAACAGCAGAAAAAGGATCATAATCATAAAGACATAGTGTCACTTTACAGACACAAATAGAAAACACATGAGCGGCTGTCAACTTGTTCATGGCATCTGGATGATTTTAACACAGTTCTGCTCAGCCTTATTTTACTGCCTCTTTGGCTTAGTCATAGACTCCAGACCTCGTATTCCAGAGGCCAAAGTCATCACCTTCCCTAGCCAGACCTAAACCATTTGATTCCAAGTGAGTTGCAGTGTTGCTAGCAAAGGTCAGCACAGATCTATTTGTTTTGGCAATAATTAATTAAAGTTCATTTAATTAGGTTATTTAGGGTTAAGCTGGAAACAATTTGGGGTCTGAATTGCAAACAATGATTATATTTTCCTCTGAAAGATCATGAAAAAGAGACATACAGGATGATCTGATGCTTGAATTAAATTATATGCTACCTAATAATAATGGACAATTTGAGATAAGTTTAGAGAAAATATAATTTTTCAAACATATGTGACAACTCTTAAAATTATAGCAAATAAAAGAATAAATAATCAGGGAGGAGGAAAGGATGTGCGTGCTTCCTTAGAGTTTTCTTTTATTTATAAATGGATAACACGCTCTTGGTTAAATAAATCAATAAAAACATGGTGGGTCAAAATGAGTAATAATTTCACGATTGCCTCGCTGCTCAGTTATTCCCATCCCAATTTTCCCTTGCAGGAGATAACCAATAGTAAGCTTTTTTGGTGTATCCTTTTAGAAATTTGATATGCACATACAGGCATAAAGGATTCTAATAACACAGAATTAGAATTTTAAAGGAGGGAGCAGAGGAGGTGTCTTGATCGCTGGTTGATTTTTTTTAAGTTGTCTTAATTGATTATATTTTTTAAAAGTTCAAAATCTCATTTGTGTGAGTCTAGTGCTTAAAAATTTTTGGTGTAACACAACCCTTATACTGCATGCCAACTTTTTCATCTGGGAAATGAAGACAAACAAATCTGGTTTCATGTTGCAGAATAAACAAAGCTGTAGGCTCACAGAGACAGGAGACTTGACTTTCAAGGTTGCCCTTTGCAACTATGTATGATTTTTGCCTTGTCCACAGGCTTTAGAAGCTAACAGCTCAGCAACTTCATTCTGGCTGCACTCTAACATAGCTAGGAACCACCTTGATTTTCCAGTCACTAAACAGCTGTTTCATGCCTAGGGCATACCTGAATATTCTCACAAAAGTGACCTGATTAGGGGATAATACTTTCCCTTCCAACCATCCCTATATTCCTTTAAGTCATTCTCCCTATTAACTATCCTGTCCTTTCCAGTATCGTAAAATTGTAAAAATGTCAGGGGCGGGAGGAATCACTACTAGCTCCAGGGGTCATAAACTCAATGCCTTCAGGAGCCGGGGCTGGAAATCATATTAGATGAAGACAGTAGGAGCCATGGACCATGCGTTTTCTCTTAAAAGCATTGAAATTAAAATAAAAATCAGAAACCACTGTGTTGGCCAAGTGAAATGAGTCTATGGTCAGAAACATCTGCAAGTGTTATAGACTAATCTCATATGCAATTATGTAAAATTCAATGGCTTGCCCTCGCTTTTGCATTCTTGTCCATTCATTATCTAGGAACAACACAACAAAAAGCAAAACGCCAAACACTGGGGATTGAAAGCTCTGCTTCTCCCAACTAAACAACAGTGAGGAAGGAATGGGTTTACAGGGACACTGGTTTGGCATTAAATGACACAAAATCCATCAGAGACTCTTCCCAGCTTCTAATCATATGCACACACCTGGTGGCCCCAATGTCCATCAGAATTCCATCACCAGTTTTGGAAAGGAAGTGGGCAGACTCCCTGGTGTATCATCCAGGAACATTGAAGGGGCCCCCTTTAGAGCAGACCACTCATTTGCTCACGCATTGTTTATAATAATCTGAAGAATTTTCTGTCTTCCATAAAAGAACAAGGAAAAAGCTTGGCCAAACCACCCAGAGTTCCAAAGAACATGCAGCCAAAAAAAGATATGTTAAGGAAGGCAGCCTAATAAATTAGGAAAACCTCTGATTCTTTTGTGTGTGTCATTTTTTGTGTGTGTATGTGTCATTTTTTTTTTTTTTAATTTATTTTTGGCTTCATCGGGTCTTTGTTGCTGTGAGTGGGCTTTCTCTAGTTGCGGCGAGCGGGGGTTACTCTTCGTCGCAGTGCGCAGGCTTCTCATTGCGGTGGCTTCTCTTGTTGTGGAGCATGGCTCTAGGCACGCGGGCTCAGCAGTTGTGGCTCACGGGCTCTAGAGTACAGGCTCAGTAGTTGTGGCTCACGGACTTAGTTGCTCTGTGACATGTGGGATCTTCCCGGACCAGGGCTCGAACCTGTGGCCCCTGCATTGGCAGGCGGATTCTTAACCACTGCGCCATGAAGGAAGTCCCGAAAACCTCTGATTCTTGAAACCCGGTCTTTCTGAGCCTTGGTTTCTTTTTTCCCCAAATTGGGACTAAAAGCACTTCTTTTGTACTGTAGAAGATCTGAGGTAATGTGTCAGGATGAAGAAAAATGTATTTTAATTTAACAAGACAGTAAATAATGGTGCTGTTGGTACTTGCCTGGGGAGCGAGGAGCCAGGACCACGCAAACCTTCTGTCCATAAGTTTCATAACTTAAAACATAGCTTCCCATCGGTTCCTCCAGCTGCGCGTCTTTGGAAGGGTGGAGAACAGTCATGTGCCCTCAGATTCGCAGGCACACCCACCCTTCCAGCGGCAGGCAAATTGTGAAAAGTAGGCTGAATAAATTTTCCCACATTCTGGTTTCATGGAGTTTAAGGTGTTTCTAATTATCCCAAAGGATTATTAAACTCTTCAAATTAAATTTTTTTAGGCTTCTCTAATACACATGCATCATAAAATAAGGGAGAATTATACTACATTACTCACCAATGAAACCAGAGTGGCATAGTGCTGCAATAGCCTATCACCCCATGTTAACCTTTTCTTTAAAGAGAGAAAGGGTGAGTGACACAAAAGTTTTGTTCTTTATTTTTTCATCATTGCTAATAGCAGTACAGTCAAATCCATGGAAGAAACCTAGGGTTGTTGGGAGTGTATCTGGATATAAACCAGAAGATTTGGGTTCAGACTCAACCTCTGCCATGTTGGTAAGTCTCCTTTTCCATAAAACGGGGAAGTATCCCTACTGGTGACTGTTCTGATTTCCTCACAGACCAATGCAAAGTTCCAACAAGAGAGACAATGTAGAAGAATAGGCTTTGCTGACCAGGAAGTGATAAACTAGTGTCTGATGCTTCCTAGAAAACATGATGCTTTGAACTATACCAATTTACACAGTCGTTAATGTTAAGACTTGAGGCCTCTAGGAGTCTGTCAAGATTTTTCTAACAGATTGTCCTACTAAGAATACTGCTACCTAGTAGGAGTCAGTTTTTTAACACATGGCAATGCGCATGTTTATTTCATTGCCTTTGAAAATTCTTCCCATTTAAAAGCAGGAAGCTTTTTGCAGGAATTAAATCCCCAAATGCAGAGAGTAAGAATTGTTCTCCATCTTGCTAATCCTTAACATGATGACATCATATACGTGAACAAGCAATCTAAAGTATAAGGTATAAAAGATATTACTAAATAAAGTATATGCAAATCTTTACTTCAGTATTCTTTAAGCTTTGTTTAAATGAAAATCACACAATGGAGAGAGAGATAGAAAGATAGAGATAGAGAAATAGAGGGAGAAAGAGAGAGGTGAGAGAGAGAGGGAAAGAGAGATTCTGATAACATGAGTCCTTGTCACTATTCAACATATTCCACAGAGCTTTAGCGGTCCCAGCCATGCAAGACAAACAAACAAACAAAACCAAAAATAGAAAAAGAAATAAGAAATATAAGCATCAAAAATGAAAAGACAAAATTGTCATTGATGCAGATGCTATAATTATATACACAGAAATACCAAAGAGATAAACAAACTATAAAACCTAATTGGGAGTTCATCAAGATGGCCTCATCCAGTATCTACTACCCAGCAAAAAAAAGTTAGACAATAGAATGGGAAAAAAAAAAAAAAAGATTCTGTTTACAGATACAGCCAAATTTATAAAGTACCTAGGAATTAATGAACCTAACACAGAATGCACAAGGATTTTGTAGAGAAAAAAATTAGCTCAATTAAGGGTTGTTTATGTTAGTGGACTGGATGTCCAATTTTGCAAAGATATTGATTCTCCAAAAATTTATCTATAGGTTTCAGTAAATTTTCAATGTAAATCTAAAAGGATTTTTTGGGCTGAATTGAAAAATTAATTGTGAGATGTATATGAAAGAGTAAGGTTCACTAATATTTCATATAAAATTTACACCAAATAATTGATCCACTATAATAGCAAATGGTGAGCAGAGATGGAAAACCAGATCTACCAGATCTTAAAACATAATACAAAGACCTGAAACAGTATTAAAACAACATGCTATTGGCACATGGACAGACAAAAGGACAAATGGGACAGAGAGATGGTATATAGAATATGAGATTAGTGACACCACAAATCAATGGAGAAACCAGAATATTTACCAAATGATATTAGGAAATTTAGCTCATTATTTGAAGAAAAATAAGTTGGATCTCTACTTCACACGACATTTAAAAATAAACATCAAATGGATTGAAAAAGACCTAAATATGAAAGATAAAACTGTAAAAGTAATAGAAGAAAATATCAAAAAATATAGCAAGTCATTGATGAGCTAATTAATGGTCAGGCACATCAAATTGTCACCTTCTGGTTCGAGAGGCTAAGAGAGCCTTCTGTATGAGAATCATGGTTTGAGCAGGATTAAAGGATGGGAAGAAGTTTAATGAATGTGGAGTAAGCTTCCAGAGAAAGTAATGGTAACTTACATTCACAGAACACTTCCCACTATCACATAGTAACTCATTTACCTTATTACACTAATAAGGTAAATGGTAAAATATTTCTATTCCCTTCTCACAAATGTTAAAATTGAGGCTCTGAAAAGTTTAAATGAATAGACGCCCACGACTCAGACACCAGAGACTTCAGGGTGTCTTGTGAGCATCCTGGTATCTCTACTGAGCGGTGAGCCAAACTCTCACCTCCAGGAATGTGTAGCCCAGCTATTTCAGTCTTCCTTCCCTAGAGATTGTCTTTTTATGAGATGAACACTTGAAACTGGAGAAAGGAACCAAAGGTCACCAGTAAATAACTTTGGAATATGCAGCTCAGAGGTGAATGGGCCATTTTAAAGTGAAAGTCTCCATTAAAATGTGCTACAAATCTCCTGAAAGGCGGTTTCTTATGTTTAATGGTGTCTAAAGTCTATGTTTAAGGGATAGTAATCCATATGCTACATTCCTCATAGAGCTGTTGTGAGAATCAAATGAAAGAAGGAGCTTTTACATATGAGGAATTACTGTCCTAACTTTTAAAAAGTTTCCTGACACCCTTTAACAGTGTGTGAAATAACATCAACATCGGTCTGCAGCGCCACCCAGTGGACACAATAATGCTTTGCTTGATAGTTTCACGTGTCTTCCCTGTTTCAGGGGGTAAATATTACCTTTATTATATGTCTATTACTGAGGCATTTTGCTCACAGTATGTTTATCTCAGATTTTTTATTTATAAAAATTGTTTACATGACATTTTGCCGGTGAATTTTATTTTGATAAGTCAATATTTTTAAAAAGCCAAATTTCAGGTCATAAACTCATTTTACTCAGAATGCTTCGCCCTGTATAGCTGTCCTCGCCAGAATTGCAACCCAAGTGTCTGTCTGATAAACAGTCTGGGTTTTAACACAGGAGTACAAGTTGGGGGTATTGGAGCCATCTGTTTCCTGCTTGATTTGCCCATAAGTTGTACTTAAAATTGCTGAGTTCACACCTGAAACTTTTCTTGTTAATAGTTTGCCCATTCATACACATAGCATTGCTTTAATAAAAAAAATAATCTCTTGAGTTCTTTTTTCAATGTTAGGCACTGTGCTTAGCGCTATGGATACAATGACAAACAAAAAGGAATGCAGTTCCTGCCTTCGGGGAGTCTGCAATCTAGTCAGAGAGCTACACAATAATTAAGTAACCACACTATCAACTGAAAAAAACCCCACAACCTAAAAGTTGAGAATTATGTTTTCTTTGGTGGACAAAACTGAGGACTTAAGCCCGGTACGCAGCCTCTCAGATAGCTCTGAGGGACTGCTCCGAAGAGGTCAGGGAGAAGCCAGGATATATAGGAGTTTTTACAACAAAGACCAGGTAGTCAGAACTTCCAATGATTACTGTTAATTAAAGAAAACCAAATACCTCAAGTTAATGAACTTAGCACTTTTCTATGTTTGGGAAGATGCAAGTGTCCAGGCTCATTGAAATCACTCCTTTGAGAGACACCTTAGCTACCTAGGGCCAGTATCCTGTTCTCTCCCATTCTGAGTCCCCTGAGGGTGCACCTTTGCGGGTGACTGCAGTGGCTGAGAGCTTGGCAGTGGGCAGTGCATTTGTTTCCAGTTTGTCTCCATCCTGAGTTCCCCCAGGGCTCACCGCGGAGAGGGGGACCAAGACAGGGGTGGAGGGACGGCTGTAGTGGCTTAATGACTGCAACATCCTTTGTTTACTGATACGGCAGGCAACATTTTTCATTCACAATACAAATGTTATTGCCTTACTTAGCTCAGGGAATGAGAACATTTGTTTCATTGTGCTTTTTAATTTTTTTTACTAAACATCAAGAATCTAACTTGTCCTCATGTATATCTGGGTGTTTGGGGGGGTGTTGGGTTTATAGTGGAAGACCTTGAAGCTCTTTTGTTTAAATTAACCCTGACGATCAGCAGGATGAAGTGTGTCCTCTGTGTTACAGGATAATAATATGAAACAGTGAAATCTGGAGTCAGAAACACCAAATAAATCTTGTGGTCTCTTACTATTCTATTATTCACTTTTTCTTTTCTGTAAAATAACAATAGTAATAATACCTACCTTGACAGGGGAAAACCATGACTACTACAGTACATGGTACGTAATAGGTGATTCATACTTTGCCTAAAGTACCATGTAATTAAAGGCCACATGTTTTTAATGCATCACTCATATTTCACTGGCCCCAAAACCAGTACATAAAGTTTAAAACAATAAGAAAAACAGTAAATGTGGCTCAAAAACAGGCAGAAATTAGTAGTTTAAAGAGCACAGTATATAACATTGTTATCTTTGAATGAAGATACAAGCTACTCACAATTCAAAGACATCTAGTGACTATCTCGAAATTCTTATTTAATAGCCCCAAGAGTTGGGCTAAGACAGATGTTCAAATTCAGTTGGTCAAATGAAGGAGGAAGCAAAACTTAATTGGTTAGCTTAGGTGTGCTAACTAGTTAAAAGGAGAAATGGAACTAGAACCCATGACTCTTAATTCTCTGGGTTGTGTCTCTCTAGACACCATAAAAAAAAAAAATGGACTTCTGGATATCTAAACAATATGAACAGAAAAGTCTTCTCAACACTGTTGGAAGCCTTGCCTTGCAGACAGGTTTTCAGGTCCTTCCCCTGTCTCACAATTGAGCAGAGGAAATGTATCAAATGTCGTTCCAGTTAGAAAAGAGTTTTCTGTCCTATTGAGTGCGTGCACATTCCTGGATACAACTCAAAGTATCTCTGAAGGGAAGGAAAGATTAAAGAGTTAACATCTCGGGGCTTCCCTGGTGGCGCAGTAGTTGAGAGTCCGCCTGCCGATGCAGGGGACACGGGTTCGTGCCCCGGTCCGGGAAGATCCCACATGCCGCGGAGCGGCTGGGCCCGTGAGCCGTGGCCGCTGAGCCTGCGTGTCTGGAGCCTGTGCTCCGCAACGGGAGAGGCCACAGCAGTGAGAGGCCCGCGTACCGCCAAAAAAAAAAAAAAGAGTTAGCATCTGTTGAAACCTACTTATATATTAAGCACTGTAAATACATTATCTTATTTCATCAGGTAAGTACTTATTCCTGAGTTATGGAAGGGAACTAGGGCTAGCAAGGACAAATAATGTTTCCATAGAGTTAGAGAACAGCAAAGACAGGATTCAAGTCAGGTCTTGCTGACCCCAGAGGGTCTGATATTTCCATCGCTCACCAGTCAGAAGAGTGACCGATGAAAACAGAATGTGCTTCACTCTGACCTCAATATATTTTCTCCAGTCAACCAGCCATCATGGACCTTTATGTGGCATCTGGAAATTGAAAGCTGCTAATGTCAGTCTCTTCATTTTTACAGAGGAAAATGGTTAAGGGAGGTTAGGGAGGTTAAGATCCTTCTCAGAACATTACTAGAATCAAAATAGTGCCGTTAAAATAAGTGCATACTATTTTCTACTGTCTGCTTGGAAAAAAACCCATGTTTAGTGAGCTTTTATTAATATTTCTTTTTTCTGAAGCTCTGAGCACATTTTTGTAATTTTTTCCTCTGCATCATGGACTTTTGAGAAGGGCCCACAGGGTGGTTCTTCCTGGGCTTATGTTCTCATCATTGAATATGATACGGGAAGAAGGAAACTTGGAGGCCAAAGCTAATCTGGGCAAGAGCCTGGCGTCACGAGACCGTGATATTAATTTTCCAGATGACTTTGCAGCTGAGTTGGTTTAACTCTGTGACATTAGAAGATTGAAAGCAGGTAAGAAGTTTAGTGGAAGGACTATGCCTGCTAGGTCCCACGCATCCCGTACAGTCGGAGCAGTGCACAAGCATTGGCACTGACAGGCACACGCACGCTGAGCTCCAACAGCCCCTGAGACTTTCCAAAAGGGACACCTTTGCATTGTTTCTGCGCCTGCTCAGCGTGTGACCTCAGATTCCATGCACTCTTTCCAATGAAAATGTCCCATGAAATGGTCCACTAGAGAGGCATCCCACGTTCCCCAGGTGAGGGTTTCTGAGCAGCTGGGGTTCTCCACTCAGTGCTGTGCTCCAGGGAAACAGCTTCTCACTGTGCTCTGATATGTAAAGCCACAAGCAAACCCACCAAGTCCTGTGCTGGGGGCGAAGGTCAGAGTCAGAACCAGATAGACAGAGACCAAACCAGATCATGCATCTCACCCCTGGACATACTGTCAAGGTTTTACCTGTCTCAGGACTTTCCACTTGCACTTCCCTTTTCCTGAAAGGCTGCCTCACCTGCTCTGCGTTTTGGTGAAGATGTGTTCCCTCTATTCTGTATAAAGCAGCTCGCCTAGAAATTATTCTGTCTCCCTATCACGTTTACTCCCTTTATCATACCACACTCTGGGACTACCCCGACAGTCCAGTGGTTAAGACTCTGCCTTCCAATTCCGGGGGTGCGGGTTTGATCCCTGGTCAGGGAACTGAGATCCCACATGCCGCGCGGTGTGGCCAAAAAAAAAAAAAAAAAGGTGTGCAAATCATACCATGCTATGCAATTATTTATTTATGTCTCTTTGTAGAATGCAAGCTCCCGAGGGCAGAGACTTTATCCATCTGATCTCTATTAAATCCCTAGCATCATGCCTGGCACATAGTAAGTGCTCAGTAAATGTTTGTCAAATGAGTGAATGAGTGATTCACTTGTGTAATACTTTCCAGACATTTAAAAAACATCTCTGTGTTAGAAAAGCAAGGATGATAATACTTGAATCAATGCCAACTGGTCAATTTGTCAAAACAAACAAACAAAAAAAACAAACAAATGAACAAAAAAAGTCACTACCCTGAAATTCAAACTTGAGACTAGAAAAAGGAGCTATAAGATTATACATGATAGCGTTAGAATTCAAAAAGATTATTGAAAGAATCACACAAGATGAAAGATGGTACAAAATGCATATAAAAGTCCAAAGAATCAACTTCACAGCTATAAAGTCAAAAAGTTGGACTTAACAGTACATGTGAGTATTGGACTATTTAATTTACTGCATTCTCGATATGTTACTTGCAAATGAAGCTTCCAAAAATCAAATGTGCTCTTACGCTGATTAACAGAAATATTGTGTCCAAAAGAAAAACGGTTCATTTTTTTTACAAATAAAACAATACCAAGAGGAGAAAGTTTTCTTTCTGGCAAGATATTTCAAAAACAACCATTCAGATGGAAATGAGCACGGTGGAAAAAGTACTGAAACCAGATTCCAGAAGCAAATACAGCGACTGTCTAGCTGGGAAAGGAGGTGTTTGGGGCGGTATTTGACTTGAGAGGGGAGTGAAGAGGGGTATGCAGATAGACAGCATGATAGCTATCCACAAATATTTTGTGCAGAGGAGGAATTAGCCTTATCTTGCTGTGCTGTGTGGCAGGACAGAACTAGAACTGGGTAGAAATCAAAGGGAGGCTGACTGACGCAATCTGAGGAGGCAGTGAGACCCTGATACTGACTATGGAATGGCTCCGTGTATTAGGGTTCCCCAGAGAAACAGAATCAACAGCGTGTATATATATAGATATATATCCTATTGATGTATACACACACACACACACACACACACACACACACACACACAAGAGTAGATTTATTGTGGGAATTGGCTCACGTGATTGTGGAGGCTGAGAAGTCCCACCGTCTGCCATTTGCAATCTGGACAACCAGGAAAACGGTTGACATAATTCAGTCCGAGTCCAAAGTCCAGGAGCACCAAAGTCAGAACGCGGAAGATGGATGTCCCAACTTCAGCAAATAGAGCACATTCACTCTTCCTCCTTCTTTTTGTTCTCTTCAGGCCCTTAACAGATTAGATGATGCCCACTCACAATGGTGAAGACAATCTTCTTTATCCAGTCTACCAATTCAAATGCTGATCTCTTCCAAAAACACCTTTAGAAATCGTGTTTTGCCAGCTATCTGGGCATCCTTGAATCCAGACAAGCTGACACTTAAAATTAACCATCAAATTCTATAACTATTTGGGGGAGGGGGCAGTGGGCAAGCTGTACTGGAAATTCCTTCATCAGGTAGAGACTTGGACAGGTAACTCCCACATTTCCTTCTGTTTCTAAATATTTCACACTTCAGATAGTCTCTCAGGAATGTTAAGAGTAAAATAAAACCATTTGGAAGTGTATCAGAGTGCTCTACAGATATAACCTATTATTTTATCTTCCATTAAAAATTTCTGCCTAAACTTTATTACTTAAACACAAGTTTTCTTGCAGTTCTTTGAAATAACTAAGAAAGAGTCCTAGAATCAGATTATAACAAGAAAATGAAAAAGCCATTCCGTTGACTATTTTAAGTAATAGTGATACAGAGATGCCATGTCTATAGTTTACTGGCTACTTCCTGCCAGAACAAGGAGACCAAATCCCATGCTCTTAGAGCCTTGACAAGAGTTATGTTCATTTCAGCCACTGAGGTTTCACAAAAGAATCCTCAGGGAAATTAGAGTTAAGGAATCCTCTGGGAAAAGCCTCATAACATCTATTTTAAACCAGTATCACAGCTACTGCCAGATCAGCCTGGGACACAGCCTGGAAGTAGACATTCCCCCAGCCTTCCCCACTCCTCTCCCCACCCCACCCAAACTCACACGTGAGAGGGCACATGTCTCATCACACAGAAGATTTCCCCAGCAGTGTGGGTTGTGGGTTAGTGTGGGGGACGGCTGAGCACAAGATCCTTCCTTAGAAGTGATAGTTAAAATATGCAATAAATAAATTAGATCCTCACTTGTCAGGGGAAATGTAAAGGAGTCATTGAGGGTGAAATCACTTCTGTGCCATCCAGATCGCCCAGAACCCACCTACTACTAGCATCTACATCAGGGTCGCTAGCGTAAAAGTTACCCAAACTGAGGATCACCCAGTTAGGAGAAAAGAAGTCATTCCAGATGCAAATCTGTGCTGACGCGGATGCAGCGCAGTTACTAGACTCAGAGGGACATCAAGTCCACCCCCTTTACCAGTATGTGAGTACGTGGCAACTTCATAACATTCTTTCCGGAGGTGGTTCATGCCAGCCCTTGTGCTTGCCTAAAATTACAGACCAATTTCACTGAATTGCATCCAAATTCTAGATAGAAAAATTAAAATGAATTGTGAGTAACCCTTAGCTGATGAGAACCAACTTCCAGATCCAAACCTGGAGCTAATTTTCCAGGAAGAAACTCCCAGGAATCTAGCACCATTCCTTAGGGTCAGGGAGGGGCAGAGCTAGCAGACCCACTGAAGAGACTGGCTATTGTCCCTCAAGCTCGGCTTTTCTGAGACCTACTGTGGATGGATTATGTCTGTTTCACACGGAAGCCTTTGGCTTTCGACTTCTTCCATCCCATTTTCTCCTTGGAGCCCGTCAGAAAAATCTGGCATCCTTGTTGTCTCCAATTTTTGCCAACTCCTGAACTTCATGCCCTTTATTTATTTATTTATTTTTTTTTTTGCGGTACGCGGGCCTCTCACTGTTGTGGCCTCTCCCGTTGCGGAGCACAGGCTCCGGACGCGCAGGCTCAGAGGCCATGGCTCACGGGCCCAGCCGCTCCGCGGCATGTGGGATCTTCCCGGACCGGGGCACGACCCCGTGTCCCCTGCATCGGCAGGTGAACTCTCAACCACTGCGCCACCAGGGAAGCCCAATAAACCATTCTTCATCAAACTTTCAGTTGATTCATTCCTTCATTTAGTTCAGTATACATTTATTTCTTATTTTATTTAATAGGTTCTAAGGTTATTATTATTTATTCCAGTGCTCAAATTGTCTCAAATTTGGTATGTGGGGTCCTCTCTGATCTGGTTTCAAGGTAATTTAGTCATATCCCCATATTATTTGAACATTTCTTTACTTTTTGGCAAAAGGGATGTGAATCTAGCCCTGAAATCAGCCATTTATCAAAAAAAAAAAAAAAAAAAGCTCTGGTTCCATTTAGTGGAAAATGGTATTTAGAGACCAATCTTGGGTGCTAAGTGTACTCATTGCTTTGCTTGGTCCTGGGGTATCACTGCTCCCGGGACCTCTCAGTGGACAGAGCCAGGTGCCCTCTCTCTCTCTCTCTCTCTCTCTCTCTCTCTCTCTCTCTTTGCCCCCACTCTCTGCTTGTCTCTCTCCCTGTCTCCCTCTTTGTCTCTGTCTTTAGCTCTGTATCTCTCTTATCTGTCTAGATTAAAGAATAAATTTACACCAATATTTCTAATTCCAATTCAATTCATTCTGGTTTTCTCCCTATCATGATTATAACTCCTTGCTCTAATAATGAGAAACCTGCTTTCTTTATCCTTAAAGTACTTATTCATGTGATCAATTCCCCTGTATGTAACTTATATCCTGCTGCCCCCTCCCCTGCATGGATGCCCTACTCACCTTTCTCAAGCTCTGACGCCCTGAGCTGGGCTACCCTCCTACAGTGACACCTGTCTACCCTGGTTCCAACTGGCTCTACACTGGCTCCAGCACTTACACTGAGACGCTACTTCTTCACGTGGACACGCTTCACACACGGTCATCCTAACCTGTGTGGACACTTGCCTTGCTCGACCTCATCTGATGGATTTGGACCAAATTGCTCAAATAGAGAAAAGGAAGAATAAGAATTGTGTGCCATTGTGGTCTTGCCTATTTTAATTTTGGTTTACTTATTTATGTATGTATATATTCATTTTTTGTTGTGTGAGAAAAGCTGCATTTGAGTTTAATTACAGCTCCAAATGATCTCTGGCATTTTGAATTACCTTAATTATATTAATTAATTCTTGCATCTTTTTTGCACACATGGAACTTCTAAAATAGTAATAAGAATATCCCCATGTGGTCCAGGCAATCTAGAGTTCATTCTATTTGTATCTCTATGGGTTTTTCAGAATTTGCTTCTTGTTGTCTTTATCATAAATATTTTTGTTTTCCCATGGAGGTAACTTTATCTCCTTCCACACTGCTCTGTTCCCAGCATTTCTCAAGCTCCATTCCTGTCCAAGCATTTCAAAGTACCATCCCTAGCCTGCGTTCCAGAATTCGGCTTTTGTGTCCCACTACATAAATGTTCCTGTGGGGCCACCTATTTCAGAAAGCACAGTTGCGATGGTTTATGGAGTGTCTGAGAAATGTAAGACATTGTTTTCCATGATTCACTGGGGAAGGTCAGTAACTCACTGCTTATAAGAGAGAGAGACAGTCTGTTACATTTGGTTGCCCTTTTCCTCCTCACAGAGAGGCCATTTTAAGGCCAACTGGGATATGCCCAAGCTCCCCCGGTGCTAGGACATCTGGCTTCTCTGGTGTGGTGCATGCATCTCAGAGGACAGCTGTGGCCTGGCAGCTCTCCACCCCCAACATAATGTCCTCACAGTCTTCAATGGCCAAAAAAAAAAAATCCAATCAAGAATATGAAATGATTTGAGTCTATGCCATAAGTATGAAAAGAAATTAGAATGGAAGCATCACCACCAGTCTCCAGTAACTGAATGTTCCATTTGGAAGGATTTGGCATGAGTTTGAGTTTTGCCAATGATCAATTGTTAGCTCTTGGGTTGATAACTCTGCTGGCCGGTTTCTTCTTTTTTTTTTTTTTTTTCGGTACGCAGGCCTCTCACTGTTGTGGCCTCTCCCGTTGCGGAGCACAGGCTCCGGACGCGCAGGCTCAGCGGCCATGGCTCACGAGACCAGCCGCTCCGCGGCACGTAGGATCCTCCCGGACCGGGGCACGAATCCGTGTCCCCTGCATCGGCAGGCGGACTCTCAACCACTGCGCCACCAGGGAAGCCCCTGAGAGCTTTTCTTCTTTCTCTTTGGACAAGTTTTCGGTGTTACTACAATAGCAAAGTAGGAAACAAATTTCCCATGACGTGATAACTGTGTTAAGGGGCTTTAGCTGCTTGTATTTTGAGGTGTCCACATAATTCGTGTAAATCTTCTTAGGTTTCCCTTTTAGGACATTACTGCTGTTCTACCAGCCACGAAAGGATACGGCCTCTGTCTGCAGGAGACGAGCAGCAAGAGACCGAAGTTGAATGTTCTGCTACCAAGATGGCTCCTAAAATGCTGTTGGCCTCCTTTTGTGAAATATTGCTGGGTACTTTATACATATTTCATTCTCAGTAGAGGTTTTTAATTTATTTATTGAGGGATTCTATCTTTAAAATGGACCTAAGGTGAAACTGAAGAACCCTTGACTCCGTAATTAAATATATGGTGAGTGAAATCATTATAACCAGTCTTTTAATTTCATACAAAACTGTTCCCCCCAAACCTAGACATTTTATAGAAATCTTACTCATACCTTTGCCTTTAGACACAATGATGCAGCTTCAGCACATAAATGTCGTTTAATTTTCTTTTCATTTATAAGTGAATTACAATAGGTCAATGAGTATCTCATCAAAACTAGAGATGCACAGCTTTTGGTATGACTAAGGATTTACATCTTTGTTCCAAATATATTGTTTATACGACCTACCCTTCTTTGTTTATAAAACGATCTCTCGACTTTCATATTTTCATTTTCCAATTAATTTGTAAAATAATAAGGTCTGGTACAATAAAATATTTTAGAAATATATCCACCCTGCAGCACATACACATGACGAGGAGACCAAACTGACCTACTGGCTTGCAGGCAGGGACCTCATGCAGAGCTAAACCTGTTTGTTTCTCAGCTGAGCGTACAGCAGTCTGCAAGCAGCACTACCGTGTGAAGGCTGGGCAGAGTAGAATGTTGCCTTTATAGAAAGAGGTGTCAGGAGCGTCTTCCCCTGGAACAAGGGAAAGAAAACATAGCTGTGTGTTGCCTTCTACATATTAGACACATCTACAGTGGTAAGACATTTCCAATTCACAAAAATGTTGACGGACATTGTTTTCTCCATTTTTTAGATGAAACAAAAAATTTAGGGTCAGGGAAATTAAATAACTTGCCCAAAGGCATATCACTAATAAGTACATAGCTGATCCATGATGGGAGCTCAGAAATATTTAGGTTGAGAAATTGTCCTCCCAAACAGAAACAAGGTACCATCCCCCCTCAGTAGCTGTGAGGGATTGGTTCCAGGACCTCCCCCAACCTCCGAATACTAAAATCCATGGATGCCCAAGTCCCTTATATAAAATGACATAGTATTTGCATATAACCTGTGTGCATCCTACCATATACTGTAAATCATCTCCAGATTACTTATAAATACCTAATACAATATAAATGCTATGTAAATAGTTACCAGCATGTGGTAAACTCAAATTTTGCTCTTGGGAACTTTCTGAGATTTTTAAAAAATACTTCTGATGCACAGATGCAGAACCCACTGATACAGAGGGGCAACTGTATGCCAAAGCAACTCTTTCCTCCTCAAATGATAACTATTACAGAATTTGCTACTAACGCTGCTGATGCTGCTGTTATTATTATTATTATCATCATTATTACTATTTGGATGGCTACACTGAGGGACTTGGGGTAGACCAGTTGCTCTGTCTCTCTACACATTAAAAAGAAAAAAATCCCTGGAAGCTCTAAACACAAACGTAAGTTATTGGAAGATGCGGAAGCCTTATATTAGAGATTAGCCTTCTAGGCCTTTGTAGTATCTTATTGACTGGTTCCTTGGCTTTAAATTTGATCTTTAATGAACTGTCAGACACACAGTAACATGAAGTGCATATGAAAGAGAAAAGTCAAGGAGAGAAATGAGGTATTTGACAGAAAGGGCAATTTTTAGAAACCTGTAAATTGAAGAAGCACAAACCAACCAAGCTATTTCTCTTAATTGGTTGTTCATTCTTGTGAAAGCATTTGGCTGATGAATCATTTTAGTAATGCTTTTTTAAAAATCAGAAATGTGCTGAGCTAGATTTATAGCTGAGCTAGTTATGGTCAAACATGGTTCTAATTTTAGCTGACTCAGAGAGATTCTGTTTAGCGAGTTGTTACAAATAAGATCACTTTACATTAACACTTAAAGCAAATCTTGATACTCTAGGCCCTCATCTGCTTAATTAGTTCGAAATTAGTTAGAATTTAGTTAGAAATTAGTTAGAAATCTAGCTTTTTCTTGGGGTTTACCTCTCCAAATAGTTTGAAAGGTCCAGGGGTGTTATGTGTGTCTGTGATTCAGTTTCCTTTGCCACCTATTTGGGAAATGGACCATCACAATTTACTCTTTAAGGCCAGACTCCTTAAGGCCAGATGCTAGTTGGGAATTTCCCATTGTCCTTACATGCAGTGAATTGCACAATTCATAGGTGTACAAATTAGTGAATGCACACACACACACACACACACACACACATGAAACCATAACCAAGAGCAAGATATACAAAGTTTTCAGTGCCCCTGAAGCCTCCTTGAGCTTCTCCCATTCAATTCACCAAAACTAATCATTATAATGGTGTTTATCACCAGAGACTTCGAGTACAGTTTGGAGCTGAGAGAGAAGCTTGGGTTTTAAAGTTTTAAAGTGCAATCATCCTTTTTTTTCTAGTTAAAAAATGTAGCAGAGTTAGTCAGTTTTCCTGGGTATCTCCCTTGTACACAGGAATTATACATGTTATTTAAAAAATGTAGCAATATAATAAGCATAAGAGATGCTTATCAGAATCTTGAAGGGCATGAGCCCACCCTGCTTTAAAATATATTATTTGTGGTAAACAAACATATAGGCACTCAGGTTAAAAATTTAGTAAAATTATGTTTACAAAAACTATACAATGACAGAAGAAAAGCTTAAATTGTCTAAATGCCTGGGTTTGAATTCTGGTTCTGTCACTTTGCAGCTACGAGACTTTTTACTAAATTGCTTAATCTCCTGCAGTTTCCTCTTTAGTAAAATGAGGGTAATAAGAGTTCCTACTTCATAGACATGTCATGAGTCTTTAATGAGGTAATACGTGTGAAGTGCTCAGTCCTGCACCTGACACATAGTAAGGACTCTATAAATTTCAGGCATTGTTATGACCATTATCATGGTCTGTGAGCCCAGCAAAAAAAACTTTGCATGGAAAAAGATTAGAAGGAAATGCACAATTTGGGACTGGTCAAAGCACTACTGCTAAAAACAATGAAAAAGAAATTCTAGAAATTTATAATAATATAAGGTAAACCTTTACTGTTTGAAAATAGTTTAAGCCGTTTAATAGCTAAACTAAGGCTTAAACACCTTAAGTGTAGCGGCATCTGCTGGCAAAAAGGTGAATTGTTCAGCTTGTGTACTAAGTACCTACCCTAACGCGTTCAATTCAGTAATTTACTGAACATAAATCGGCATCAGATGTTTTGCTAGATTCTGTGGACAAGGTGATTAATTCCCGTGCTCAAGAAGCTTAGAGTCTAGCAGATCAGTTGTAAATTGCCTGTGCCTGAGAAGGAAAAAAACCAGGACGTCGTCACCACAGACCTCTCAATTCTGTTCAGAAAATGAGATCTAGCATCCCCCACCAAAATTAAATGGTAATATAAGGCTGGTGTATGATCAAATTCAAAAACGAAAACTCTCAATAGTAGAGCCGCAGGAGTGTTGGGAGAGAGAGGATGAGATCTACTAATGGAACACTTAGAAAGTCATTCAAAGGGGTGAGTCTGGAATTTCTTTTAATGACACAGGGCGGGGGAGTTCTGAGTATTTTTGAGCAGAGAAGTGATAATAAAACTAGTATTCTAGGAAAATTAACCTTCCGGCGTTGTATAAAATGGATTGGCTTCAGGGTTGGACTGAAGCAGGAAGAATGATTGGGTTGCTGTAAATATTAACAGCGAGGATGATAAAAATGTGGACTGACTTGATTCCAAAGTAGGAGAATCAAGTCACCTCGGCAAAGTGATTATCTCAGACTTAGATTCTGAGACATACACACGAAGAAAATACGTATTTCTGTAAAAATGGACAAGTGAATATGGGTGCCCATAACTGACATCTGCTCCTACAGTCAGGCAATCTTAGTCACTCCTTTAAGTATAACTCAAGCTGTTATGAAATCACACTTTTAAGTACTTTTATCTCAACCTACCGAAAAATTGTCCTTCTGAATATAGAATGAGTTCGAGACATTGCAATTAAATATTTTACAAATAGCAAGAAGCAGATGTGTATAGTTCCAATCTCATACGAAGACCAATCAGACCAGAATTTTGACCCCCATCCCACAAATGCAGTGGACACAGCCTGCAGAAACATGAACTGAAATATTCAAGTCGTTGCTCTGATTCATTAGTCTACTTAAAAAAGAACTATATCTTGGGCTTCGTTGGTGACGCAGTGGTTAAGAATCCACCTGCCAATGCAGGGGACATGGGTTCAAGCCCTGGTCCGGGAAGATCCCACATGCCGCGGAGCAACTAAGCCCGTGTGCCACAACTACTGAGCTTGCGCTCTAGAGCCCCCGAGTCACAACTGCTGAGCCCGCGTGCCACAACTACTGAAGCCCGCATGCCTAGAGCCTGTGATCCGCAATAAGAGAAGCCACTGCAATGAGAAGCCCGTGCACCGCAACCAAGAATAACCCCCGCTCGCCACAACTAGAGAAAGCCTGTGCACAGCAACAGACATAATGTAGCCAAAAATAAAAATAAATAAAATAAATAAATTTATTTTAAAAAACAAATCTTTTGATTTTGAAACTTACATCGACAATTTTCCAAAAGATATTTTTGTTCTAAATATGCTTTCTATCCTACTTATATAGAAACATTTTTATATTCCTCAATTTATAAACTCACAACACTTCAGGTTCATAATGAGTGGACCATATAATTTGCCATTCAAATTGGGATAATTTTGAGAGTGAAAGGAGATGGGACAAATGCTAGACAGGTTGGACTGCGGGAGTCCTCAGACCTGTGGATAATTGGGATGTACGCTGGTCACGGTAGTGAGTGGAATTGGCCTGGGACACCTCTGATTACATCCACCCTCAAGTGCCGTATGTGCATCCCATCCTGCCTTGGTTTGTATCTCCTTCGATTCAGTTTGGCCCAGTGTTCTCACTGCTTTCCACTGTCATCCAACGTTTGCCGTAATAAACAGCTTCCTGATCTCGGGAAATCTCAAACTAGCCATTGACCTTATGCACGTCTCCAGATCTACCTCATCAGTAGAAGGGAAGCACGTTCATTGCTCTGCTGCCTCAAAAAAAAATATGAGAATCAAACGCGACAATGAGTGTGAGAATGTGTGGAAACTATACAGTGTTACACAAATAGAACCACTGCTAAGGGAAAATCGAGAAAACAGGACTCCGTCGGAGCAGGCATTGTTTCCTTGATCTGCTGTTCAGGTGAGGCAGGTTCACCAGTCTCTCAGGTGACAGGAGAGCTTCCCAGCATCACTCAAGCCAAAGTTCCTGGTGGTGCAATTAGGAGGGGGTGTCATTTATACTCCTCAGTTCCCGAGAGACAGAGGCACATTTGGGGTATCTCAGTTCTCAGGCGGATTGTTGTGAGGATGTGTTGAGAAGTGAAGGGGACAGGAAGCCCTGAGAGCAGCAGCACAGCCAGGTCTCCCCGGGAAGGACCCCCTCGCCAAGCCCACGACAGAGGTCCCGGGCTCTGCCTGACTCCCTGGAGCCCAGGGCAACTCCCAGCCATGTCCCTGGCAGGTGCCAGTTGCTTCCTGCCCCAGCGTTTTGCTTCAGCAGCTCCTCCTCTGGGCACTTCTCCTGCTCCTGTGGTTAATGACTGACGCTTGTTTGTTTGTGATTTCTGCCCCTCTTGGCTTCTGCTTAACAGCTATTCTGTGTGCGCCTCTCTTCTGTGTCACTTACTGTATCCGTTTCTGAATGTCTCCCATTCAGGCACCTTAAAGGAGGGGCTCTGATTGGCTGAGGCTGTCACCATCTATTGTAGAATCATCCTGCCTGGGCAGAGCTCTGGTGCCAACCTTTTTAGAGATGAAGAGCTAGATAATAGATAGCTGCTTCATGCCAGATACTGATTCCTAGTGTAGGGATCATACAAAGCCAATAATTGGTGTGTTAAAAAATCTTCAGCTCTTTGCCCTAGGGTGGTCCTGTTTGGTGGAACTAAAAACGTTTCATGTTGCATTAATTCTTTTTTCCTTTAAGACTCTAGTTAAATTGCTTTATCTCATTTATTCTACACATGTAAGGCTTTCATGGATTTAGGTCTTAACAATTTCATACTTGCCACATAATTCATAACACCTAAAATGATCAAATGTATCATCTTTGAATATGAACATTCTTTCTTTATAAAACAGAACAATGATAATTACAATTGAGTTCCTCCTCCACCACACATTTTACATACATTTCGCTCTCATTTAATTGTCACAACTTCAATACAAGGTAGATATGATTAACCTCATTTTGCAGATGAAGAAAGTTTTAAAGAGATTAAATAACTTGTTTACAGTCATAGAACTAAGATTTCAACTCAACTGATTCCAAAGCTCATTCAATTTCTTCTTTACTCATGATGACTTTCAAGTTTCTTATTCCAGCCTCTTCTTTTTAAATTATTTTTTATTTTTTATAGTAGGTCCTTGTTGGTAATCTATTTTAAATATAGCAGTGTGTACATGTCAGTCCCAAACTCCCAGTCTATCCCTCCCCGCAAGCTTTGCCCGCTGGTAACCATAAATTCATTCTCTAAGTCTGTGAGTCTGTTTCTGTTTTGTAAATAATTTCATTTGTATCTATTTTTTTAGATTCTGAATATAAGTGATATCCTATGATACTCGTCTTTCTCTGTCTTACTTCACTTCGTATGGTAATCTCCAGGTTCATCCATGTTTCTCTGCAAATGGCATTATTTCATTCTTTTTAATGGGTAATATTCTACTGTGTGTACGTACCACATCTTCTTTATCCATTCATCTGTCAATGGACATTTAGGTTGTTTCCATATCTTGGCTATTGTAAACAGTGCTGTAATGAACATTGGGTTGCATGTATCCTTTCAAACAATGCTTTTCTCCAGATATATGTCCAGGAGTGGGATTGTTGGATCATATGGTAGTTCTATTTTTAGTTTTTTAAGGAACCTCCATACTGTTTTCCATAGTGGCTGTACCATTTTACATTCCCACCAACAGTGTAGGAGGGTTCCCTTTTCTCCACACCCTCTCCAGCATTTACTGTTTGTAGATTTTTTTTTTTTTTGTAGATTTTTTGATGATGACCATTCTAACTGGTGTAAGAAGATATCTCATTGTAGTTTTGATTTGCATTTCTCTAATAATTAGTGATGTTGAGCATCTTTTCATGTGCCTCTTGGCCATCTGTATGTCTTCTTTGGAGAAATGTCTATTTAGGTCTTCTGCCCATTTTATTTTTATTTATTTATTTTTTTGTGGTACGTGGGCCTCTCACTGTCGTTGTCTCTCCCGTTGCGGAGCACAGGCTCCGGACGCGCAGGCTCTGCAGCCATGGCTTCACGGGCCCAGCCACTCCGCGGTATGTGGGATCTTCCCGGACCGGGGCGCGAACCCATGTCCCCTGTATCGGCAGGCGGACTCTCAGCCACTGCGCCACCAGGGAAGCCCCTTCTGCCCATTTTTTGATCGGCTTGTTTGATTTCTGGATATTGAGCTGCAAAAGCTGTTTGTAAATTTTGGAAACTAAGCCCCTGTCTGCCCCATCATTTGCGAATATTTTCTCCCATTCTGTGGGTTGTCTTTTCATTTTGTTTGTGATTTCCTTTGCTGTGCAAAAGCTTTTGAGTTTAATTAGGTCCCATTTGCTTATGTTTGTTTTTATTTCCAGTACTCTGAGAGACGGATCGAAAAAGATATTGCTGTGATTTATGTCCAACCTCTTTTATTTATCTTTCCTTTTTCCCTAATTTCTTCTGAGATTTTTATTGTATTATTGTATCAGAATATTTGCAGTGCTATAATTATATAGAAAAAGTTCCTGAGATCTTGACTCCGTTGAACAATAGTTAATATATATGTTCTTGGTGTTTCACTCTTATTTCTCAATTTAAGTTTTAGTGCAAAAATATTCATTATCTATTTTATCTCCTCCTCTACCTCAATCTTTAACCTACTTCCTTTTAACTCAACAAGACAACTGAGGGAATGCTTCCAGGAAAAGTTCTGTTTGAATCCTGCTGGTGGCACGTACACAACCACCTCCAGCCCTAAACTCACTGCTCTTAGTATCTGCAAGAATCTTTGTAACTCCTGGATATTTTTCCAGTCTTGGTCGTTTTGCTTGTGATTGCAATGCTACCAGGCCTAGTTGAGAAGCAATAAGAGGAGGCTAGTTTTACCACAGAAAGATCATCCTAACACTACATTCTATCATCCCTTTAGGAGACGCTAAGGTAGGAGATGGGGAAGGTTTAAGGGGAGAAGTAGGCTCCCCAGCTGACAGGTATTCACTAGTTATCGTTCTTTTAAATATCTTTAGAAACCTAACTCAGAGAGGCTTCATTAGGGGAAAAAAAAGAACAAAAAGAGAATTTCATGTAACTAAAAAAAAAAAAAGGTCATCAGATCGGGCTTGAACCAGAAGCTTAAAGAATGTCTTAAGACCCAATCTGTCTAACTCTGGGCACCACTTCTGGCTGTGGCAGATTTATTCTAAGCAAAGCATCTCCGTGTGTGATGGAGATTCAGGGTTAAATGCTCTGAACTCCAGGTTCAGAGAAAGGAGAGGACTTTTTCTCCCCACAAATGCAAACAAAAGTCTGGTTCTGACTGGTCTGTATCACTTGTGTATCAATGAGCAAATTGCTGCAGCCAGAGGGTTGGGATATTTTGATGGGCTTAAGGTGACACTTCTCTTTGCCTCTCTTCTTGGTTTGCATTATATTTAACAGGGGAGCAATATGCAAAATATACAAAGGCCATGTAGTCACCCTGAGAGATGAACTTAACTGAAAATCCCTTTTAAGGTTATCTCTCAGGGCAGGCACATGGATTTTCTATAGAAAAGTCACCGTGGACCCCACCAGGGAAAAAATCTTGGGAGGAAAGTTTGACCTGGACTCAACAGTAGGACGTGGAGGTTGGTGGCTAAGATTTAGAAGGTCCTCTGAACTTCAGGATGATTTGGAGACAATGGCTGAGCCAGTGGGTATGAACTAATAGCTGTACATTAGAACCTGCAGTGGATTGCATTGTGTCTTCCATCAAATTCTGTAAAGTTCTAATACCCAGTACTTCAGAATGTGACCTTATTAGAAAATAAGGTCATTTCCGTTAAGATGAGGTCATACGAGAGTAGGGTACCCCCTAATTCAATATGAGTGGCGTCCTTATAAAAAGAAGAAATTTAGAAATGGATACACACATAGAGAGACTTTATACATGTGAAGACTGGAGTTATGCAGTCACAAGCCAGAGAACTACCAGGCCGGGAATTGACTTTTCCTTAGAGCCTTCAGAGGGAGCACGGCTCTGCCAGCCCCTTGTTTCCAGACTTCTGACCTTCATAACTGTGGAGCAAATGTACTTCTAAGCCACCCAGTTTTATGGCAGCCCCAAGAAACTAATACAGAAGCCAAAGTTGGGGCACCTCTGTGATCTGTGAGAGACAGATTTAGAATCAGTGCGTATCACTGCATCAGGGGATAAAGGTCCTGGGATCTATGCCGGATTGGTGCTTAACAGATACACCATGAGACAGTAAGAAAATCGATGGTAACTCTGGGCTGACCATCTCCATTTGGTGTTTGAAAAATGGATAGCTTCTTTTATGATTCATTAAGGGGAAAGGTTATAATATAGGATTATAGTACTAACTGGAAAAATGCATTTCCTTATTCATCAAATAATTTTTGAATATCTAATATGAAGCAAACACCGTTCTAGGTCCTGAGAATATAGTATTGAACAAGATCTATGAGGTTCCTGCTCCAGTGGTGCTTAAGGGATGGAACCCTATTTCCCAGTAAGCTGTAAGCTAGGTGGTAAGTTACCTGGGTTCCTCCAGCTTCATATAGATGATGGACCAAGAGAATTGTAATAATCTAGCAAGCTTACTCATAAGACCTCAATCATAGTGGTATGTGTTTGAACTGAAATCTGACTTGAAAAAAATATGAACACTGTAGAGACTGTGAAGAACAATATTGGCTGTTGATGAATGTATGTACATAGAGCTCAGATTTTGGCAAAACAATGTTTGGCACAAGATGATCATGCAAGAACCTTTTTGAGCGTGATATTGGGAATTTTACTCCTTTGGCAGAAACCAAACCAAAATGCACTAACATTATAGCAACATTTACATAGAAAAGAAACATTAATACCACGTATTACTATATATCACTTAGGGGTTGAAATACAAAAACAGAAGATTAAAGTTATAGTAGATTGATGACTAAAATACTTTTGAATAAGGTAATATGTACATACTAAATATTGTTTCATTGTTTTAGATAAACAATTCCTGAGGTAAGGAAGTCTTATAATGCAGATGAGTATGTTTGGATTTGTGAATTACCAAAGTGTAAAAATTTATATATTTGAACATTTGGGGAATTTTGTCCAGTAGATGATAGAACTAATAATATGATGTTTTGATATTCTCTCTTTTTTTTTTTTTTTTGTGATACGCGGGCCTCTCACTGTTGTGGCCTCTCCCGTTGCGGAGCACAGGCTCCGGACGCGCAGGCTCAGCGGCCATGGCCCACAGGCCCAGCCTCTCCGCGGCATGTGGGATCTTCCCAGACTGGGGCACGAACCCGTGTCCCCTGCATCGGCAAGCGGACTCTCAACCACTGCGCCACCAGGGAAGCCCTGATATTCCCTTTATTGCTTCAAGTTCAGTGATGCACTAGAAAGACTTGTCAGACTCAACAGCAGGTCATACTCATGGATAAGGTTTATTACAGCAATGAATACAGAGCCAAAACAGCAGGAAAAGAAATGCTGCATCGGTGGAATACAATTAAGCAAGGAGGGACTTCTGAGTCTTTCCTCATCTAAGACCACACAGGATGTGCTTCCTCTCTGGCAGAGAACTGTAGTCACACCCGTGCAGAGTCTATGCCCAGGAAAGACTGTTCAAGTCTCAGGGTCTGAGGCTTTCATGGGGTGCTGATCACATAGGCACATCCTGCTACTCAACCAGCCATGGAAACTGAAACTCAGGACCCCAACAGTGAAAACAGGCACACCTTATCAACCTTGATGTTTGTTCAAGGCAACCTGACAAGCTGGTACAGGATGATCCATTACTCCAGATGAAAACAACGAAAGCGTCAATCACTAGCATAAAGAACATCCCACATCCCGAGGGCCGCATTCCAAGGGGTTGGCCAAGGGTCAATCATGGTTCCAGGTTCCCTTGGAGGCACGCAAAGAGTAAGCAGCCAGATCTGTGTTAACTTGTTTCTCATATGTAGATATATATATATATATATATATATAAAGCCAGAAGGGTAAATTAAAAAAACAACAAATTTCAGTATAAGATCTCTTTAAAATTATTAATTGTAGGCTATAATGAAATGATGGCCTGTATGTAAAAACACTTAACAGACATACATTTGAAAACTTTATGTAAAACACAATTGGAAAATCAACACCAAAACTCAAATAGTGGCACTATGCAACGATCTTTTAGAAATTACTGATCCATTAATAGATTCTAGAATGCAAGCAAAAATAACGTTTGAAAAAATGTTATTGAATTTATTTTATCTGTTTTAATTTTATATGATATTTTAAGTGAAATTAGTGTTACAAGTAAAAGAAGGCAAGAGAGAAAATTCAGTGTAATAAAGACCTTGAAATCATCAAAGGCACTAAGAAAGTTTTTGAAGAAAAATAAATTGTGTTCATGAAAAATGAATGATACTAAATAAATGATATAGTGCATTGATATTAATGCCAACTTCACATAGAAAACACTAGAAATACTAAGATTTATCTCAACTGTAACTCACAAGGTCCGTCCCATCTATGAGCCAATACTAAATTTCAAAATCAATTCTTTTCTTATATTGAATATAACAGCACTATTTTTAAAAGAAATTGGTCACGTAATCAAAAGAATGTCATGACTTTATTGATGTCCAATGACCAAAGTAATTTGCAGTACTACTCTATCTATGTAAAGACTTCCAGTTTAAATGGAATACTGATCATACTAAGGAAGGTGCTATCGATAGGCAGCCATATATACTTTTTTCCCTAAAATCTATTTTAAGTCCTGCAACAAAGCAAAAAAAAATGTAATTGAGTTATATTTGACATACATTATATAAGCTTAAGATGTACAACATATTGGTTTGATGCATTTATATTGCCTAACACAGAAAAATTTTAAGGGATAATTTTCTGGATGCATTTCTGAAAACTTTCTTTTGTTATTACAGAATATGTGTAACTTCGCCAAAATTGGTCAGCAGTGAAAAATGTGGCTCCTCAAAATTAAAATTTATTAAAAATGACATAACGTCTACAATGTCACATGAATGTCCAATCTAGTAACATTTTTTGTATGAGAAAGATATTGGAGCAAATAAACATTGACGTTATGAAAAAGAATCTCCTTTTTATGAAAGGAATACATGTGAAAAATTTACAACAAATCATTATATTCTAGTGGGACTTTGAGTCCCTCCTTACTGTAAATAAAATTTAAATTTTATGTTAATTGGCTTTATTTGCATAAGTTATACAGAATGACTTCATGGTTTTTTGTGTTTATTATCATCCCTTCCTCTACCCTCTGGTCCTCACCTCCTATGCCCATAACCATGGCAGCTCCAACTTAATTCTTTGATTGGCCTAATCTTTCAAACTAAACAGGGTAGGGTTTTCTTCAGCAAAATTCCTAGAAAATAAAGAAGTTCAAGAGTAGTTTTGTGTTTGTTGAGAGCTGGGGGACAGTGCAGAAGAATATATCCCCTGGGAATCAGAGCCTTGACTTTTTTCCAAAAAGCAGCAATAGGGGTAGAAAAGTGTTGTTTCTTCTTTTCATTCTGTTATAAAGAGCACCGCTGATTATCATGGAACCAAAATATTTAGCTTCTCTCCCTACCAAAGTGCCAAAACAGCAGAAAAGATATAAGAATATGGTCAAGAAAGGGTACTATCAATGGAACAGAAATTTCCTAAAAGATAGAAAGCAGATGGGCTTATATTGATAAAGTGCTTAGTGAAGAGAAGCCACAGACCAAAACAGATGTAGCTGTGAGAGAGGGCATTTGCAAAGATTGGAGCTGATTTTCCTAATAGTGCCCTGGGAGAAACTCCAGCTCCCAGCCTCTCTGGACAGCATTAGGTACAGCAAAGGTCATGAAAGAACCCAGCACTGGGTAGTCACCTCAGCTCACTCCCCCTCTACCCTGAGAAAGTGAATATGTATGTGACTGGGTCACAGATATTGTAACATGGAAGCATCCTCCACCTTCATTCCCATGACCTTCTGAGGAGGACTCTGAGGGGTCCACTGCCCTCTTGGGCCTTTTTTTTTTTTTTTTTTTGCGGTGCGCGGGCCTCTCACTGTTGCGGCCTCTCCCGTTGCGGAGCACAGGCTCCGGACGTGCAGGCTCAGAGGCCATGGCTCACGGGCCCAGCTGCTCCGCAGCATGTGGGATCTTCCCGGACCGGGGCACGAACCTGTGTCCCCTGCATCGGCAGGCGGACTCTCAACCACTGCGCCACCAGGGAAGCCCTCTTGGGCCTTTTTGATATTGATCAGGGTAACGGACAAGGAGAAGATTTGGCAGGAGCTGAACAAAGAGAGGCAATTTTACGTTGGAAAGGGTATGAGCCTACAGAATAAATCTTAAAGTGAAGAAAAGGGACAAGATGGGAGAAAAGAAGCCATGTGGCAATGTCACAGTGGCCCTCAGTGAATTTCCAATCTGAGACTGCACGGAATGCTCAGCTGTTTGCCTTCTGTAATAATGTCCATATCCTAGAAGCTGCTCTTAGTAAGTAGAGGCTGCATTTCCCAAAGCATTACGTATTTTTTGTTTGTTTATAGTTATTGTCTTCAAATTTTGTCACCATAATAAATTGGGTTCATAGAAAAATGTAAGAATTCAAGATAAAACTACTGCTTATTTAAAAAAGAGGCAGTAGGGCTTCCCTGGTGGCGCAGTGGTTGAGAGTCCGCCTGCTGATGCGGGGGACACGGGTTCGTGCCCCGGTCCGGGAAGATCCCACATGCCAGGGAGCGGCTGGGCCCGTGAGCCATGGCCGCTGAGCCTGCACGTTCGGAGCCTGTGCTCCGCAATGGGAGAGGCCGCAACAGTGAGAGGCCCGCGTACCGCAAAAAAAATAAAAAAAAAATAAAAAAGAGGCAGTAACCTGAATGATTCTCAATCAAATATATTTTATGACTTTGAATAATTTCAAGAGATGGAAATTAAAACTTCAGTAAAGACTTTCCATTATGTTCTCCTATTGTGGGGTTATTGAAACAAGCAAACACATAAATGGGAACTATCTTAAAAATCAGGAATGTTCCTAGAAAATAACTGAGAAGTTTTTATTCAGATTTGCCTTAAGAAGGAAATAATAAGAGCTAATTTTCACTGAGCACATATTACGTTCTAGGCACTGTTCTCAGAACATCCATTTTATAGATGAGAAAGAAAAGACCCAGAGAGCTTAAGTCACTTGCCAAGCTCACACAGGTAGGAAAGAGCTCAGCCAGCATTCTTAGTCACCACACCAAATTGTGAACTTCCCTCAGGAAGAAAAAGAAACCTTCTCCTTCCATGCAACTCGAATGAAATTCAAAAAACAAACCAAAGCCAAAGCAAAAACAGCCTTCACCATTCATCAACCAAAATTTCATTTTGTAAGATACAGTATAAACTTTACCAATAGATGGCCATATTGGCTCGAAAAAGTCTGTCCAGCACACTGCAAATGATCCTTGCAGAAAATTCTGGCACTGAAGCAATAAGCAGCTTTTTATAGCTTTTTCAAATAGGATTTTTGCTGTTGTTTACATAGAAATACTGTTGCTTTATTGTTTTATGATTTTTCTCTGACTTTCAAACATTAAATTTAGACTTAGAGCAAAGGAAAATTCTAGAAACCTTAAATCCACATGTTTTCTGAAGTAGCACTTTGAAATCAGAGAGAAACAGTGCAGGCATGAAAATAGAAATTTAGTATGTTTATATGTCATTTCAAAAACTTAAATATTAATTTTTATCTTATTTACTTGAAAGGAAAAGCAAAACACATTTTCCCCAGAACTGAAGAAACTATAAAGTCATAGGTTTGAAAAGCTAGAGGATAATTAAATTTTAAATCCCTTCATTATTGCAGATTTACTGAGGTGAGGCACCATAATATAAATAAAATTATTTAATAGAATATCACTTAAATCACTTGTCTTACGTGAATATTGTTTATAAATATTTACTTGCCTGATTTTCCAGCCGTACTTGATTTTATTCAACCTACGTTTTCTACTAATAGTAGTTAAAATCACTTTGTATGGAACAAATCTCAACATTGCTATAAATGCTGAATATTTCAGGGAGCTACTGCACCAAAATTAAAGGAAACTTCTCCAAGCAGCCTTGTCTTAGGGCTCAAATACTAATTTATATGGAATTACCTGCTGTTAATGCCTGTCACGATTTTTAAAAACATGAACAAGTTTAGACAGGGAATATCTCCTTTGACATCGGAGTAAATTTATTTTTTTAGCCCATTGTACCTATTCTGAGGTTAATCGTTCTGGGGTTTTCATTACCAGTCTTGGTACCACCATATAATAAACTTGTACAGTGACTTGTCAGTTTCTCACACAGATGATAGGAACCAGTGTTCTACCATCAAGGAACTTATATTAGGAATGGTTTATAATAAAAGCTAATATTTAAATTAACCGTAAGACATACCTGTTGTTATTGTGGCTTTATACTGACTGCTTTAAGTGATACTCTAATCTTCATAATAAACTTATGAAGTGGGTAGTAATTTACATCACGTGAATAGTGAATTGGCTTGATATCAGAAGAGCAGAATATTTTGACCTTGGACATGGGTAGGAAACTCCTTCCGCAGTTGCCAAGAAATGCCAATTGGATAATTAGGGATTGTTTACGGTTTAGATCAAACTGATTTTATCCATTGAAGAAAATTCATTGAACAACTACTATATGCTGATACTATGCTATAAATTAGTTAAGAAACGTGAAATTAGTCTCTGCCCACAAGGAACATACATTCTGGTTATATCACTGTATCCATTTTTAATCCCTCATTTAAATGGCACCTACCGAGGAGCCTCTGACCTCTCTCTGCTTCTCAATAAATTTCTTAGGAAAAGAGAAGTATATGGGGAAAGAAAGAAATACATGAAAGCTCGCAATGCTGAAACTTGAGATTCGAAGAGAAATTTTCTTAACTCTAATGGATAACCTGGGTGGAAAGGCCTAGCCCTTACTGTGACACGGGGAACTGCACAACCCTAACACCTTTCATACTATCAGCTCCTGGCCCAGAAATGCAAGGACCGAACTAAAAAGAAAACTAGGCATCTCTCCCTCCCCTCTGTGGCTGTTGCTTTTGTAGACTGCCAGATTGCCATTCCCACCTCTAGCCAACATGTCCATGCTCTTTTTAGTACCTTTCTCCTTATATTCATTTAGGGACAGCAACTTAAGGAAGACAATTGTACAAGAAGAAGGGAAGGCATTGAATCTGGGGATATGTCATTTCCATAACTAAAGTGTCTTAGAGAATGCCAGCTCTGGACGGAATCATTTTTTCATATTCTCTTTGTGTTCAGTGTCAGAAAACTGGTAGAAAGGACAGGATAAAATCCCATCAGTGCCACAGAACAAAGCCAGATGAATGTAATTTGTTAGCTGCTAGAATTGGGGCTAGGAGCTGAGGATACTAACCTATTAAAAGTTACAAATTTAGGGCTTCCCTGGTGGCGCAGTGGTTGAGAATCCGCCTGCCGATGCAGGGGACACGGGTTCGTGCCCCGGTCCGGGAAGATCCCACCTGCCGCGGAGAGGCTGGGCCCGTGAGCCATGGCCGCCGAGCCTGCGCGTCCGGAGCCTGTGCTCCGCAACGGGAGAGGCCATGACAGTGAGAGGCCCGCATACCGCAAAAAAAAAAAAAAAAGTTACAAATTTAAAGAGAAAATTTAGCTAGCATCCAATTGTCAGAAAGTAAAACTAAGGGCATCCATCCACCCAATTTGGTAGAGTCTAGATACGTATAGTTATCCCCATCGACTAAGAATATGCAAGTAAACAAATGAGAAAGCGTGGTTTATCCATTAGCTAGTATTGCATAACAACCACAAAATCTTAGTGCCATGCAACAATTAATATTTATTGCCATGGATCTGTAGATCAGCTACGGATTGCTGATCTAGACTGGACTCAACTGGATATATCCCTTCATAAAGGTGAATACTTTTTAACAATAATCTAACCTATTATACACACAAACAAAAAAGTATAGAGATTTTGAAAATGTATTACAGAACAAGAGACTCGAAAAAAGAGACTTATGGTGTTGAAAATTTTAAAAAGAGGAAACCTATAAAAATAATTGATTATAGAACCTTGAAGAAAAACTGTGAGAACTGTTAGAAATTTTCAGTAAGATTCAGAATGACATGGCCTATATGAAATAAGACCAGAAAGTTATGAGAGAAAAGGCTAACATTGAAAAGAAAAACAGCACACTGAGACAACAAAAGTAGAAAGATAGTGAAACATTTTATATATATATATTTTTTTTGGCCACACTGCACGGCACACAGAACTTCCCTGACCAGGGATCAAACCTGTGCCCCCCTGCAGTGGAAGCCGAAATCTTAACCACTGGACCACCAGGGAAGTCTGTGTAACACTTTCAATGAGCTTAAAAATGCAGAAGCAGTTGAAAAATCCACATTTGAAGCAGACTTGTTATTGGATAAAATCCAACCAGTGACGTGTAGAAGCCTTTTTACCATGTTGGCAAGGTATTAGAAAATAGACAGTCATGCTCTGAAATTAAGGTTTCCCTGGTGAGGGTTGGGAGTAGACACTAAAACAACTGAAACAAGCCATAATTATACATATTATTGGAAAAAAAAGTTCCCTGAGTTGCGTCACTGCCCTTTAGCCAAAGGCCACTAGGAACACAGGTTGTCGTTAAACAAGCTTGGTTTTATCAACTGGAAAACACACACACCATGGGAAGAGGATGTGAGAAAAGACTTTACGATTTGGGCTTGTGTTAGGTGATTTTCAGGAGAGTTCAAGGAAGTCAGGGATTCCTCTGGATTTGATGCTGCCAGAAAACAAGAATTATTCTATGTTTGGGTATTTATTCATTTCCTAGGGCTGCCATAACAAAGAACCACAAACTGGGTGCCTTAAATGAGAGAAATTTATGATCTCAGAGTTCTGGAGGCTGGAAGTTCAAAATCAAGGTGTTGGCAGGGCCATGAGTCCTCTGAAGGCACTGGGGAACGCTCTGTTCATAGCTCTCTCCTGGATTCTAGGTAGTTCCTTGGTTTGTGGTAGCATAATACCAAACTTTACGTGATGTTCTCCCTGTGCGCTTATCTGTGTCTTAATTTCCAGTGCCTAAAAGGAAACCAGTCACATTGAATTAGGGGCTCATCCTACCTCATCATGATCCCATCTCAACTTGACTCTCTCCAGGTACAATGACCACTTTTCTAAACAAGGTCACATTCTGAGGTACTGGGGGCTAGGCCTTGAAAAACAGGTATCTTAGTGAATCTTATCCAGAAAGAGAGACTAGAACAAGGCTGTAATTAGTAAAGAAGCAGCAGTCACTTCTACAAGCCAGGGTAGGGGGATGTTTGGTCATTTTTTTGTGGTTTGGAGAACATTTACATTTTTGTCAGTGCTCAGGCATGATTACTTTGTGAACTTGTTTTTGTCCTGATCCATCATGGTCACAGATGGCCTTGTTTGGTGTTGATGTTCTGTGACACTGTGTTTGTTCAACAGAAAAAGACAAAACTTAGCTCTGAGTGCTAGCAAAACCAAGACCTAATTGATAGTACCAAGCCAGCTCCCTGCTACCAGGGGCTGCTTTTCTCACTTTCAGTCTACAGTTTTGGTGAAGGGCAGATGAAATTAGGTCACAGGACATTAACTCATGATTTCCAGATCTTCACCATGGCTGAAATTTTGCTGATGAGGGGGTTTTCCAGAGAACAGAGTCCCTATTTCTGTCTTTGAACTATTTAAGACTTCAAACTTAGCTCTTATATAACTCTCCTTGACGTGGAGTTCTTTTTCATTCCTCCCCAAAAATGCCAATTTTACCCTAGCTTAAGAATTGCCAGTAGAAAGACAAACTAGAAAGTGCACTTTCAAAAATATCAAGTAGGGCTTCCCTGGTGGTGCAGTGGTTGAGGGTCCACCTGCCGATGCAGGGGACACGGGTTCGTGCCCCGGTCCGGGAAGATACCACATGCCGCGGAGTGGCTGGGCTAGTGAGCCATGGCCGCTGAGCCTGCGCGTCCGGAGCCTGTGCTCCGCAACGGGAGAGGCCACAACAGTGAGAGGCCACAACAGTGAGAGGCCCGCGTACAGCAAAAAAAAAAATAAAATAAAAAATAATGAAGTAGTCAATCCCTGTGTTTTACATAGAGAGAAAAGCTGACTCCATTCTATGGAAAGTCAAGGGCAGAGAGCTATGCTCACATGTCCCTTGGAAATATGGAGCTTTCAAAGTTCCATATATTTTTATTGCATTAAAGAAGTTCTGAATTACTGTGAGAATTGCTTCTAGTGTTTCATCAAGGGTAAAGGGGTAGATGCTGGGTTTGGTCATTGTTGAGAAACTTTTAAGTCAAAACTGTGCAAAGCTCCAAATTTATCAGTAGCCAAAGGATATATAAATCTGTTTGAAATCAGGATTGGGCGAATGAGTTTTATTTTATTACTAAGTGCTGAATCTGCTGCCTTATCATGTTCCAGCTATAGGTTGGATAAAAATATAATTTCAGACAGACATTCTCCAGTTTGATCATGAGATTTATCAATAAGGAACAATTTATGAACAATGGCAACATTTGGGATTAAAGGACATTCATAATTAAGACTTTGTTTCTAGAGTAAATGTCATTGTTTTGTTAAGATTTAGTGTTCCCTTAAAATATGTAACTAGGGTAAACTCTGAAAATCAGTTCCCAGGCTTCTTCACTTATGTTGTATTCCTTTCACGTTCTTGCTGATTAAGGACCTTGTACCACTTTAGTAAAATGTAAAATGATGGCTTGCCTCTTTTATACCACCGGCTTCCTCTGATCCCTCCTCTCCAACCCTCTAAGGAAGTTCTGTAAAGGAGTTTCCAAAAGCCAAACTCCTTTTCAATCTTCTATTATGTATGTCTGTGGCAAGATGTCAAAGCAAGATTCTGTAAATTCTACCCTTAGTCACTCCCCTTTCCTTGCAGGAAAAACTTTTCATCAGCAATTGGTATATGATTCCAAAACTGATAGATTCATCTTACCATTGAGCTGAATTAAATACAGTAGCAATGGTTAATATTCTGCAGTAAAAGTTTTAAAATCTTAACATAATCTAATCCTTAAAATAAGCAGCTTTGTTCTCTAAGGTAATGCTGAGTAGTGTGTGATGCAGCTGAAAGAACATGTCCTTGGCTCAAATTAGGCTTTCATCCTTTACGGCCCCTATGGCCTTAGATAATTTTTCAGATACTCAATTTCCTCATCTATAAAATGGGAATAAAAAGATAGTTTGTGAGGATCCAATGAGAGAGTGGATTCCAGACATCAAATATTCCATTTTAGGTTTCTGCTTTTCTTTTTCTTCTTCCTTTAAATAAGTGTGGATTGGTTGTACTAATCCTATAACAGAATACACTTAAATAGCGCCCATTGTACTAGGCACAGTGAAATATACATATTTCATTTAAGTAGTCAAAGATCGTATAAAGGAAGGGGATGGAAAGGCCCTTGGATTCTGCTCTCTCGTCTTTCTGCCTTACCTTTCCTATGTTCTCATTCCTTCCTTTTTCAGCCTGAGCCTCCTTCTATTCTGTCTCGAAGGATGTCCTGTGGAGCCCTTGCGTTCTTGGCAATCAGCCCATCCTCTGCTGGAGTGTTTTTTTTGTTTTTTTTTTAGCATCTTTATTGGAGTATAATTGCTTTACAATGGTGTGTTAGTTTCTGCTTTATAACAAAGTGAATCAGTTATACATATACGTATGTCCCCATATCTCTTCCCCTATTTCTTCTTGTGTCTCCCTCCCTATCCCACCCCTCTAGGTGGTCACAAAGCACCGAGCTGATCTCCCTGTGCTATGTGGCTGCTTCCCACTAGCTATCTATTTTATGTTTGGTAGTGTATATATGTCCATGCCTCTCTCTCGCTTTGTCACAGCTTACCCTTCCGCCTCCCCATATCCTCAAGTCCATGCTGTAGTAGGTCTGTGTCTTTATTCCCATCTTACCCCTAGGTTCTTCATGACCTTTTTTTTTTTTCTTAGATTCCATCTATATGTGTTAGCATACGGTATTTGTTTTTCTCTTTCTGCCTTACTTCACTCTGTATGACAGACTCTAGGTCCATCCACCTCACTACAAATAACTCAATTTTGTTTCTTTTTATGGCTGAGTAATATGGACCAGCACATCTTTTTTAAATAGGGTGGACCATAATTAAGTTACCCTGTTTTTATTTCAAAGGGAGAAAAAAATATATTTTTAAAGCAACAGCTATCTATTATCACCAACATTCCTGTTTTTGAAAGGATATTTTAAAGATTTTCTTTTCTTTTAATGTGGACCATT
Source organism: Tursiops truncatus (assembly GCF_011762595.2). NCBI lineage: Eukaryota > Metazoa > Chordata > Mammalia > Artiodactyla > Delphinidae > Tursiops > Tursiops truncatus. Next base: position 60,649,157 of record NC_047045.1, on the reverse strand, counting down.
TTTTAAAGTTTTTATTGAATTTGTTACAATATTGCTTCTGTTTTATGTTTTGTTTTTTTGATGAGGCATGTGGGATCTTAACTCCCCGACTGGGGATCGAACCCGTACCCCCTGCATTGGAAGACAAAGTTTTAACCACTGGACTGCCAAGGAAGTCCCTTTAAAGGATATTTTAATACCAAAAATATTTAGAAGAGCATAATCTCAGAATAAAGGAAAGCCCTTTAAACTGAGTGACTTTACCTTCATGAAAAACTCTCTGGATGTTTTTTATTTTTCTCATTTTGTTTCAGTCTGGTAAAAATGTGGGTCCAGGGGCTTCTCTGGAGGCACAGTGGTTAAGAATCTGCCTGCCAATGCAGGGGACACAGGTTCGATCCCTGCTCCGGGAAGATCCCACATGCCACGGAGCAACTGAGCCCGTGGGCCACAACTACTAGAGCCCACGCAACTGGAGCCCATGCAACAAAGAGAAGCCACCGCAATGAGAAGCCTGTGTACCACAACGAAGAGTAGCCTCCGCTCTCTGCAACTAGAGAAAGACCACAAGCAGCAATGAAGACCCAATGCAGCCAAAAATAAATAAATAAATAAATAAATAAATAAAAATATATATATATATGGGTCCAGAGGCTGGCTTTTAAAATTCCCTCCATTTTTTTTTTCTTTCTGTCTTCTCCTTCACTTTATTTTTTCTTTCTTCCCCCCTTATCAAAATATAACTGCCTTGGGCTTCCCTGGTGGCACAGTGGTTGAGAGTCCGCCTGCCGATGCAGGGGACACGGGTTCGTGCCCCGGTCCGGGAAGATCCCACATGCGGTGGAGCGGCTGGGCCCGTGAGCCATGGCCGCTGAGCCTGCGCGTCCGGAGCCTGTGCTCCGCAACGGGAGAGGCCACAACAGTGAGAGGCCCGCGTACTGCAAAAAAAGAAAAAAAAAAAGATGTCATTAAGAACCCACATCTCTCCTCTGTTATTCTAGCTGCGTAAATCTGACACCCCTTCACGTTCACGAGATTGTGGCAAATGCTATCTGGGTGACCGGTTTCTTCATCCACATCCCGGGAGAAAGCCTGTCCACAGTTGTGTTTATCATTATAGTTGGATGCTGGCCTTCTTGGCAGCAGAACTATTTTGAAAGTCATATCGAGTCAGACATATCTTTCATCAGGCAGCTGCCTGTGCCACCAAAAGACCCATTTTGAGGAAGAACGTTAAGGATTAACTATTTTGTTACTGGCCAGAGTCCCATCTTTCCAAAAAAAGACTTCTTTCTGACATGGTACAATGCCTGAGTTCCTGTGCTAAACTTCCAGTGACGTGTTCAGGGAAGGAAAAGTTAAACTTTATGTTATCTTTCTTCTCTTTTATCAATGATGAATTTTAAACCAATCCACCAAAAATGCCTATTATTTAAATTGCAAATGCTGTTTTAACAAGAAGAGGAGAATAAATTTTGGAATATTTATTTGCATTTTATTCTTAATTCCGTAAGAAACCTGAGGAATGAGAGTTGCTTTTCCTCCTCTCACATCCTAAGAAGCTAAATTCCATGTGCTCCATGGCTTCTGGGATATTTTTATTGCAGAACAGAAGGTGGAAGTCACTCAGCATAAGCCCTTCCCTGCCTCACCAGGCCTTCTGTTCTGGAAGCCCATTGAGAGTGGAGGAGCCATGATTGGTCAGACAAGGATGCTGGGGTTTTAGTTTGGGGTCCATGATGGGTGGGTGCCTTGAGCCCCAAGAGGATAAGACCTCCCTTATAAAGTAGCTCAAAACTGGTAGAGGAACTGAATACTGATGCAATGGGGAGTCCACTTATTCTTTTTCTTGATGATTCCTCCCATATGGAGAGACCTCCACAGGCATCAAACACCTGACCTCTCTTCATCCATAACTCTCAATCCCCCAAGGGAGGAGAAGCAACCACTCTGATGAATGAGTTAGGAGAAGGAATTAGACCTGCACATCCCAGGTCTTCTCCATTTTTCTTTGCTCTGTTCTACTGTCAGTTTTCCAGGATGTGCCCCAGTGCCTACAGCAGCCTTGGCTGGGTGGGTGAACCAGTCTAATTAGATGGGTGAATGAGTTTAGATCTGGAGTTTTAGTATTAGCAAACCATTTGGCCATTTTCCCCAACATAGTTTTATCAGTATCTAAAGTGGTATTTTTATCTCCATCTGTACTATTCCTACATCAGTTTCTCAGTTGGTCCTGAACTTAAGCAAGGGGCAAAAGGGGATGCTGTGTATTAACCCCTCAGACACCAACAGCTAAGAGTCATGACCTTGGACACCTAGGTCACAGAACTTCTTGTCCACTTTGAATAGCCATTCATTCATTTATTCAACAAACATTAACTGACTACCCACCATGTGCTAGGCACAGTTCTCAGCAGTGGGAATGTAACAGGTGGGTGTCTCAACCATCGCAATGATGTGGTGAAGACTAGAAGTTTTTCTATGTTGACTCACCATGTGAGTCTTCAGATCCTCAATGACACACCCCTCCCCAACATGGCTGATGTATTTAATTTAGAACAAATAATATAATCTTTCTCACATGTAAGTACTGTAGGTCATATTCATAACTGCTCCTAATAATTTGTTTATTTTGAAAGGGTAGCTGTTACTGAGAGATTTGGAGGGTAGGATAGGAAGGGGAAAGCTAGGGCCTTCCCTCAAACTGTATAACAGCTACATGGACAGTGTAAACGTTGATCATGTTTTTGCACAAAACTACTCTATTACTTCGGGAAAAAAAATCCAAAACTCAAGTAAATTAGGTTCAAAGAGAGGAAGGTCAAATGTTAAAAAAAAATAATAAAATAAAAGGCTAAATGTAGCATTCTGTTCTCTGCATACAAAAATTGTTAAAAGTGTTGTACAGAGAAAGAAATCCAAACATGCCAGTTTAATGGTTGTCAGATTTAATGCAATCTCTAAATAGCTGGATGGGCAAAATATCATATTTCTGAGGAGTGAATATTAGTTAATATGACAGAATAAAAACAAAAGATTTATCTTCCTCAAGACCTTTGAAAAATGCATTGCAGTCCCTATTCCTTACTTATTTCAGAAACTCCAAGGAAAAAGATTTGAAGACCCTAAAATCATACAGATTATTCTTATTGTCACTTCTAATTCTTATCTTTGACTAGGGCAAAATGCCAAAAACATTTAAAATTTTTCCATTCTCTTCTCATTCACCGTAATGTTTGCCAAACCCAAAAGGGGAGTGTGAGAAATAGCTTTAGTTAAGATTTTTTTTTAATATGTGGGGGAAAAAAAAGACATATGACTATGCCAGTTCCTACGATGCTCTAATCACAGAATGTTGGGTTTAATTTGCATAATAGTTGTTGCAAAACTTGTTCCTTGGCAAGTAGCTCTGGCTCTCATCAATGTCATGCAGTGGGCAAACACTCTTCTGGTCCAACTTTCTTATGGCCTGGGCCCCACTCCACCCCTATTCCACTGTGATCTATTTCCCTTCTAGGAAATTCCAAATTTAGGGTTAGTGGATCTCCCCAAGCAAATTTCGATTTTAAGGATATGCAAATAAGAAATCCAGATGAGCAGCATGAGCTAGGAGAAGATTTCTAGGTAATTCTATATCTGTGTCTGTATATATGAGACCACACTGCGCCATATTTGTTTGTTTGCACATCTGACTCTCCCACTGGACTGAAAATTGTGCAGCACAGTCTCCTTCTTATTCACATTTGTAACCCTTGTCCCTAGCTCAGGTCATAGTATGCAGTAGGTAAGCAATTTATTTTTGATGAATTAATAATGAATGAATGTTTTCACATTTGGACACTTTGACAATATATGTTCTGTCTTTATACATATCAATGGCTACCTCTAATTCCAATTACATCTTTCCTCAAAAAGTACTTTTGAAAGTTGGATCTGAGTAAGCAAAATGGAAATGTAACTTCCATGGAGTGTAAGCAGAAAACAACAACTTTATTCTTCCTCTTCATTGCCTTTCAAACCTGCCCTGGGGAGGTATTTCTTCTCTGCCTATTGAATAAAATTTAAGGCAGATCCTAAGAATCTTGTAATAACTCTCAGAAAATTTTAAAAAAGAAAATAAAAAAAGAAGACCTCTAGTTACTTCTAATTATAGTAACAACTTTATATGAATATCCATATTTTGGGTTCCCTGTATAGTAAGAAGTCCAGACTTATTAAGTGTAGGCTTCTTTTTTACCAGCTCAGGCTGCCCTTGCGCTGGAAACTTGCGGAGGAAAAGAGGGGCGTGGTCAGTTTCCTCTCTCTTTCTTTGAGCTTCTTTCTCCTCTCTACCAGCAGATCTGGGGCTCTACCTGAGGATGGGTAATGGAGGGTCCAAGCTGACTTTTCTCTTTGAGCACACCTGAGGGTTCTCCAGAGGCCCCTCATGAGACTCCACATTGCCCTGAAATGGGTAATGCATTCCCAACTTGGACAGTTGTAACAACACCTACCCTCAGCACCAGACCCGGTGGGCTTCCCTTGCCGTGATACGGACAGGATTACCTCACTGGGCTGCTCTCTTATGTAGGGCTCCTTCCGGATGGATTTAGTTACAATCCTCACTGTCTACTTGGTCCACAAAGCATCCTTGAGTACACACCACCTCTCCCCACCACAGTCTTCTTTCCTTTCCCTCTCTTCATACGTGTCTTCAGCTTAGCCTTTAAGCTTTGTTTTCTTATGTATGACCCAAACATGTTCCCAAACACTAAGAAACGCTCATTAAGTTTTCCAGATGTGTCTCTGAAGCCCTTCTCACTAGGCTTGAGTAAAGAGGAAGTAGCCCTCTCCTTTCTATATGTCTGGCGTCGGGGGAAGAAAAGAGGCTCAGTCTGACAGCATCTTTTTTCAAAGGAACTGCCTCTTCAACCTTAACCCCTTACACCCTATGGTGGATGTTAAGATGGGAGGGTCACAGAAACAGATTTTGATCACCTTCCTTGCTAGCCCCACGCAGGAAGTGCAGCACCTCACTTAGGAATGTGGGAACATTTGCTACCTATTATTTTCAACTCAACCTTTTCAGGCTGTAGTCAAAATTGAGAGCAGGACTTCCCCTGGTGGCGCAGTGGTTAAGAATCCGCCTGCCAATGCAGGGGACACAGGTTCGAGCCCTGGTCTGGGAAGATCCCACATGCCACAGAGCAACTAAGCCTGTGCGCCACAACTACTGAGCCTGTACTCTAGAGCCCGCGAGCCACAACTGCTGAGCCCGCCTTGCCTAGAGCCCATGCTCCGCAACAAGAGAAGCCACCACAATGAGAAGCCCGTGCACCGCAACAAAGAGTAGCTCCCGCTCACCACAGGTAGAGAAAGCCCGTGTGCAGCAATGAAGACCCAACACAGCCAAAAATAAATAAATAAACTTATAATTTAAAAAATTAAAACAAAAAACATTGAGAGCAGAAGTGTCCCATGCATCCTATACAAACACAAAAAACAGAGTTCACAGTCACCTACTCTTTCAAACCCAGACTCTTTTTAAAATAAAGGGGTTAGGTTTCTGGTTCAAAATGTTAAGCGAGTATATGGGTTATGAATAAAGAAATACAGGAAGGAAAACAACAGGCAAAGAGATTTTGGCTGATTTCTGGAATACAGCAAGAAGACTGGGGATTGAATGACAAGCCATTCTGAACGCCCTCAGGAGAAGGCATCAGGAGAGGTAGCAGCTGTTCTTTGCAGGCTCCAGGGAGGCTAAGCTCAGTATCAGCGGGTCCAGGGCAGGAGCGGGAGGCATCCATTGGAAGGCTTTCCGCAGAACGTGGTACTGGCGGCCACCTTCCCATCTGTTTTTCCTCACCTCACACTTAACAAGCCACTGGCCAATACTGTCTTTAACACTAGGGGGAAAAATACTGTCTTTTACACTAGGGGGGAAAAAGCACAGAGATGTGGTATCTAAAGAAAGGGATGACCTATCATACTGGGTTTAAGGCTCCAAGAGTGGACACTGGAACATTAGAGTGAAGTTCTAGCCTTTTTGCCAACAAAATTAGCCAATGTATTTCCTACATGGCTTCCACCCAAAAGTGAACCCTATCATCAGTGCATGTGTGCGCATGCACACACAGACACACACACAGAGACGCACACACACATGCACACACAGACAGACACACAGAGACGCACACACACATACACACACAGACAGACACACAGAGACGCACACACACATACACACACCTCCTCTACAGCATGCTGGTTTCAGGAAGAGCCTTGTTGGGAGAACAGACCTACTCAGTGCTTTCAGAACCCATGCCAACCACTTCCATTAATCAGTCTAACCCTTCATATAGAAACAGGAAAGAACAAGCAAAGACCACCAGACCACAGCCAAAGGGATCTGGGCAGACCCCAGAGGCTGTCTGTGGTGGAAGCAGGGAGGACCCCAGTCTCTCACATCTTGTAGAGAGGACTTCTTGATCTGGGGAGCAGCTGAACACATAGTGGGGCACCCCAGCAGGGACACCCTGATTCCTTTTGCTCTTGCTTCTTATAAAGTGAGCATGACAATGGTCTTGGATGTGAAAAATAAACATTTTGGCCTGGGGTACTGAGAAGTCTGAGCTTAGAACCTGGTTATTTAGGAACCTTCTGGGCAATGCTAGCTGTCCACATCTGGAGAATTTTAGGGGCTGCTAAGTGAGAAGTTGAGTTTGGGTACCAAGCTCCCACACCAGTGGAGGCAGGCGGAGCCCTTGATTACAGAGGAATCTTCAGGCTCTGCCCTGAGAAGAGTGAACCATCAGGCTCAGCCAGTTTGTTGCCAGGTAACCAAGCAGCTTCCCAAAATTAGTCATCAAAAGAGAAGGACCAAGAAGAATAAACAGAATGATTAATTCTGGAGAAATCACAGTTTACCCAGGGAAACAAAGAGAATTGAAAAAAAAAAAACTTTATTGTGCCCACCTCCCTCCCACAGTAACAGTACCCACCTACTCGCCTTCAGAGTAGAAGAGTTGAATTGTCAAAGCCAACTCACTTGAATCACAGATCTCATCTAGCACCAACCTTCACTAATAACTCAGAGACTACAGGCAAGAAGCAGGCACAGATGTGGCACTTCTTTTGGAAAAAGCCTCAATCTGTCAGACACAGCTTTTTAGAATGCTTCTTTCCCCCTCATTAGAATGAATTTTGTTTTCAGATTTCTGAACAAGGTATGTGGCATAGTTGCATGTTGTCCATGCTGCAAAACTCCATAAATTTTAAGCTTATTTACAGTAAGCAATCTTGACCTGACACATTTTCCTCCCTGGGATTCATTTTAAGTTTTGCTGAGATATACCCTCAATATTTTTTTTCAGGGGGTAAATGGTAGAACAACATCTGAGATATGCATTTCTGAGAATGCCTTTATTTTGCTTTCATGTTGGAGTAATGATGTGGGTTATTATATAGCTCTAGGTTGTCTTAATTGATCACCTTGACACCTGGCAGCTCTCTCTCTCTCTCTCTGTCTGACAGTAAATATCATTAACATATTTACCAGGAGGTCTGGTCAAGGTCAACCATGCCCCTCCCATACCCACTCCATTGGGAATAGGCCACATTCCTGCTCCCAACATTTCCTTCCCAACCATCATCCTTCCTATTACTATAAACTATCTAGGCTCCCATCTAAGGCCAACCTTCTCACTGGTGCATCAGATCCTATGCTCTCTTATCTATTAAAGCTTATTACTCCCTTATCTATTAAAGGTTACTGTTGTCCTCTTTCTGTCCTGTATCACTTTATTTTTTGCTCTTCTCTATTGGATCACTACCACCAGCACACAAATGTGTAAGAACTTCCACGTCTTAAATAATCTCTCTCTCTTGATCCTGCATCCTTGTCCAACTACTGCCCCATTTTTTTTGTTTCTCTTAATAGAAAAACTCCTTGCAGAGTTGTCTATAGTTCCTGACTCTAGTCCCTCTCTTCCCATTCTCCTTTGAACCCATTCCCAATAGGCTTTATCCTCATTATTCTACCAAAACTGTTCTTGCCTAGGTCAGGATGATCACATGTTACTAAGTCCAGTGTGGGAATGATCAGTCCTCATTTTCCTTGACTCATTAGCAAAAAACCCCACAATTTGAACATAGTTGACCACTCTCCTCTCTGAAACACATCCCTCACAGGACATTCAGGTCATCACACTATTGTGACGTGCACATATCTACTTCACATCTCCTCTGTCATGGGCCTCTTATTCTCAGGAAGAACAGAAAAATAAAGAAGAGGAAATCTTCCAGAGCATAAATTAATGGAAAAAATATTTTAAAATAAAAACTGTGTGTGAGAGCTTCAGGGGATATGATTAAGAGACCTGGGATGCAGACTGACTCTAGGGTGCCTCCCTTCATGATCCCCTGTTCCTGGTGTTCACACTCTGCTATAATCTCCTCCCATTGAGTGTGGGCTGGACTTGTCAATTTCTTCTAGTGAATTGACTATGGTAAAGGTGATGAAGTGCCACTTTTGTGACTACGTTACCTTATTCAAGACCTTTTCTTGCTAGAAGACTAGTGCTAGGGATTCTGTCTCCCCAGCTGGCTCTGAAAAAGAGAACAGCCGTACTGAAGGTCTGTGTGTGGCAAGTATCTGAGAGGGGCTTCCAGGATTTAAAGGTGGCCTTCAGTCAATAACCCCCAATAAGCCAGGGCTCTGAGTCCAACAGATGCAAGGAAATGAATTCTGCCAAATTTGGAAGCAGATCCTTCCCCAATCAAGCCTCCAGATGAGACTGCAGCCCAGTTGACATGATTGCAGCCTTTCGAGATCATGAGCAGAGAATCCGGCTAAGCTGTGCCAGGCTTCTGTCCTATGGAAACAACTGGGATGGTGTATGTGTTTTGTTTTAAGTTGCTGTTTAAGCTGTGATAATTTGTCATGCAGCAGTAGATAACTAATACATGGTAGCTCAAATGAAAATCTGGTCAATGGGAGTTCCAGAAATAGAAAATAGAGAAAATAAAGGGGAGAAAATAATAAATGAAATAATACAAGAATATTTCTAAAATATAAAGAAAAATTTAATTATTTAGATTGAAAACTGTTGCAAGTGACAAGTAGGTAGGGAGAAAAAAGATTCATACCAAGATATAAAATTTCAAAATACCAGCGATAAATAAAAGAGCTTAAAAGATTTTAAGAGAGGGGAAGAAAAATACCACAGTCTCTCGAGAAGGAAAGAAAATCAAGTGGGCATCCTATTGCTGGATGCCTTCAAAATTCTTATTTTAACCTAGTTATATACTAACCCACACCATTACTCCAACATGAAGGCAAAACAAAAGTATTCTCAGACATGCCAAGCTCAGAAAGTTTTCTACTATTAACCTTTCTGAAAAAAAATATTGTGGATATACTTCAGGAAACCTTAAAATGAATCAAAAGGAGAAGGTATGAGGTCAAGAAAGAGGAGACAAACCCATGATGAAGATTATGCAGTGGACTGGGAAAACAACCTGTTCAAATTAAAACAAGAAGTCAAAGAAGGTCGGTGAATTCACCTTGACAAATATCATTAAGAAGATAGATGACCTTAGTGAGAAGGTAAAGGCATACACTTCTTTTAGGAAAACACAAAGGCAATTACAAGGTAAAAAAACAAACATCTATAAGAAATTCAAGGTTCAAATATGAAGCAATCTAAAACGTGGTATAATTTTGAGCAATTGATAGAGTGTAAAACAATAAATTATTTGATTTTTAACATTTGGACATGTTTTTTTCTCCTAGTGTCACAGCTTTTAGTGACATATGAAAACATTTCTTTATGTATCCTGTCTTATTACTTCACTTAGTTCTATAGAGAATAATATATTCATAATCATCTTGTTGTAAATGTTGTATAGTGAATATCAGTTTTTAAAATCACTCTATATGTTACCAAGGCTGTTGCCCCAGAATCACACCCCTGCCCCTCCCTTGAATGGGAACCAATTACTCTTATCTAAGTTTCAGGAGGAAGCTGCAAGGAGAAAAAAACAAGAACTGGTTAGAACTACTTAGGTCCAAGGTGGCAGAAGATTTAACTTCCATTAGACCTTGAGCCTCATTATATGCTCGTTGTAACCCATTAGCATGCTAAAAGACACACCCACCAGCGCCCTGAGAGTTGACAATTGCCATGACAACAACTGAGAAAGCCCATACAAGGACTGAAAATGAGCACGGCTGCTTCAGTTCCAGGTCCAAACCACACCCCTGTTCTTGGATATGTCATGAATATTCCTCCTACTCTTTCCAAATCCTTTCTTTTTACCTTGACCCTCCTATACATCTGACGTCTCCGCCCAAATTGGGTTGAGAAGCTGATTTGTGAACTAGGTTTCTGCTTCTCCATTCTTTGGCCATTGAATGAACCTCGTGCTTTTCCAGTCTCAGCATTGGTTTCATTATTGGTGGCACGAATCCAATTGGAAAAAGAACCTCTCTGGCTGAGACAGAGGGTCTCAGCCTGGGCTAGAACCCCTGCATGGGTCCAGTCGACTAATTCCGTAACACATAGACAAATCATGAATACATTAATTAGAGCCGAAGACACTAGAAAACGTAGATGCGATAAATATTGAGAATGTAAAAATTCGTTTGGTTAGAAAAGTTGGGAGGTGCTCTAGGGAGAACTGGAGGCCTGTGGAAAAATCCAACAGGAGAACTAAAAATAACTGTAATGAATTGGGAGGAAAGAAGAGGGTTGAGGAGATTTGTGTAAGTGAAGGAGCCAGGGGGGACTGAAATGCATTCTGCACTCTGCTCACCCACCCTTGTGAGTGAGCGGGACAGCTTGAGGAGCTCTGTCTACTTTGCTCCAGGACTGGGTAAGGAGAGGAACAGCCCCTCTGGGTGAACCTAGAATCTGTTCCTCTGGATTCTGCCAATCATGCCCCCAAATGCTCAACACTGTGACTATGTTGGGGGCGGGAAGTGCCGTTTCTCTAGGTGTGGAATCACAAAAGCCCCATTCCCTCCCCAGTTCTGGAGGGGAGCTCTTCCCTCCAGTAACTGAGTTCTTTTCAACCCCAGCACGGACTCCATTGGCTCTGCCTCTCAGGCAGCACAATTCTCCTGGATCAGCCCAGGCCCAGGCAACACAAAAGCCAGGGGGAGGGGTGCCTTGTGGGTGCCTGGCAACCGCTACTTCCTGCCGCGCCACACAAAGAAGGCTGGCTGGGAACACTGGGGCCTGGCTATCTTCTGGGATGGGGGAGGAAAACACACCCGAGCAGCAGGACACCAACTGCTATTTTCAAAGAACCAAACCATTCTCCTCCCTCTCCTAGCTTCCCACACAATCTGGGAGTCTCTGAAAAGAAAACAGTATTCCCTGCTTTGTCATCCCTCCAAGAGGACCAGGTCCAAGTTTCCCAGGATGTTAGCTTCCCCAGTGGAAGCAGCTTATCAGTCAGTGAGGGATCTTTCCTAGATCTACTCAGGACTACTAGGCTGGGAGCCCGGGTCTGCAGCCAGTGGACAGGCAGGCAACCCCCCAACGCATTACGCATTTCAGTCTTAGAATTTTCTTCGTCTGGTGAAGCCCCTAACAAGCCTCAGGTTTGGGGGAGCAACGTCTGGTTTAAAGGCAGCCAGAGAGGAAGAGAGTCAATTTTTGATAAATCCAGATCTGGTCCCCCAACTGGAGACTGGGCCCTCTTCTTCTTCACTGGTCTTCCTTCCGTTTGGGGGACCCCTGTGTGCGGAGTAAAGGGAAAACTGAAAGAGCCAGCTGAGCCTAAGAAACGTATTCTGTGGAGCAGCTCCACTCCCTGCTTCCCGCCCTGATTTGCTAAGGTCACTGCAAACGCGCCCGAGTTTCCTCTGTGCAGCTGTTTGGTCATTCCTGGGTTTGGTCTACCATAGAAGAAGCAAACTCAAGGCTGTTGGGCTTCCCTAAACCCTCAGTGGCTTGCTCGGGATCCTCCCACATTGGGCAAAGTGGGGCTCCTGGTTTCCACCGGGGCTTCCTCCACATTACGGTCCCTTCACTTGTGTCCTGGGCCGTTCCTTCAAGGACCAGGTAAGAGCCATGTCTCTTGGATGGGGTCCCAGACCAGAGGGTACTTTCTGTGCCTCAGCACCCTCTCCCAGGAGGCCACACCAAGCTCCCTGAAGCCTGCACGAGGGCAGTCAGGGCTTTTCGTTGCTGTGGTAAATTGCCATCTGTCACAGCAGGCAAGATATGGGTCGCTGAAGTCAACCCATCCATGTCTGGCTCCCGTTTTCAGGGAAGTGAACAATGGGCCCCTCGTCCCTCTCTTCCCCTTTTCTTTCACCTGATTCAGTGGATAGGAGAGCATTTGGAGAGGGGGAGGGAACACAGGGTCCACTGAGGATGAAGCGCTCAGCTGTGCATTCGCGCATGCCCGGTTTAAATGAGCAAGTTCTGAGCCGCTTGTTGCTACATCTCCCAGGCCAGATGCTTCTCTACTAAAGACTCTAATTCCAGTTTAAATACAGACCCCAGCCTTTCAGCAGCCTTTGGGAGGGGGTCTAGGGAATTGACCTACAGCATCCTCTGGTTTTCAGTGGACCCTAAATCCTTTTCTAAAGTTCTCAGATATTCAGGCACCATGTCTGAAGAAAGGTTTCTCCAAGCAGAGTCCCAATTGTACTCACCCCCCAAATTCATATGTTGGGATCCTAACCCCCGGGACCTTAGCATGTGACCTTATTGGAATTAGAGATTTTACAGATGTAATTAGTTAAGGAGGTCATACTGGAGTAGGATTGGGTCTTTATAAAAAGACTGGTGTCCCTATAAAAAGAGGACATTTGGACACAGACACACACAGGGAGAACTCCATGTGCAGACTGAAGTGATGCATGGCTCTGCTGATAGCTTGATCTCAGACTTCTAGCCTCCAGAACTAAGAGACAATACATTTCCGTGTTTAAGCCGCCCAGTTTGTGGTACTTTGTTACAGCGGCTTTGTTACCTTGCTAACTAATACACCTGGGATATTTCATCAGTGGATATCACTTCTGGCCTTGGCAATCTGTTACTGTGGCACCATCTACTCAATACTCCCACTTTTCTCAGCCTGGGACCTACAGTCACTTATTTCCTGATTGATTTTCACCATGGGCTTTCCCTCCACCCCTTCCCCCCACTGCCACCCCAACCAATTCCAACAGCTTAGCCTGTAACTCAGACTATCTGACCGGGCTGGAAGACACTGGGGTTGCTCTTATTTTTCTAGAAAAGATTCATTTTTAAAAGAAATTAAGAATCTGAGATAGGCCTCAAAGATCTCCAACTACATTCTTCCCTTTTACGATGCTTTCCTGGGTTATGTAGCAAAATAGATCTCTTTAATAAACTCAAACAAGGCCATCTTTGTGTTCTCTTTCTGGCTTTTTTTGGTAGACACCTAGCCTAGTGTCTGCACGGGAGTTTTGAAGCACTTTATAGGTTTTTTTTTTTTTTTTAAGTATTAGTTCAAAATCCACTGGTTTTCCCCAATCGACAGTCACTTATGAAAGTCCTCGCTCAGCCCTGTTGACCAAAAGGGTCAAGGCCTTGTCAAAAAATCAAAGGCCTCCAGTTTTATGGATTGTAATCAGCCATGGATTTTACAAGAATTCAAATAAATCCTAGAACTCTTTTTCTCATGTAGTTATTATGAATTTCATTCTACATCACAGGGTGTAAGAAATGTCACAGTTTTCGAATTCCTATAAATCAACTATATAAGCCCCCGTTGGCAGAACATTCAATCTCAGTCATCTGGGAGCTCCTTCTCTCCCAGGTTGGATGAATGATGTGGAGTTTTCAGATGCTTCAGAGTGTTGAGAAGCAACCTCTGGTCACTGGTCAACAGCGATCATTGAGGAGCCCTCCACCTTACAAGCCCCGTAATCCCTTCACAAGGTGGTTTCAGTGCTTTGGTGCCACACTTGGACCCAGGGGTCTTTGCTGAAGTGGTAGTCATGGCCCTTTCAAGTGCACCAGGTAGCCATTGTGACCAAAGCCCTGGCACCCCTCCGGGGCCCTATGGAGGAGACATTGGGAATCCTCACCAGTTGTGGTACCACAAAACCCTCTGTCTCTTCCCCAAATTCTCAAGACCCTGCTTGTTGAGGGTTTCTCTGACTCTTCAGGCCTGTTCTGAATTAAACAGTACCCCCTCCCCACCAGCATTCATGTCTTCCCTGGACCCTCAGAATGTGACCTTATTTGGTAATGGGGGCTTAGCAAATGTAACTAGTTAATACGAGGTTATATTGGAGTAGGGTGGGCCCTAATCCATTATGACTGGCATTCTTATAAGAAGAGCAGAAAGGACACAGACATAAAAGGAGAATGCCAAGTGACAACAAAAGAAGAGATTGAAGTGACGTGTCCACAAGCAAAGGAACACCAAGCGTTGCCAGCAACCACCAGGCGCTGGAAGAGGCAAGCAGAGTTCTTCCCTGGAGTCCTCAGAGAAAGCATGGTCCTGCCGACACCTTGATTTCAGACTTCTGGCTTCCAGAACTACGAGAGAATACATTTCTGCCACTTGAGGCCACCCAGTTTGTACCTCGTCCCAGCAGCCCTAAGAAACTCATAGAAGCCCCAGGCATTGGCCCACCCGCTATCTGCTGGGCAATCCAGCGCCGTGCCCCTCCATCAGCAGGGACTTTAGCAAATCAAAAGCCGGGAGGAGGTCACTGCTGCTTCCAGTCTGCTGCTCAACAGCCCCGATTCGGGGCACTCCAAGCCCTGCTTCATTCTGGGAGCCCAGGTGGGGATGGGCCAGGGGTGGGGACACACTCAGTATCTTCATAAATTGTCCATATGAAATTCACACAAAATTTGGAAAGCTGATGGGGGAGAAAGATGAATGAATCTTTAGATAGGAATTTTTCCATCTCCATATATATTCAGACCCTACCTTTCTGATATCATTACCCACCCCTGAACGGCTCAAACTCATAAGTAAGCACATACAAACAATGGCTTCAGGCACTCAAAAGAGCTCTCACAGATTCATGTTATTCACCGGGGGAGGAGCAGAATTGCCCCTCCCTTTATCAGGCGCTGAGCCTGTTTAAGTTTACAGATGCTCTGCGGGGGTAGGGATGGGGGAGTACCTGTTTTCCTTTAGCCTGAGGTTCCTTCCTAGGCTCCTAGTGGGGAGTGGAGGTGTAAAGAACACGTGGTGCAGGAAAAGAGATGGGTGCGAGCCACAGCCCCTCAGGCCTCCCTGGAACTCAGCGGATGGCCAGCCATCAGAATTTACAGAGGAGAAAAGCTAGCCTTGGGGCCCCTCAGGCAGCCCTGCTTTCCTGCCTCCACCTTTGTCCTGAGCATGTGCACAGACCATGACCTCAATTCCCCAGAGGTAGCTGAGACCAGCCGCCACAGTTGTCACATCTGTAGGCAGCACAGACACAAAGAATAACAGCTCAGGAGCTCAGGGCTGGCCCCAGGCTAACTTCCTGCCATCTACCCGCCTACCTCCTGTTCCAGAAGCAAACTCCTCTCACCGCTGGGCCTCCAACAGGAGTTCCCGGGGCACATCCTTCCCTCTCATTCCTGAACCTTCTTCCCCATAGTCCAAAAGAAAGGACTTTTCCCTCCAAGCCCACCCAGTCTCATCCCTGAGCTCCAAGTTTTCATTTTTGGTTTCTAGAACTGCCTCTTTTCAGGATGATTGTGGGAATTTCCACTTGCTTCCTGAAATTGCATCCTTCATTTAGAGGGGTTGACCTTCTCTGACCCCAGCAAGACAATGGTATCCACACACAGAGGACCAGTGTCGGCACCGTTCCCCACGCCAGAGCTAATTTAGTCGGGTACCACACCACCTGTGAGACATTCCCAGACAAGTTCAGATTGACTTTGGCCAAATCTAGTTCAGTTGTGTTTTAAAAAAAGAAAAAAAAAAAAAAAGAGTTTATTTTTAAGAGTAAGTTTAGGTTCACAGCAAAACTGAACAGAGGGTACAAACATTTCTTTTTTTTCTTTCTTTCTTTTTTTTGCAGTACGCGGGCCTCTCTCCCGTTGCAGAGCACAGGCTCCGGACACGCAGGCTCAGCAGCCATGGCTCACGGGCCCAGCCACTCTGCGGCATGTGGGATCTTCCCGGACCGGGGCGTGAACCCATGTCCCCTGCATCGGCAGGTGGACTCCCAACCACTGCGCCACCAGGGAAGCCCCAAACATTTCTTATATTCTCCCTCTCCCCACTATCAACCTCCCGCACTAGAATGGTGCCTTTGTTACAACTGATGAACCTACATTGACTCATCATTTTCATCCCAAGTCCACGGTTTACATTAGGGTTCACTCTTGGTGTTGCACATTCCATAGGTTTTGACAAATGTGCAAAGATGTATCCACCATTACAGTAACATACACAGCAGTTTCATTGCCCTAAAATTCCTCTGTGCTCTGCCTATTCATCCCCCCTCCCCCCAATCCCTGGCAACCAATGATCTTTTTATATCTCCATAGTTTTGCCTTTTCCAGAATGTCAAATAGGTAGAACCATACAGAATGTAGCCTTTTTAGATGGCTTCTTTCACTTGGTAATATGCATTTAGGGCTCCTCCATGTCTTTTCATGACTTGAGAGTTCCAGTTGCTTTTTTTTTTTACAATTTTTCCAATATGAGGCAGTCATTGGGCCTGCCTGTTCCTCATGCCAACTTCAGGTCTCAGGTTCCAACTCATGTAAACCTCTCTCCTTCTTTCCATCTATCATCAATCTATTTTAGAACAAGAATTCAGAAATGAGAAAACTGTCACAAAAGATGCACATTAATGTGGTTATTTGAACTTAAAAAATGAGTTTAAATATTTCCTCATGGAAAATAAGTTGTTATTAGACAGTTTGGTTTGACACTGAGGTCTATCACAATACGTGACAGATGTTATCCACAGACTGAATCTATAGTTCCTTGTTTTTAGTGAATATATTTAAAGGATATATACACTATACAGTACCCTGGAAGATAGCGACTTTGTAAATATTTAAATTTATGGTAAAACATTTAGCTGTCAGCTTAAAAATATATGAAGAGGTGCAGAATTTCTCAAGAGTTTTCCAATTTTTTTTTTTATGGTGTACTTGAGCAGAAATGTTTGAGGGCCACCAGCTAGAAGAAATTGTGTGAAAGAGTGAAATTGGCTTCATATTTTTGCCCATCAGCTACTCTTCAGGACATCGCAGTATGACAACTCAATACTCTCATTACCCAGAATAATCCAGAAAATATTCCATCTGGTTCCAACTCTATGTTAACTAAGGCAGGGAAGTGTGTAATGCATATAAGGATGATGATTAAAATAAAATTTCTCTCAGGAGGTTCATAAAAACTTTGGTTATCTAATTCCCTGACCATAGCAAATTTGCCCATTCTATGCATTTTTAACTGTCCTCTATGGGATTTAAAATGTTTCAGCATGTAGAGTAGGAAATGGAAAGTAGGTACCTGGGAGAATAACAAGGAAGAAAATTATATTTACTAGGGCTTATTGCCAGGAAAGAGATGGAGGGGCTAGAAACTGCCTCATGAATGTTCTTTTTTCTCTTTTTTTCTAAAGAAATTCTAAAATGCTCCATTTATTGTGAGCCACGCTCAGGATAATGACACTTTTAGATCTTAAGAATTCCATTAGAATTTCTTTCCAGGGTGAATGCCTTTCGTATTCAAGAGAGTTTCAAGTGGTAGATTCTGCGATCCAGATTCTTCCTCAGATCTCAGAACAAGACAGAATGACATAAGAATTCTGGAGACAGTGAAAATTATATGAAGCCAAAGAGCCCATTTATGACTATAAAGCAAAGTGTCCTTACGAAATAATATTTGGGTCTGGAAAACTGTGAAAAGATGGCTGTTCTATGCGGGAAGAAGAAAGAAACCTCAATCAAAGGCTTCAGTCTCTGAGAGTCACGTCTAGAGAAAAAGAATATTAGAGTCAAAAAGAAGGTCAGGCACAGGTGCAATGAATATAGTCAGATCAACTGGAAAGGTCTTGGGTTCTTGCACAAGAGGGCCTCTTTCGTCATCACCTTGCATTGGGCCAGGGTCAGAGTAAGCATATAATAAATATTTGAGGATAGGTGGATGAGTTTTTGAATGAATGCACATGTTCCCTTTACTCCAGGCAGGCGGGCAGGAAACACGAATGAACGGCTAACCGGAGCCACAAAACTCACAGAGCAGTTGACAAAAGCAACTCCTCAGATCGATTTGGTGCTCTCTTTTTCCAGTAGACAGCTGGCAGCTACTTACTGTTGGCAGTCTCCTGCTCCCTTTGGCCCCTTGCAGCTAGAAACATGCTCTTCCCTCTATCTATCAAAAGGGGGCAGCAGAGGACTTCCCTGGTGGCGCAGTGGTTAGAAATCCGCCTGCCAATGCAGGGGACGCAGGTTCCAGCCCTGGTCAGGGAAGATCCCACATGCCGCGGAGCAACTAAGCCTGTGAACCACAGCTACCGAGCCTGTGCTCTAGAGCCCGCGAGCCACAAGTACTGAGCCCACGTGCCACAACTACTGAGCCCGCGCGCCTAGTGCCCGTGCTCCACAAGAAGAGAAGCCACCTCAATGAGAAGTCTGCGCACTGTGGTGAAGAGTAGCTCCCGCTCGCTGCGGCTAGAGAGAGCCTGCACGCAGCAACAAAGACCCAACGCAGCCATACATACATACATACATACATACATACATACACACATAAATAAATAAATAAATAAATTAATTAATTAATTTACTAAAAAGGGGGCAGCAGAGAAGAGTTAATTCAGGTACCAGGGTGGCTGTGAGCAAAACCACCCCTAATAGCTTAATGCAGATTGCCCAAATTGTGTCCTCCTAAAAGTTCATTTTTTTAAAATTAATTTATTTTTATGGAGAAATTAAGGATTAAAACTAAGGATTTGGGAGAAATCTACCTTAAAATTATTTCATGTCTATACTGAAAATTTTCTTAAATATAAAATTTTTTTTGGTGTGTCAAGTACAGTATATAATATGGAAAATTTCTCAAACTTTCTGGCCGATGAAACAGCCTCCGCAATTTTTTTTTTTTTTTTTTGGTATACAGCAGGTTCTTATTAGTTATCTATTTTATACATATTAGTGTATCTATGTCAATCCCAATCTCCTAATTCATCCCACCACCGCCACTTTCCCCCGTTGGTGTCCATACGTTTGTTCTCTACATCTGTGTTTCTATTTCTGCCTTGCAAACCGGTTCATCTGTACAATTTTTCTAGATTCCACATATATGTGTTAATATACGATATTTGTTTTTCTCTTTCTGACTCACTTCACTCTGTAAGACAGTCTCTAGGTCCATCCACATCTCTACAAATGACCCAATTTTGTTCCTTTTTATGGCTGAGTAATATTACATTGTATACATTTACCACACCTTCTTTATCCATTTGTCTGTCAATGGGCATTTAGGTTGCTTCCATGACCTGGCTATTGTAAATAGTACTGCAATGAATATTGGGGTGCATGTGTCTTTTTGAATTATGGTTTTCTCTGGATATATGCCCAGGAGTGGGATTGCTGGGTCATATGGTAGTTCTATTTTTAGTTTTTTAAGGAAACTCCATACTGTTCTCCATAGTGGCTGTATCAATTTACATTCCCACCAACAGTGCAAGAGGGTTTTTGATTCCTCAGAATGTCTGTTAACATCTCAAACCTCTGTAGAAGATGAATTAGGAAGTGCTTTCCTAGCCAATCCATTCCCATCTTAATGCCAAAGTTGATTCTCTCCACTTCACGATATCAACTTTCTTTACCAACAGGGAAAGAAGGACTGGGACGTTGACCCCTGCCATTTCATAGAGTAAACTCTCTGAAGATGGAGCTTGAAAAATAAAGATATACCCCCAATGCTTTATATTCTTGACACTCTCTCTTCTCCCCTTCTCTCCTGGTAGTAAGATCAGCCCCAAAATTTGTCTGAGAGTTAGAGATCTCACTAGGGGCCTCCAGCTGGACATGTGGCTCTGTGAAATGTTGAGTCAGGTCATGCTATTGTAGAGGCTGGAGATACGTGGACCTTTCTGGTTTATCACCACTGTATCAGTTGCCAGTCTATTGTCATATGCTGCTTCCGTCCTTATTTAGAAAGAGAGCCTGATTTGAACGGATAAACAAATAGACTGAGCATTAACTTGATTCTCTTCTACAGTTGTTATTGCTGTTTCATTAGTAAGTAAATTATATTCATATAGCACCTGAACAGTTTTCAAAGTGATTTCAGATACTTGTCTGATTTTATCTTAACTAAAATCTTTGAGACAGTTTATGTTAGGGACTCTTTGAACTCTGGTCAACATTAGCCAAAAACAAATTTGTAGCTGGGCTTTGGAGTGGTTTATAGGACTGCAGGAAAAAATAGGAAGAACGAAGTCTTGGGAGAAACCAGGAAAGTTCTGGAGAAATAGGTAATAGTGGGTAGAGTTTTCTGTTCTGCCATCAGGAATGACTGACTGTTCCACCCAGGTATTGACCTAGTGTTATCTCTCAAGACTCACATTCCAGGGATAGAACATCTAATTGTCATGGCAGGGGGTTACAAGCTGACCCCTCGGCTAGAGAGTGGTACACATTAGTTGACAGGTCCTCTAAAATGGCACGTCGTTTCCCAACAGGAAATTACAAGGATTTTGCTGAAAGAAGGGAGCTTGGCTGCATGGTAAAAAAATTAGCAGCTTTAGGCAAAGCAAGTTCATGTTTTCCTATCCTAGAGATAAGCAAAGAGCCTAGATGGGTTATTTGAATGGCCTCAAGTCATGTGGATAATAAACAAAAAACACGTTAGAATTTATATGATCTTACTCCTAAACCAGTAATATTTTTCCTAGTATTACTTATACTTCCATGGAGCCCTTGGGTGCAAAAACAGCTATCATTTATTGAGGATCATTATAGTCAGATATTGTTCTAAATAGTTTCTTTACATGAATACATTTAATCCTCACAGGAACCCTATGAATTGGGTACTATTATTATCCCATTTTAGAGATGAGGAAACTGAGTCATAAAGAACTTCCAGAGACAGTAAGTGGTACAGCCAGAATTAAAACCAACTAGTCCAAGAAGCTACTTTCAAAATGATGCTTTAATGAAACAACACATGATCAATTTGAAGTTTGATTGTTTATACCCTCTTCTCCATCTTTTTCTTTTGTATTTCTTTCTGCAAATATTTAGTGAGTGACTCAAGGTTTCAGACACCACGCTGGACTCTGGAGGAGTGGCAATGAACAGGTGGTCACAACGCGCCCTCACAGTGGTTACCGTTTAGTAGGGAGAACAAGTTGGGAAATCATCACAGCACTCCATGCTTCTCCTTATGTCCGCGCTGCTCTCTGTGCCATGGGAGCAGAGAGGTGCATCCTGGGCCCAGTCTGGGGGAAGGGAGGACGGAGAAGACTGAAGCCTCTGGCAAAGGGGGATGGGGAGGGAGTGGGGAGGGAGGGAAAAGATCATACCACCCAATCCCTCAAGTACTGAAGGCAAGTATAAAACACAGCCAGACTTCATAGAAAGCCAAAAGCCAAGACCGTTCTCCTGGGGCCTTAGAGTTCCACCTCTCTGCTTCACTCTATGATTTTTCATCCTCCTGCTCTCTTTCTGCCGAGCTTTCTCTTATTTTGCGCATCTCCTTTGCTCCCTCTACCATAAATCTGGCTTGCACAAACTTGGCCTGCTGTGACTCTGACCCCAGGCCTCACTCCATATTAACCCAAACATTCACCCACCATTGGTGGATACAGTAGAGTGGCCCTCTCAACCTCCGTTCCACCCTCCTTCTTGTTGGGTAGATTAGAAAATTACATTTCCCAGACTTCTTAGCAATCAGGATCTAGACATCAGTTAGAAGCATCTGCAGGAAGGTAGATATGATGGGGAAGCTATTTTCTCTGCCCTTTTTGGGGGGGTTTCTACTAGCCTATGAGATCAGGTGATGTGAGATTTTCCTGAGGCAGCATTCGACATCTATAGCTTCTGGGAGAATGCAGTTATGGGGGTAGTTGTGTTTCAATCTGATCCCTGGATTTAAACAATGCAGTTTGAACTCATTGCTCCATTAGGTGGCCTTAGATATAAGAGCTCAGCTGATAAGTCCACTGTATATTATTCTGGGAGTTATTTCTGAATGCTTGGAATCTGATCTTTCAGGCCTTCCAATGATTTTATAAGCCCCTGATTCTCTGTGTCAAATTCCTTCCTGCTTAAAATTCCCACACAGAGCTCTGACTGATACAAAACCAGTCTCTAATTTAATTTAGAGAGAGAAGGCCCTCAAAGAGAGGATCCTGGTCCATTCTTTTGGTTCCCGGAACGTGAGAACTCTATTCATGGTTTAGTCAGTCGTGGGCAACCACAGTGAGGAGTGAGACAAGAGTGTCTAAAAGCCAATGAGGTCAAGGAGGCACTGATCAGCTAGCCTACCAGAGAGTCCAAGAAAGGACTAGACTGCAGAGCTTCGAGTGAAGAAGCAGCAGGAGACGGGCCCAGGGAAGTCAGCTAGAGCCAGACCATGCTGGGCATTTTAGGTCTCATTAAGACATTTAGACCAACCCTAAGAACAGTTGGAAGCTGGTGAAAGGTTTAAAACAACTGGAACCATTTAACGGTCTACATTTTAGAGAAAAGCCTGGGCTGTATTATGGAAAATGGGCTTTGGGGATCAAGAATGCAGGCAGGGAGACCTGTTAGAGGTCATTGCAGCTGTCCACATGGGAGATGGGGAGGTAGTTTGGATTCAGAGAGTGACAGCGGGGATGGGAGGAAGGGAACAGATCTGAGAGATTTTTAGTAAGTACAGTCATCTGAGAAGACCTCGATCTCCCAACCATATTCATAGGGTCAGATACAAATTTTGAGGGGCCAGAAGTTTATTAAAATTGGGGTACTCCAATCTTTAAGAATATACAATTAGGTCTGAAAGTGAATATTTATTAAGATCAATTACAAATGTTTAAAAAGCAATCAAGTATTACAAACACCACACAATCCAGAAATTACCTGATACATCTCTATAATATTCCTTTCCCCCTCTTTTCTTCATAACAGAATTTTTTTTTTTGGCAATATTACTTTCTACAGAGAGAAGAGAAAGAACCCAATCTCTTCTCTAGCATGGCCCTCCTCTGTGACCCACATACTCCTGGCGCTGGGAGCCATATGACATAGACACAGGACACGGATAGACAACCTCCAGTCCTGAGCCCCTTCATCATCATGCCACATGAGCGATAATGTGGAAACTGTGCAGCGTGAGTTGGCACAGTATGAAGCAGGAGAATTCCTGGGAGTCCTTCCTTTACCGGGAGAGATAGCAAGAGCTTAACTACTCACCGAAGTGCCTGTGAGTCATCTAAGTGAAACCCAAACCAAATATTTTTCCAGCTTAACTGCCCCTAAACCAGATCCCAAATATCCCATGACCACTCCTATGTCACCTACACAAGGAAAAGGTGACAAAAAGGATATCAGTGTCAGAACGCAAAGAATTAGGGGTCTTCACTGATTGCAGGTAAATATATTACTTTTGCAAATTTTAAGAAAATATACGATCCTGTGAATGCATTGCTGGGCCCCTCCCATGACCTTGGAAGGGCCAGTGTGAGTGAGGGGTCCTGAAGCTTAAATATTGTTAGCTTTGTGGTTGACCTGCCTCTGCATACGTCAAAAAGGACTCAGCTAGATGAGTTCGGGAACCAACTCCAACTTGGAGACTCTGCAGTCAAAAACAATTCCCCAAGTCCTGTTCTGAGCTGATCCAGCCGCCCCAGGGAAACATACCTCACTGTGTATGTCTAGCAGCCAAGGGACATGGCGGCCAGACCACTGCACCATTTTGCCAGAACAAAACCACTAAATCCTGTTGCTTCATGTTGCCAGCTTCTGATGCAAAACCTGGGGTGGGTGATATGTTAGGCAGAGCCTGGCCCTAGGTGTAAAGGAAGCCCCAAGAAGGGTCTTTCCAAGCTCTGTGTGGGAGACAGTCAATTTTCTATGTAGTGCCCTTCTCGCTGACCAGCAGATAGGAGACAATTAATGAAGGTGGACCAGTCTTTCAAGACAATAAAGACTGCTGTTGTCACATAGGATTGAGCAGTATTTTTCCATCATTATGGCATAAAAAGAAGGAAAACCTACAGGAAAGGCTTAGTCATTGAACAACTTTCTGTGGATGCCTCCATCCCAAGAGCATGGTAATAGTACTGAGGAAAATTTAAAAATTGAAAATATTGATAATTTGTTTGGAAAAACAGGTAATAGAATGGAGAAGGGTACTCATCTTATATAGCTTAGCTCTACAAAGGCAGATGTAGGCCAAACTAACGAATAAGACATTGCAATTTAGAGGAGGATTATAATTTGAACAGCCCCATTAATTGCCCAAATGCATCTTTGTGCAAATTACATTTTAATTTTGATTTTCTGGAAAACTTGTTTTATAAATAAACAAACTTCTGTTTAAATGAATGGGAACAGTCCACCTATAGTTGTGCAATGTATGGATTGCACAACAGTATATGGCAGCCCTAAATTTGAAGAACTTTTCTTCAGATTTATACTTATTAGATATACAGTATTATAACAATGTTAAGAAAATACTTTTTCAGAAAATACTTTTTACACATGATTTACCCATGATTAGAACTAGTCTAAATTCCTTATGTGACCTAAGATTACCATCCCAACGTATTTGTTATTTTCAACTTTTCCAAGTTCCCTTCTAGTCTCTATGAATACACATATATATATATATATTTTTCACATATATATTTTTAAAAATTATTATAGTGGTAATCAGCATGAAATGTTCTACTCTGATTTTTCCATTTAAAATAATAGAAACAATATTTTGTTACACTGCTATATTGTCTTTCTTTTAACAATTTATTTTATATAAGGTGAACATATAATGAATTTAACCATACTTCTTTTGTAATTTGAGGAACTTTAATCGATATGTTATGATTAGTAATATTCTGCACATTACAAAAAAGTTATATTGAAAACCTTTAGAAAAAGGAGTTATTTGGATAGTATAAACATGTAAAATAATAAATATTCCTCCAAAAAACTGATACGAAGATGAATATTTTATTGGAGGATGGCTAATTAAGACCTGAATTTGTATCTGGGTATTTTTTGTCTAAAGATTGTATTTCCCCATTTGTGTTTACACTGTAATGAACTATTTTAGGATAAAAACTCCGGAAGTACATTCTACATAAAATAGGGCAATGGGATGCACCACAGAGAAGCACCAGGGTGTAGTGGAAAGCATGTGAGTTTTGGAGTCAAACGGACTTGGACCGCTGTGCTTTGAAATGTTCTGTTCTGCAAAAGATTTGTGCAAGAATTCCTCATAACAGCTTTATTTACAATAGCCAAAACAAAACAGCCCAAGCGCCCATCAGTAGGAAAATGGATAAATAAACTGTGGTATATTTACCCATGGAATACTAGTCAGCAATAAACAGAATAAACTACTAATACACACAAACATAAGGATGAATGTCAAAATTATGCCCAGTGAAAGAAGCCTTACACAGGAGTACATACTGTAGGATTCCATTCTATGAGGAGTGAGAACAGGGAAAGATAACCCATGTGGAAAAAATCAGAGCATTGATTGCTTCTAAGGGTTAAGATGTAAATTTACTCAGAAAAGACATAAAGGAACTTTCTGGATGATGTTCATGTTCTGTACTTAGTAGAGGTTTGGAGTGTACATATGTATGTGATTTTCTGAATTTCTATAATGGTACCCTTGTATGAACATCATTGTATGTAAAATGTCTCAAAGGGGAAAAAAAAAAGAACCTAAACAAGTATTGGACTCTACTTCATGATACACATATCAAAGTATCCCAACTTGCTTGAAATGCATAAAAATTAAGATGGATCAATGGATGGATAGAGGGATTAAAATACAGATACATAGATGAAAGAGTGAGCATAGTAAAATGCTGAGTATAGAATCTAGGTTTTCCTGTATGATTGAAAATTTTCAGGATGAAACATTGGAAAGTGTTGGGTTTTTTGTTTGTTTTGTTTTTGATCTGGACATGTTTCAAAAACCTCTGTTTCAATTTCTGCAAAATGAAAGTAATAGTGTTTACTTCACAAAGTTGTTGCGAGGTTTAAGAAAAATTGCCCTAAAAATAGCCCTGGTATATACATAGTAGAGGTCCACAGCCTTGTGATGCTGTTTGCTTTCTCTTTCATCCCCTCTTATTTGTCTTGTCAGTTTATAAGCCATAATACACATTTTTGGATTTGGTAGCATTGCCTATGAACAGGTGGTCTGAAAAGGTATGCAGCAAAATTATTGGAATTATGGGAAATGAACTGTCCATCTGCTGATTACATATTCCTTAAGTGGAGGAATCACTTTTAACGATAGTAGTGGCTCAGACTCTATTAAGGAGGGACAGCCTGTGGTGATACTTGCTCTAAAGAGAGTGCCAGAAAGGAGAGAGAAACGACAAAGTGTTAGAGACAATTGTCAAATGGATTTTTAAAAACTACATAGTTATCCAGCTCACTAAATGCTCCATTTGTGAGCATTCATTTATTTATTTGTTTATTTATTTATTTGCTTGTAGAAATTTGAATGGAATGAAGTGAGGAAAAGGACTTTGCTCATACCCCTCAGCTCTGGCTGCCCATCTCTTTCTTCCCAAAGTAGTTTGCAGGGTAGGTTTTTCCATACACTGTAATCTTTTTATTTATTTATTTTTGGCTGCCTCGGGTCTTAGCTGTGGCACGTGGGATCTTTCGTTGCTGCGCGTGGGCTCTTTGATGTGGTGTGCAGGTTGCTCTCTATTTGTGGCGCATGGGCTCTCTAGTTGCAGTGCATGGGCTTAGTTGCCCCGTGGCATGTAGGATCTTAGTTCCCCAACCGGGGATTGAACCCGTGTCCCCCGCATTAGAAGACAGATTCTGGACCACCAGGGAAGTCCCTGCACTCATTTATTTAACACATATTTATTGAGGGTGTGCTGTATGCCTGGCACTGTGCTAAGAGCTGGAGACACAGAGATGGATGAGTGCCTGGGACAGACATAGGTGCCTGCCCTCATGGAACTTACATTCTGGTCATGCTAAAGTTAGCTGGATTTATAGGGATCAGTCTGTTAGCCAGCAAATATTTACTGAGTATTCATTCTGGCCAGGCACTTGTAATATCCATAGCAAACCAAACAGAAATGGTCCACTCTGTCAGGCAGATTTAGTCAAATCACTGCATGTAACTATAATAAAACTGTAACATGATAAGTGTGCAAAATACTGTGAAGGAAAAGTACAGGGTTCTTCAGGAAATTTCGGCAGGAGAATATGCCCCATTAGCCTAGGTGAAAAGAATTTTTCTCCTAAATTTTCTCTGAGTTTAAGAGAGTAAGTTGAGCACAGAACAGAGCTTGGAAGAGCCAGTGGCCCACATCAGGTCAACAGTGGAATGAAGAACAGAATTAGGGGCACCAGGAGCCACGTGTTCAGTCACATAATGTGCTTATTCCTTTGGATTTCACCTTGGTTTATGCCTTAGGAGCTCCTGTGTGGTTCGGCTACAGAAAGCAAAGTGAGAATGGTTGAATTGCTCTTCACCCCAGTAAGGGATTCTGGAATTAGGTTTATCTTCTACTTGGTCAAAGACTATAACAAACACCCTAACATGTCCATGGTGCCAGGAAGCTGCTGGAGACACGGGGCCTGAGATCATTAAACAAAGCAATTATACAACTGACCCACTGCAAAAACATGTCTACCAACTGAGTTCGTTGATTCCCAGCAGAGAGTAGATAGAAGCCAAGCGAATACAGAGAGCTGATGAGAAATACATGTGTCTCACAGACAAAAACTGTTGCTCCTACAATGATAACACATTCTGGAAACAAATAAAAAACCAAAGCATCATTGTACCACACATTCTTTAGTGGGGACAAGCTGATCTGTTGGAGTCTGAACTACTCACTTCTGAATCAAAAGGGGGCTGGGCTGGGCTTCCCTGGTGGCGCAGTGGTTGGGAGTCCGCCTGCCGATGCAGGGGACACGGGTTCGTGCCCCGGTCCGGGAAGATCCCACATGCCGCGGAGCGGCTGGGCCCGTGAGCCATGGCCGCTGAGCCTGCGCATCCGGAGCCTGTGCTCCGCAACGGGAAAGGCCACAACAGTGAGAGGTCTGCGTACCTCAAAAAAAAAAAAAAAAAAAAAGGGTGGAGTCTGGGCTATGCTTAAAGTACTGCCATTTTCCAGCACTAGCAGCAGAGACATAAACAGGTGCATAATCAATACTAGTTGAATCATCACAGGTTTGTTTCCTTTGTTGCCTGATTCCCCGAAGGATAAGAAAGATACAGAAATATCTAGTGATGAGCAAAAGTAATGTACAAATGATAAGTTAATTTAGAGCTGTGTTAGGATCCAGCCAAAATGCCAAAAGTGAGTTCTGTGTAGTTCAGCTTCTGACTATACAAGCAAGAACTCGTTTCTCTGTCCAGAGGAACGACTAGGACCAAAGCTGTATTTCATGTCATCTTCTTAAGGTCAGGAAGGGCTGAAAGTGACGGAAACCAAGAAAATCAGAGAAGGACAAGGCTGGGAGGTTGGGATATAGGCAAGTTATGGCATTAGACCACCTGGCTTCCTGGTCTCAGCTCTGCCACTGACTAGCTGTGATGTTTGAGGCAAGTCACTTTGCCTCCATTTTCTGCTCTGTAATATGGGTACATGCCTCACAAGTTTTTTTTCCCCCCAAAATGAATCATTTGGTAAGACCTTTATAGAAATATACTCACAAATCAGGAAAAAAAAAATCTTCCTTCTCAGGCCCTGCTTTTGTTTCCGATTGGACGACACCACAGCCACACCATGGTCCATTCACTCTGGACGCTCAGAACTGGAAATGCCCCTCCTCCTACAATCAGGCTATCAGGCATTGATCTCAACAGAAGATTCAGGGTTGGTTCCTTCCTTAAAGACAGCTATGCATAAATAAACTGTGATAGTTTGCTGCAACCCCAGGGTATAAAAAGTCCAAAGAACCTGGGCATTCTGAGTTTGTGTACACTTGGTCTCAGGCCTTGATTTGTCTGACAGGCCTTGGGGAGGGAGAGTATATACTGCACTCGCCTAGGGCAAAATCAGGTTGAAACAATGAAGATGTTTCATGCTTTGTTGAATATGCTAAGTGTCACTGCTCTTGGAATAACCGTCTTGCTGAAAAATTGACACACTTTTCCTTCTGGTATGTCTTTGCCTAAATTGTTCCTCCCTGTGCAAGATTAACTAATACCATCTGTGAATATTCTTGGCCCTCACTCTCAGCCTGGGCTTGAATCTGCCTGATTCTTTTCTGTGCCTCTTTTCAAAGGTGCAGGAATACAAGAGCTGCCCCCCCCCCCCCCCCCCGCCCCAACGCCCCCAGCTAAGCGCCAAACACTGTCAGAGCTCCGGTTCCCAAGCCTGGAAATCCTTTGCTTCCAGCTCTGCATCTGAAGGCAAAAAAACAATCCTCCGGAGATTCGGCCCTCCCACTGCCTGTGATAGGCTGCTTGGAATAGCAAGAGCCTGTGTCACCGAAAAGGGCAAAGCTTTCGGAAATAGAAACAAAGTTGGTCACAAATCACATTGGCTTTGCCCGAAGTTTTTTTTCACCTTTCTTTAGCATGCGACCATGGGGAAAGTGACCGCTCGTGTCAGTGGGGGAAGTCAGGGTGGTTTAGTGCCCAGGGAACGGCTGTAACTTCTACGTGACCATGGTACCTGTTGAAAACGCAGAGGGCCCCAGTCTGCTGAAACCGAAGGGGCCAGCAGCCGAGACTGATGGCAGCGACAGAGACAGCGGCGGCCGGCATCCTCCCTGGGCGAGAGGTAAAGCGAGGCTGCAGGGCTCGGGGACCGCGAGAGGAACTAGCTGGGCGCGTGTCTCTGTGTGTGTGTGTGTGTGTGTGTGTGTGTGTGTGCGCGCGCGCGCGCGCACGTAAGCGTGCTAGATGCCTGGAGACGAGGGGACAGGATCTGCTGGGAGGAGTGACAAGGAGCTCTGATGTGAAGGTTGAAGTCCCACTACTCATAAGCCGGGTGCCCTCCGCCGTGTTGACGGTATGATGTATAAATCTTTTTCATTTGGAGAAATTGACTGGCAAGAAAATCACACGTGTAAACACACCCACACACACCCCCGCATACACACACTTTTTCATTTATTGTCACAAATGGATAATCTGTAACAATTGGACATTATAACCACCATTCCAAAAATCAGCATTTTAAGGAAGCTTCATAAAATTATTAGTTATATAATGAATAAATACAACTTTCTTTTTAAGTTCCCAGCATCTGTTTGTAATGAATTTGAGCATTATTTACAGCCTAACACCTCTGCTTCGTCGCTCCTGCTTTCTTTAAAACTGGCCTTTCAGGCTGAGGTGTGTTTCATACTTTTCCTTGCGGAGGTGAAATTTGGAAAAGTTTTAATTCATTTCAGTTATCTTTGCTAAACCAAATGCCTTTCTTCACTCCCACATTTACAATTTTCACAAACACATTGCACACTTTTAGTTGCCTTTTCCTCTTCAGTTAGTTTGTTCTCAAAGGAATAGGAACTAATCGTAATATGAAATGAAATCAAACACAAATACTGCCCTTCTTCCCACCGCTTCCCTCAGCTCTGCTCCCTCTAATCATATAATACATTCCCACCCCATATATTGGAATTTCATGTATAACCAAAAACACTAAATGATACGAAAGGCATTTTACCTTTCACCTTGGGATGGATCTGTGTACTTATGTTTGCACAGCGGGTTTGATGATCCTGGAATTGAATCCACAACCCCTCTCAAGGAGGAACTGAGCGGCCCCTCCTTGGGAACTGAGACCCTCTCCTTATCCCCTGCCCTCTCCCTGCTCAGCCTTCCCTTGCTTCCCTCCTTCTAGTCAAGAATGAATATCTGGGGTCACCTTACACTATGCCTCAGCCCTCTCTTCAGCAGAGCTGTCCCTTTGTCTAAGTGTGATCTTTGGTTCCTAAGTCTAAGAGGAGACAAAAGAAACTTGTATTCAGGGGTAAAGAGAAAGAGTGGCAAAGTTCTTCTCTCTGAATTCCGGCAAGATTGAGCTCTAGGGTGAGCTGAGGTGGTGATATTGACAAAAGGGTTAACTAGATAGGGTCACTGATAAATGTCACAAAGAAGATGAAAAGAAATTTGTCCTGGAGGGGCCTCCATGGTAACAATAAAAAATGGACTATTTAGTTTTGATATGTCTTTGAAAGCACAGTGTACTACTCTTAATAGGTTAAATTGCCCAAGTTCACAGTGATCCCAAAGGAAGGTAACAGGTATGTGTGCTTGTAAAGGTTGAATACACACACAAAATTCAATTTATAGTGCAACTGTTTATGCCATTGAAAAGAAATGATAAATGAACAAATACCATAAATTATCTTTTACATTTAATTTTAAATGAACCTTTATCGTGTAGAAGAGGAAACCTAAATGTTTTTCTTAAATCCTTAATTAATACAGCTTTGATGGGTGCTGTATGTCGTTTATATTTAGACAAATACAAACCTTTTATTATTACTTTTGTAAGTTTTCATAAATTATCTTAAGCTTTCTTGGTACCCAAAGGCATTATACAGACCTATGTGTATAATGAATCCATAGTACGGACTTGCTCTATGGTTTTGACAAGTTATTTCACCTCTCCAACTGGGATTGTATTTTTGTATGATTTACGAAGATGTTGAGGTTTAATGAAATATTTGACAAATACTCCTTTCAACTTCTTTATATTTTAAACTTCCATAGTTTCATCCAGGAAATTCTGAGTATTTAAAACATGCTTAAATTATCCTACTTTTCCTGCATTTGAAGGTTGTTCTTCAATATAGCAAGTTGTTCTATATTCCTAGATGAAAAAATTAACGTGCAAAGAGGAATGAGTTATACAACCCAGGACAAGGTCATTAAAACATTTGAGATATTGAAAAATGAAACAAAACAAAAACCTTAATCTCTTTGATTGTACCCCCTTAATGTTATTGTGGGTAATGAAAAGTGTTGGCAGGTTTTCCTTGGCTAACCCCTCTAAACTGGAAAGAATGCTCTGTTTCAATGGCTAGAAGCTAATGAATTTAAATTCATTTTCAAAAAGCTATGGCTCAAAGTGGGTACATTTTTAGTAAACCTTTTAGTGTTCATAGACACGTTATAATTGACCTTGTAGGGCAGGTTGAGCTCAATTTTAAATCTCGCTACCTCGAGCCAACAACAGATATAGGTGAGGTGAGGAACATGGACTGCTGGGGCATCTTACACAAGGAGAGCATGAGTCCAGAAGATGTGTGGTTGGCCCACGTTCACGCGGTGGCTGATCAAAGCTGACCCTGGTGGCCTGTGGCCCAGGGGGCCTGCTCCTTCATCTCAGGATCTGGGTCTCCCAGGCTCTTCTAATTCAGGATTCAAACAACTGGCTAGGAGGAGGGTTTCCTTAAGTCCCCCATTACCCCACCAGCGCTGCATTTTCCTCTCAGATCTGCCCAAAAGGTCAGAAACCAAGAACAATATTCACCGTATGAGTGTCGGTTCTCCGCGCTGCAGATCCAGCTGCCGAAAGCAGTGGAACCCAGATCGCTAGAACTAGACTCCGAACCAGCTGAGATTTAAGAAATGCACACTTCTGCTAATGAGGTGAATACCCTATGGCAGTTGTTCTCAAACTTGTTTAAAGCTGTGAACTCCTTTTTGCAAATGGAAGCTGAGTAGGTGGTCAGTATGTTAAGACAAGTAAACGTGGTGCCTCTTTAGTGGAAAGGGGAGAGGTGGAGGAAGAAGGACCTGCAGCCTGGCTGCTTCCCTGCTCCTCTCTCATCCCTTGTGGCCCTGAGCCGGCTCCTGGGTCAGCATCACATTAGCAAACCTCAGGTCCATCACCACTCCGGTTATGCAGGCCGTGTTTTTGAGGTTGGGGCATATTTACTGTGCTCCTGCTGTGAGCCTTGGGCTCTCAGGATTAGCCTAAAACAGACCCTCTTGAATTGAGTCAGGTCTGGCTTTTTCAGGCTTCCTCAGGCAGCCCAAGGGGAAGTCTACTTGTAAGACAGACTGAGGAGACTTTGGGGAACAAACATCACAGGGGGAGAGAAGGTCAGACTGACCAGCTTGACCTGTTCACAGAGCTTTAGCTGTGAGACCAACAGACTGGTCACATTGGGAAGACCCAGGCCTTGGCCATTCCCATTTTTCCAGGCTTTCCATATATTAAAAAGTGACATCTGAAACTAATATAATATTGTAAATCAGCTATACCTTAAAAAAAAAGCAGAGATAAAAATTTTAATAAAATCTATACAGTATTAAGTATCAAAAGAAAAAGTGACAAAACTCTTGACAAAAATCGTGTCCTTAAAAACATGTGTATTTAACAAATTGATGGCAGTTACAGCGGCAAAAAAAAATGTTGTGTAGCTTGATATTCCCAAGGAAATGACGGAATTTATAGACACTTGAATTTATGAGGGACAATAGATTTTTTTTGACTGGAAATAAGACCAGATTTAAAGATAACCATCTCCCCTTTCTCTTCAGTCAGCTTATCTCTGGGGCTGTACCTTTAACCTCACTTGGAAATCATATCAAAAGTCTAAATTTGAGGCTTTTTGTGACAGTGAGGCATGGGCAAATGGCTTCTCTGGGATCTCAGAAGGGAGAGGCTCTAAATAAACATGGCGGGAGCTGTTTCACCGCCAACTCTGGGTGGTGTTTGGCTCGCGCAGCAGGGCTCTTTTCCTCTCTAATATCACATCACAGAGAGAGCAGAGAGATTGCCGCTTGCCACAAACCACCTCTAGGCTGCTGCAGCAAAAGGCATGTATTGTGAGTGCCTGTGTTGGCAGGGCCTGGCAGACAAGGCCAGGCCAAGGAGCCACCAACAGTGCCATTGACCCAGAGGGCCTGAAATTACCCAGCAAACACCAGCATGCCTGAACAGGTTTTATAGCCAATGACTCTTCCGATAGGTCAGTGCCTCTGTCCAGTTGTTAAATATTTTAAACATTACCCTTCTGTCCGGTAACATTGCCAGCGGGACCTGAGTGGCTGCGTTCTTAGGAAAGAGACTGGTGGTAGCTGGTGGGACCCCACTGTGATCCCTCAGGTATGTTTTCTGTGAATTCTCAAGGAGGTCCTTTTCAGTGGTCTAGACCTTGTAGAAGCTGATAAAAACAGAACTCAAAATACAATAAGTCCACCCTGGAACTGCCTGCGGAAACTCCAATTTACACGTATGTATCTGAGGTGAATCTGAAGATGCAGTCTTTCGTTGCTGTAGATGTGTGGTATGGTATTTTTCATTCAAGAATACTTAGTTCTTCAACCTGGCTTCATCGCCTCATCTCACTAGGAGGAACTGAAGTATAATATTGTTTAGCCTCAGGGTTCAAAAAGTTCTAAAAGCTCCAAACAGGCCTGCATGGGTGTGGAATTAGCTTTGGGCTTTTAAAGGTTTGAAGCAGCTTTTTATTCAGGTTGTATGAGCAAGAACTGGCTTTATAAGATTCTTAAATTGAACGGAGTCGGGACTCCCAAGTTCAACTTTTTTCTCATGAAGTCTTCCCCAAGAGGATGAGTTAGTGAATAAAATAAGGCAATGAGGGCTTCCCTGGTGGCGCAGTGGTTGAGAGTCCGCCTGCCGACGCAGGGGACACAATTTCGTGCCCCGGTCTGGGAAGATCCCACATGCCGCGGAGCGGCTGGGCCCGTGAGCCATGGCCACTGAGCCTGTGCGTCCGGAGCCTGTGCTCTGCAAGGGGAGAGGCCACAGCAGTGAGAGAACCGCGTACCGCAAGAAAAAAAAAAAGGCAATGAAAGCCACGTGAAAGTACACCAAGTCACGGTGGTAAGAAAGGAGAAAAGCTGAAATGTGCTTCTTCCCAAGGAGCTATTTGACCAAATACCAAATGAGGATAATTTCCCATCCCATCTTCCCTCAAAAAGTACCCAATCTCTGGGACTTCCCTGGTGGTCCAGTGGTTAGAACTCTGCGCTTTCACTGCTCAGGGCCCGAGTTCAGTCCCTGGTCAGGAAACTAAGATCCCACAAGCTGTGCGGAACAGCCATACAAAAAAAAAAAAAAAAGGCACAGAACCTGAAATCCCTCCAAGTATCTCCCAGATGAAATGTTAAGCCAAATATATTACTTCCATAGTAAATCATAGATTCACATGGGTTTTGTTTCTATTTTATATTGTTCTGTTTTGGCTCCTTGGTATTACTTCTCTTCCTGCGTTGCAGCACATTCATTTCTGCATTTGCACAATGGCTATGCTTCAGGGATATACTAATTTTTCTATACAATTTAGGTAGAAGTAATAAGACAAATAATTTATCACATTATTCTCATTTTAGGAGTTTTCATTCTTTTTGAGCATGACTCACTGTATACTGTTGTACCAAAATATCAGGGAGAAAAGCAGTCCTTTGTTTGACTTACAGGAGTATTTTTTTTTCCCTTAAGTAAATCAAGGGTTATTAAACTTTAAACTGGTAAACTGTGCTTCCCTTGGAAGTAATTGTTTCTCAAAAACATTCATGACACAGGTCTGCCTGGCATTACTAGGCTCTGGGGCTGTTAGCTGCAACCATATTATTTTATTTATATTATTATTATTTTTTATAATGTATTGCTCCTGCATGCACCTGTTTCCCACACGTTGTGGAATTTGGGAGCCATGTGCAATGCTAATTTAGATGTGACATCTCAGCCTCAGATGTGCAAGGTTTTTTAAGAATAGGGGAGGGAATTCCCTGGCAGTCCAGTGGTTAAGACTCCACCCTTCCACTGCAGGGACAAGGGTTCAATCCCTGGTCAGGGAACTCAAAATCCTGCATGCCGCGTGACGTGGCCAAAAAACAAAAGTAAAATAAATAAAATAAAATAGAGAAGTGAAGAAAACAGAATAGGGGAAAAAGTTGTAATTTTAATCAGTTGGTATCGTGAAAGAACATCCCTAAGCTAATGAATATTTCATTTCTATTGGGACACAAAATTGTGGAAAGCCCAAGGCAAAATCACAGGAAGAGTTTTTAATGATATAAGCCCAATTGTGTAGGTATTGCCAAAAACAGAGGAATTCAAGAATTTATGAAAAGGCAGAATTGTTATGCTGGAAGCAAGGTATCACTTTACTTCCTTTGCTATCAGTAAGAGACTGTTTCAAAGTTCTACTTCAGTGTTGTGGAGATTTTCCCCCATAGACTCAGACTAAACAGATCTTTGTTGAATGATTTTTGTGGGCAACCCAATGAGGTAATATTACCCCCCAGTTCACAGATAAGGAAACTGAGGCTAAGAGAGCAACAGTTAGCATTTACCAAGCACTTACCAGCATGCACCAGCCACTCATCTATCTCATTTATTCTCATAACAGCTTTATGAGTTATGTAATATTATCTTTATTTTAGGAATGAGGATGCAGAGGAACAGAAAAATTAAGGGACGTGTCAGGGTCTAGCTGATAACTAACCAGACGCTCTGATTCCAGATTGTACCTTCAGCATTCAGCCAAGGTACCTCTGGGAGAGAAGCAAAGTGACTTGCTCCATGTAGCATGGATAATAGCCCAGAGATCCAAGCCTCAGTATCCTAAATCCAAGCCAGGGTTTTGCCCACTTGAATGATAATACCATCCAGCACCAATGTTTCTACTGCCTGGTCTGTTCCATGATCTGATCTGTGAATTTGGGTACCCAGTATACGCCTTTCAGAACTTTTTTGCATTCTGTTTTAGCTATTCTCTAATTTTCCATGTGACATGTCTTTTTCTATAAGATTATAAATTCCCAGATAAAATATATATTCTTGTACTTATCAGAGCTCTGAGCTAACTGCAAGTGTTTAGAAAGTACTGTGTAGCTCATAAGAGGGAGGAATTATGCCTTTTCCTCTGTATTTCCATTAGGGATCACATGCAAATGGCACAAGTACAGCCATCTTGTAACCTAGGAAATGTGTCAGCACTGTGATTGGATTGACCACCGTGCTGATTGCATTGTCCATATAGTTGAAACTGTTTGCCATCTGTGTCCAAGACAGTACTGCCATGGAGTACATGCTTAATTGTTAAATCAGTGAGTGAGTGAAGAAGTGTTTGTTGAGCTGAACTAAAGAGCATTTAATTCTGCAATACTTATTGACCACCTACTGTGTGAGACCACCTACTGTGTGAGAGGTACAGTGCTGGATACTTCACAGTAAAAAAACAAAAAGAAAGATATCTAAGACATTATCCAGGTCCATAAGTTTTACCAAGTCATCAGAGACATAAGAGTCTAAATAATGACAAGACAATCATTTAGCAAATATTGAGTGTCTCCTAGAAATCAGACATGATGCTAGACCCTGGGTCCAATGGTGAACCAGTGACATTCATGCGATGCAAATACTTACTAACAATTGGTGATGAGAGAGAAGAGATCAGGAAACCTACAAGGGAGGAGGTGGTCAGACACATAATGCCACAGTAGAGCACAGGGGGCAGCTCAGCCAGTTTTTGAAGGATCCTGGAAGACAGCATGGCTAAGCTGAGTCAAGAAAGTATCACTGAGGCCAATAGATTTACAGAGAGAATTCTAAGCAGAGAAGATAGCTTGTATACAAGCTGTGTACAAACACATTCAGGGAACTATGAATATTTTTGTCTGATGAAAGCACAGAGTTCAAAGCAGGAGAAAGAGGGTTATGAAAACATCTGAAGGTGTAAGTAGGGACCATGTTATGAAACCTTTGTGTGATAAGTATCATGAAAGGAGGAATTCTTCGGAAGAGATCCTACTGGTTTATAGAAATCAAGAAAAGTTTCTGAAAGTGATGATAGTGGTGAAAGAATTAGGGAATCTTGGAAAGCTCCACCTGCATGGCTGTAAACCCTTCAGCTCTATGGGATCACCATTCTTTTAATATTTAAACAAAAGTAGCTCCAGCCCCCATAACGTTAAATCCACACGCCCTCCACTTTGCTCAAAGCCTGCCCTTGCTCTTCTGCCCTCGCCCATCCTCAAACACACCCAGTACACCTTAGGAGTCTTGTGGTTTCTGATCACTTTTTTTTTTTTTTTTTTTTGCCGTACACGGGCCTCTCACTGCTGTGGCCTCTCCCGTTGCGGAGCACAGGCTCCGGACGCGCAGGCTCAGTGGCCATGGCTCACGGGCCCAGCCGCTCCGCGGCATGTGGGATCTTCCCGGACCGGGACACGAACCCGTGTCCCCTGCATCGGCAGGCGGACTCTCAACCACTGCGCCACCAGGGAAACCCTCTGATCACTTTTTGCACCAACTTGCTGTTTCCCCTGGATTTTTGCCCTTCAGTTCCTGCAGCTTGTCTTTTCTCTTATCCCTGCTCCAATCCATGCGTGGATTACAGCCCTTTTCCTTCATATACTCAAATCCCATTCACACAAGTACTTTGTCGATTCTTACTGACAATTTGAAGAGAGCTATAGTGCAATTAAATATTAGGTGGGCCCATTCATAAAATTCTCCTGTCAAATCCACCATAGGAAATTTCTTGTAAACCAACTTTTCTAAAAGCTACAGGCCTCTTGCACTATTGTTCCCTTGTCTTCATTCCCCATCCCCCAGAACCTGACAAACTCTCCTGACCTTTTCTTTCATTTATCTTGTTTCTGGGTTCTGTTGGCCATTCTTTCTTTTCTTTTCTTTTCTTTTCTTTTTTTTTTTTTTGCGGTACGCGGGCCTCTCACTGTTGTGGCCTCTCCCGTTGCGGAGCACAGGCTCCTGAAGTGCAGGCTCAGCGGCCATGGCTCAGGGGCCCAGCCGCTCCGCGGCATGTAGGATCTTCCCAGACCGGGGCATGAACCCGTGTCTCCTGCATCGGCAGGCGGACTCTCAACCACTGCGCCACCAGGGAAGCCCTAGGCCATTCTTTCTTGATCTCTCTCTCTCTCTCTCTCCCTCTCTCTCTCTCTCTCTCTCTCTCTCTCTCTCCCTCTCTCTCTCTCTCTCTCTCTCTCTCTCTCTCCCTCTCACACACACACACACACACACACACACACACACACACACACACACGAAAATTCTTGCTTCTTGGCCTTTTCTCCTGTTCTCCCTCTCTGTCCCATAGCCCACCACTGTATTACCAACATGACGCACGGGCTTTCCCCTTGGCCCTGAGATGGCCCTCTAGGTATTCATTTTTAGTAAATAAAGTGCTCTTCCTAAGAACTTTACATCCACAGGCTTTACAATATTATTTTTTCTGCATTTCATTTCCTTAACTAAAGAATTTTTAAAGCACTGAGGGTGATTCTCAACCATTTTTGAGTACCTGGACTCCTTTTTTAAATTGAAAAACCTGGACTCCTTTATTTATTTATTTTAATCAATTAATTAATTTTTATTTTTGGCTGCATTGGGTCTTCGTTCCTGCATGCGGGCTTTCTCTAGTTGCGGCAAGCGGGGGCTACTCTTTGTTGCAGTGTGCGGGCTTCTCATTGCGGTGGCTTCTCTTGTTGCGGAGCACGGGCTCTAGGCATGCAGGCTTCAGCAGTTGTGGCACGTGGGCTCAGTAGTTGTGGCTCGTGGGCTCTAGAGCACAGGCTCAGTAGTTGTGGTGCACGGGCTTAGTTGCTCTGTGGCATGTGGGATCTTCCCAGACCAGGGCTTGAACCGGTGTCCCCTGCATTGGTAGGTGGATTCTTAACCACTGCGCCATCAGGGAAGTCCTAGACTCCTTTTTAAATAGAAAAACAACTTCAAATTCTCACATAATGGTTTTCACAGTTTTATATTTATTGATTAGAAAATATAGAATGACAGAAAGCTACTCTGCATTCACTCGCACTTTGAATTAAGACCTTTTTTTTCAGTCACATCTACATATGTATGAAATCTTGAAGTACAAATATGTATGTTACTATTTTTCCCAATGTTTAATAATCATTGATGGGATGAGGATCCTTTCTGAAGACTTTGCCAATTTTCAAAAGTCCCTCGCTCACCGCAACTCACACACGATGAAAATCTCTGGAGACATCAGAGGCCTCTGGGTAAAATGGCTGCTGGTTTGTTCTCCAG
Organism: Tursiops truncatus; assembly: GCF_011762595.2. Taxonomy (NCBI): domain Eukaryota; kingdom Metazoa; phylum Chordata; class Mammalia; order Artiodactyla; family Delphinidae; genus Tursiops; species Tursiops truncatus. The sequence continues at coordinate 60,609,064 of NC_047045.1, read as the reverse complement.
ATTCACCCCCTCTTAACTATCTATTGAAAATCCCCTTGAAAAGATGGAAAGAGATGCAAAATTACAATAGAATTAAAGCCAGATATATTCATCAATGAGTTAGAACTTATCCCTAAATAAAATGCAAATATCGACCTAATGTATAAACTAGGGCGGTAATATTTTAGCTCTCCACAAACTCTCACTCAGCACCCCTAATGAGAGAATTTTCATCAATCAAAGGATGACATCTCCACAGACTCCCCCGGAGCTGCTTTTTCGGGGGGTCAGAAGGTTTTGCTCCATAGTCCAATTCCTCCCACTCTATCCTGTCACCATCACTTCTCTTTCTATATCTCTCAAGGGCTACAATTTTCAAGATTTCAGCAACTCTGACTGGCTCGTTGCATTCTAGAATGTGAAATCAGTGTTAAGAAGAGACAAAGTCCAAATGAGCCGCTGGAATGGTACATTCTAGAAGTTGTAATTTTGCATGTATTGTTTATGACAAGCAAAAAATGAGAGTCTGTTCATAGTCAGGGGACCAAAAAGTGGAAGAAAAAAAATTCCTTTCTCAGTCCAGTGGGGTCACTCCAGAAAAATAACTTCCAGACATCAGAAATTTGGCTAGCAGCTGTGCACATCAACTGCTCCTTCAAGTCTAACTACGAGAGTTTCCAACTGCAGCTGGGTGGCTAGACTAAGGTGTGTCAGACACTGAAAACCCAACAGCTTTTCCAACTTCCTTCTTATTTCTTGGTCTTTCCCATCTGGAGAACTAGAAGATTCAGATACTCACTTAGTCTCTCTTGCAGCCAAGTTTGACTGTGGAACTCACTAGTTCTGGTCAACGAGACACTAGGGCAAGTCTTTGTAGGGGAGGAAAAAGTTTTCCTCAACCTTTTTAGAGCCTGTGGCTGAGTCCGAAAATTAAACTGACAAAGACTAACAGAAAAGCATCCATATTTATTTAATATAAGTTTTATGTGACATGGAAACCTTCATAAGGAAATAAAGACCCAAAGACATGACTAAACCTGAGTATTTTTATGCTAGATTTGATGAACAGTGGACAGTCATGAAAATATGACAGGTCAAGGAGTATGAGGTAAGTGTAGTGAGCCAGGGGAAACTTAGCAAGCCTGTTTGTTTGAATTCTTCTTGGTGCCCCTTTGTCTTCTGAGATAAGGATGTTCTTTTCCTCTGGGTATAACAGAGAGCACCTCTCACATGAGGGTTTTATGACCTGCTTCGGGGGGAAGGGCAGGGGGAAGGCTAGAGCCACCTTCCTGTAACTGGCATTTTCTCAAATTCCTTCAGCTTAAAATATTCAATATGCCAAGGGGTTGTATTTTGGGGTAGCATGTCCTGAACCCCATCATCTTCCAAGGTGCTTCTGAAAAGTTCCTTCCCTGATAAAAGGAAAGAGGCACATGGGAATAACCCCTTGCCCTAAGCCTTCTTCCATTGTCTGCTGCCTTTGAGTCTGGTTGTGAAAGCGTCTAATATCTAGAGCTGTGACAGCCACCTTGCACATACGGTGACAGATTGGGGACAAAAGCCAACCCTCTGAGGAGGCAGGAACAGAAGGATTCATAGAGTGTGAATCCTTGTAGACACCAAATTCAACTTGGTCTTCTCACAAAGTAAACAATAAATGCCCATGTTTTGCAGGTTTTTGGTTTCCTGCCATCAGAAATATCATAAATGATTTGGGGGCTGGGTAAAGAGAATGTGGCAATCTGGTTATTGTCAGACACATTTTAAATACAAAGGCAAAGCATGCGTTTTAAGATTTCTCTTTACAGGAAACAAATACATTTTGGACAGCATCTGATTTCTGTTCTCTATAATTAAAAAAAAAGTGGACTCTGTGGAAAAAAGAGATGCACGACAACATCTGGTGATAAGAGTAAATTGAGGTGAAGATGGAACTAGCTGAGATCAGAGATGCTAATAGACCTAATACGAGATGTGTAAAGTGTCAGAGTCTAAAACTGCAAGAGCAGAATTATTATCTGAAATCTGTGATTCAGAGGATAAATAAGAGAAGCTATTCTAGGATGTACATAAAAAGAACAATAAGATAGAGATGAGGAAATGAATATATTTAGCTAACATATAAATTATTATTCCAAAACAAATGGGAAGGAAAAACCCCTCAAAATACTAGAGGAAATCTTTTCTGAGTAGGAGAACTCAACCAGTAGCAAAAAAAATTTAGAAGAAACAAGTACTCTGACTTGTCCTGGTGCAAGTTTCAAATTGAAGGAAAGATGAAAGAGAGGAAGGAAAGAAAGAAAAGAATGAAAGTCCTACAAGGAATCAGGCAGAAAAGGAGTGTTAACAACAGAGCAAAATGCAGGGAAGTGTCCTTACGCCCCCTCTTTATACCTCCCCAGTCAACAGAATTTGGAGAAGATTAGTTTCAGAAAAGTGTGTCTGTGAAAGTACTACCTGGGGTTGGAAAAATAAAAGGAAAGAAAGTAAAGTTCCTACCTTTTTGTCCTAGAAAGTCCAAATAGTAGGTATAGAGGAAGGCCACATTTTCTGTTGTTCTGAGTTCCATTGCATGTTAAGGAGAGGATGGGGGTACGGAGAGAGGTGGGGGGAGGGTGGTTAGATAAAGGATAGTGCCCAATATTTAGCATCACAGGGAGTACCACACATGGTCCAAGGCCAAGAGGCAGCATCTGGAACTTTTGACAGCTGTTGGAAACACCATACCACAACACCACACTCTCCTCTCACCCTCTGAACAAGGGAGCTATCTGATTAAGCCAGCGCTCTCCTTCCCGGGCATCCAATAGCCTCTGCAGAGCTCTGGCATCAGGTCCTGTGTGGACCCCATACAGACTCTACTCTCAAGGGACTCCCAATCTAAGCAGGAGACAGACTAATCCAGAGTGCTGTAAGGCCCTGGACACAAAGGCAGAAGAGAGAAGAGAGATTAATGCTAACCACAGAGAGGCAGTCTGGAAGATTTTGTAGAGGGGGGATATTTGAGCCGGATCTTCAGAGACTCAGGTTTCCCTAAGCTGTGAAGGAGGGAGGCCAGATGTGCCACGTGCCGTAAATGAGGGACAACAGCATGAAGAGAAACACAAGTCTGGGAAAGGGCAGGCATTTTCCAGAAACAACCAGTGGTGCAGAAGGCCTGAGAATTGTGCCTGAAGACTGTTGTTGGGACGTGAAAACCTGGTCCCCAGAAAGGAGACTGCTAAACATGGAATCTGAGTGACTAGTGAACAAGCCTGTGCATGGGGCTGACATTAAATAAAACATAAATATACGAGTGACAATGGAACACTTTAGAGTCCCTGCAAATGGTGCCACATTAACTGGCTAATAACAGTGCTGAAAGCGCTATAGAAATACTGATTGCATGTTGTTCAGATGCTAAGCATTTATGTAAATATAAAGTTCCAGGTGCTAACCCTTAAGTCATACTAGGTATTAACCTTAGTCTGTTGACCAACCATGGGGAAGAGAGGACCAAGGATTGGCATTTGCAGTGCTGTTACCATTCATTCATTTATTTATTCGCTCAACAGATATTTATTGAGGATTGACCTTGTGCCAAAGACTAGAGGTAAGAATACAGATGTAAAGAAAGCAGGGTTTGGGGACTTCCTTGGTGGTGCAGTGGTTAAAACTCCATGCTCCCAATACAGGGGGCCTGGGTTCGATCCCTGGTCAGGGAACTAGATCCCACATGCATGCTGCAATTAAGAGTTTGCATGCCACAACTAAGGAGCCCTAGAGCTGCAACTAAGGAGCCCGCCTGCAGCAACTGAGACCCAGCGCAACCAAATAAATAAATAAAAATAAAAATAATAAAAAAAAAAAAGAAAGTGGGGTCTTGCCTTCAAGGTCTTTCTGTGTAAGAGGGGAAGACAAACAGGTCAATAAATGAGTGACAGAAGTATGCCTTCATATATCTGAAACCCTACATTCTGTGCACAGCAGGAGTGCAGAGGGGCTGGGGTGGGACAGCAGAAGGTGGCAGAGCAGGGTAGTCATCATGGGGGAGGTGGCACTTGAAATGACTCTTGAATGATGGATTGGGATTAAAGGTATTCAGAGGGAAGGAGCAAAGAAAGAGGAGAACACAAATGCAAGGCCATTTGGGGGCCACTGCAAGTTTTTCTCGAGCAAAACATGAAGTAGGAGGTCTTTGAAATGTGTGACGCCTTCACAGTTGGTCAAGTTGTATAATGACCTGGCTGCCTGCTGAAAAAAGACCTGTGTGTGCACGCTGCTTTCCAGTCTGTTGTAGGACTCAGTCCTCTGGCAAGCGTTTGCTGTGTGTCCATTATGTACCTACGCTAGAATAGGCACATGGGGGAGAAAGGAAAGAAGAAAGTGGGCAGAAACTCAAATATTGTGAAAAATGGAGTGTTTCATGTGCTTGCCTGTTAAAGTTGTGGTTCTGTCTGAGTCACCGTGAGCAGGAGACAATGCAGCTATTGTGAAAGCGGCTGCAGCCTCTTAGCCAGTGGGGCTTGCCTGTCCTTTGTGCCCTGGATGTGGGTCTCAGTGCTCATTTGCATAAAGCCTCTGAGTTGTGATCACATCTTCAATAGGAACAGTTTTACTTTATTATCTTACTAAGGAATTATCATCGCATCAAAAGGAACACGGCTGGTCTAACAAAGCAGCCGGACCCAGAGGGTAGGCATGACCCAGGAGCCTGTGGGTACCACTTGCAAGTTTCTAGATAGTTTCTACTTCCGTGATGTCCACAAAAGGCTGAGAATTCCCTATGGCATCTTTGGGGGGACACTGGGATGTAAAGAAGGGCTGTCGTGGATCGAGACCATGATCCAAATCGCCAGGAATGCTAAACTTCACCATGAACTTCAAGTGCGGACTGGCTTCAGGGCTGGATGTTTATTGAAAAGGCTCTAATTATGATTCCTCACCCTCCTCTCCCCTGTAGTGCTGGCTGCTTCTCCTCAGTCCACCCAGCTGCCCCAGACTCTGCCATTCGTGTTTAGGCAGACATCCTCTCTCTTTCCTCCGTTCTCTGTCAGATTTCTTGGAAACGTCATCTCTACTTTCTGGCATCCAGAGGATAGCATCCTGCTTCTATCATCATCAACCAAAAAGTAGACACAGAAAAAGAAAAACCCACTCTATGTCTTTCTTCATTTTATTTATATGGTAAAATAGCAGCAGGAAAATTTCCCATGATGGAAGTCCTAAGGTGTCACACGGTTGAGATCCTGGAAGCGCTAGGGTCTAGCCTTCCACACTGAATTAGAATTCCAAATCCTGAATGGACAGCCTGAGGGCTGCAATGGAACCTCAGCAGTAATAAAAAGCAGTCATGAGATGAGTGGGGAAGCTAGTTTGGGTCAGTAGCCCTTAAAGCATATAATGGGAAGATATATCCTTCAAATAAAATTCAGTCAGTAAAGACCATAGCTTAATTCTGTAGCATACAACCTGCGTTGGTATCCTCCCCCCAACCTATGTGAGTATAGGGTCATAGAATGTCCTAGTGCAACTGTATAAGCTTTTGAAGGCAAATTGCCTAGATAGATAGATAATACTGTGATATATAATTTTTAAAAACTTGTAATTTTGTAAAGAGAATTTTTTATTCATATGGAGACAATTTTATTTTATCTCTAAAGAATTATACTCAGTGCTAGCTGCTGGGTCTCAAGAGGGTCTGATCCTGACAAACCAGGATGATTTCCAGACCCTTTGCACACATCCCAGTCTGTCAGTGTCCTATGAACCCTGGATAAAAGAACTAGGCATATGAAGCTAAGTCCAGAAAGCAGAAGAAAAAGCTGGGTCTCTCTTCTGTCAGGGGATATTTCCCCAAGACCACAAGAAGCTGGCTTTGGGACTTGCACCCTTCCCCCCCATCCCCTTTCCTCCTTAACCCACGGCCTCGACTCTCTCCAAAGTAGGATAATAGAAGGCTTCCCTCGTGGCGCAGTGGTTAAGAATCCACCTGCCAATGCAGGGGACACGGGTTCGAGCCCTGGTCTGGGAAGATCCCACATGCTACGGAGCAACTAAGCCCGTGTGCCACAACTACTGAGCCTGCTCTCTAGAGCCCACGAGCCACAACTACTGAGCCCATGTGCCTAGAATCCGTGCTCCACAACAAGAGAAGCCACCACAATGGGAAGCCCGCGCACCACAACGAAGAATAGCCCCGGATCACTGCAACTAGAGAAAGCCCGCGAGCAGCAACAAAGACCCAACATAGCCAAAAATAAATAAATAAATAAATTTATTTTAAAAAAGTAAAAATAAAAATAAAGTAAGATAATAGAGCATCAAAGGAAGGAACTCTTGTATCTCAAGTGGTCTTTCTTTTTCTAGGGAGGCACTATTTCCCATCCAACAAAACGGGGAAACTAAGGAAGGCTAAGGAGAAGGACAAGGTGGCAAAGACTGTCTTCTGCTACTCACACAGCTCTCACATCTCTTCCCCCGTGTCCTTGACTCAGTACCCCATGCCACGCTCTGTCCCTCTAAATCTGCTTCTGGGGTGCCTCACTCAACCTGCCTCTCAAGTGCCCCATTCTCCAGAGCCGCTTATTTCTCCAACCTGAATATTGGAGACCAACCACCAGAGCACACACCCTAATCAGCACATCAAACTTAGGTGTAAAGAACGATGACAAGAAGGGATACGGAGCAATGTGATATTCTCATCCAAATGTGAGAATCTGACTCAGATCACCTGTGGTAGAAGAATTTGTTGTTGAGGATTTTAAGATCAAGTGAGAAAAAAGAATATGTGGAAATTGAGAGCATGAACGTACTTCAAAGTCATTTTGCATGTGAAAATTAAAAGAGTACATAAGAAATAATAGAAAATAGAGATATCACTAGAATGTTAAGTTTCGTGGGGAGCAAGAACCACATCTGTTTTGTTTCATTGTGATACATATATAGAGAGATATCTGTACATATATATAGATATCTCCCAGTACCTAGGAAGATGCCTGCTGTGTAATGATGTTAAATATTTGTTTTCTGATTAGCTGGTTAAATTGCTGATGTAGTTTCAATTTAATGGTTTGTATTCGCAATGCTCATACACCAAATTTATTTTATTGTGGATTATTGCATTTTTATTTGCTCCTCCATGTAAATATTTGATGCTTTTTAAATTTTATTTTTGAAGTCTCCCATTTTCCACATGCCATCAGGATCCCAGAGATGTAAAATACCTTGGATACTTGTGGTGAGAGGCGATGTCAGATCACCTTTATCTGACCTGCTCCTTTCACCAAAGCTAAATGGCATTTTTTTTTTTTTTTTTTTTTTTTTTTTTTTTTGCGATATGCGGGCCTCTCACTGTTGTGGCCTCTCCCATTGCGGAGCACAGGCTCTGGACGCGCAGACTCAGCGGCCATGGCTCACGGGCCCAGCCGCTCCGCGGCATGTGGGATCTTCCCGGACCGGGGCACGAACCCGTGTCCCCTGCATCGGCAGGCGGACTCTCAACCACTGCGCCACCAGGGAAGCCCTAAATGGCATTTTTAAATCACACCTCCTACTCCAGCAATGGCATAGTTGAACAGCCTTAGCTCAGCTTGTGATAATTGTGTGTCCAAGCACACGTTTCTAGTCCATTTCACACACATCTCATTCTGCTCCTTCTCCATCGCCTTTGCTTTTGCCTCCCCTTCTAAATGTTGGCATTCCCTAGGTCCTCGTCCTCGTCTTGCTTCTCTTGTTCCTCTATTCTGTCTCCCTAAGTGACCTCTCCCGTCCCTGTAGCTGTAAATACCAAATACACACTGCTGGATCCCAAATACATCTCTCCAGCCTTGACTTACCTCTTCAGTTCCAAATCCGTATTCTCAATCCACTACCTGATATTTTAATCGGAACACCTTACAGGTAAAACAAGTAAACCATTTTAGTAAATCTAATATGGAACTTCTGATTTCCCCTTCTCCTTTCACCTCCGCCCATAGCCAGGTCCCTTCTGCTTCTTCCCTAGGTCCACCTGTGGCCCATATAGTACATAAGCCTGCATACCGGGTACTGAATATTGTAAAACCACCCAACAGACTGCTCAAACCAGGGGGCCATCTTGGGTTCTGACCCACTTCCTCACCCTCCAACACCAATTCACAAGCAAGTGTCATCGTTTTTACCTCCAAATTAACTCTTGAATCTGTCTGCTTGTCATCAGTTCCACTCCTCACACCCAAATGCAAGCTGGCACCGTCTCTTGTCAAGACGAAGGCGACAAACTACCCCCTGCTACCGGTCTTGCCTTTTGACAACTAGTCTCCACACAGCAGCAAGAAGCTCAGAGTGTCTTCCCTCTTACTGGTCAGTGGGCATGGACCCCACTGTATTGGGAATACAATAAAAAGTTGTCACTGTGACCTGCCAGGCCTTGCATGAAGTGTTCCCTCTCTACCTACCCACTTTCACTGATGCCCCCTCCCACCTCCCTCCCCAAGCTCATGCTGTGCCCCCGTACATGACATGACGTCCTGGCATCTCATAGCTCCTAAAACAGGACGAGCGATTTTCTGTGCTCCGGCCTTGGAAACTAGTGCTTCCTGGACCTGTGATCCTCTTCTCTAAGCCTTTGTCTTTTTGTTTTGTATCCTTTCTGTTATGACAAGTTACAGACATGTAACAAACACTTATGCACCTACCACCGAAAATTAATGACTTTAACATTTCACCATTTTCCCTCAGATGTTAACCCTACAAGAATGGAACAATATAAAGCCCCTTTTGTTCTTCTTCCCCCTGTCCCATGCCCCTTCCTCCTTCCTCAGAGTGAGTGATGGATGCTGTCGGGTCCTTTCCCTGCACCTACTTCCGCCTCCTTCTTTCTGACCCAGCTCTGAATTCATGGAGGCGCTCACATCCTGGCAGAGGCTGCTTCACTCTCTGTCCTGCCCTCAAGGGTTTGCCTTAGACAGTGGGACCCGAGGAGCCACGCTCTCTGAATTTCTCTTCCAACACCAAGGCAGGAATGAAACCATGTTCTTGTTTATTCAGTCCTCATCATCTGTCATCTGCTTATCTCGCATATCTTTCTGCTCAAAACAAAAACCAACATCACATCACAAATAGAAGAAATAACTTTCTAAATGTCTCCACCCCTCTCCTCCCCAAAAATGAAAGAAAAAGGATTTTTCCTTCTTTATTCATGTTTTGGTTAGTGTATTATTTGACTATGATTATATGTGTTTATACTCAGTGCTATGAAAAACGTACTTAGACAAGCTTAAGTCTCCATCAGACACAATTCAGAACTGACCTGTTTCTTCTCTCTGCTCGTAGGTTGCGGTATGTTTACTCTCCTGTCATCTGTCACGGCTGCTGTCAGCGGCTTCCTGGTGGGGTATGAACTTGGGCTCATCTCTGGGGCTCTTCTGCAGATAAGAACCTTGTTAGCCCTGACCTGCCACGAGCAGGAAATGGTTGTGAGCTCCCTCCTCATCGGGGCCCTACTGGCCTCTCTCATCGGAGGGGTCCTGATTGACAGGTGCGGAAGAAGGGCCGCCATCATCCTTTCATCCTGCCTCCTGGGACTTGGGAGCCTGGTCTTGATCATCAGTTTATCTTATGCGGCTCTCATAGCGGGACGCATTGCTATTGGGGTTTCCATTTCGCTCTCTTCCATCGCCACGTGTGTCTACATCGCAGAAATTGCTCCCCAACACAAGAGAGGCCTTCTTGTGTCGCTGAACGAGCTGATGATCGTCATTGGCATCCTTTTTGCCTACATTTCAAACTACGCGTTTGCCAATGTTTCCCACGGCTGGAAATACATGTTCGGCCTTGTTATTCCCTTGGGAGTTTTGCAGGCGATTGCGATGTACTTTCTTCCTCCAAGTCCTCGGTTTCTGGTGATGAAGGGACACGAGGAAGCTGCTAGCAAGGTTCTCGGGAAGCTGAGAGCCATCTCCGATACAACGGAGGAACTCACTGTGATCAAATCTTCCCTGAAAGATGAATATCAGTACAGTTTTGGGGATCTGTTTCGTTCAAAGGACAACATGAGGACCCGAATCATGATAGGCTTAACATTGGTATTTTTTGTACAAATCACTGGTCAGCCAAACATATTATTCTATGCATCCACTGTTTTGAAGTCCGTTGGCTTCCAAAGCAACGAGGCGGCCAGCCTCGCTTCCACAGGGGTTGGGGTTGTCAAGGTCCTCAGCACCATCCCGGCCACCCTGCTTGTAGACCATGTCGGGAGCAAAACCCTCCTCTGTGTCGGCTCCTCTGTGATGGCAGCTTCGTTGGTAACCATGGGCATCGTGAATCTCAACATCCATATGAACTTTACCAATATCTGCAGAAACCATAGTCCTATCAACCAGTCTTTGGATGAGTCTGTGCTCTATGGACCAGGTAACCTGTCAGCCAGCAATGACACTCTTAGAGAATCCTTTAAAGGGATGGCTTCCCGCAGCAGAAACTCGCTAAGGCCCACGAGAAATGACCTGGATAGGAGAGGAGAAACGACCTCGGCATCCTTATCGAATGCTGGACTAAGCCAAACTGAGTACCAGGTCATCACGGACCCTGCGGACGTCCCAGCTTTTTTGAAATGGCTGTCCTTGGCCAGCTTGCTTGTTTATGTTGCTGCATTTTCAATTGGTCTAGGACCAAGTAAGTATTTCATTTTTCATTCCTTCCCTCTCTCCCCTTATGAATGTTATATATTAACGTTGACCCGTCAGAGCATCCTACTGCTATAGTACCTTATACATAGAACTACTAGAAGGAAGATGGGGATGATACTGGCCACCTGATATTTCTGCTAATGAGGAAAGTATGGCTGGCTTATATCTGCCTTGTGAAATGCGCAGGGCTAGTATTCAACCAAGGATTAGTTTCCCATTATCTGTCACATGAGGATACTTTAATATCAGTTGATTAGGAATGAATCAGACCTTGAAAAATATTTGTTGCTCAAGAGAATATATTGTTTTATGAAAACAAAGTTGACTGGGACATTGTCTTCTATATCATTCTCTACTTTCTTCATAGGTGCAAGGAAAAAAAATTGTGTTTAGATTTTCTTAAAGACACAATAGTAGATGCATTCCAGTAATAAAGAAGAAGAAGGGAATTAAGAAGGGATTATTATGGGAAGGATAATGCATTATTGAAGTATATTTGATCACTAGAGTAACCTCCTGGGGCACTTTACTCTGTCTATGAACCAAGAGAATGGGAGTCAATGCATTCCCATTGAACATAGTACAAACAATCTACAGGGAGGTAGCCACAAGGTTGTTTTATTTGATATAGTCAGTCTATTGCAGTGACAAAGTTTAATCACTTCTCTTGAGCAAACTCGAGTTTGCTAGAATAGGTTGTTTGTTGCAGTTCTTTCATCTTTTAGCCTCACATCCAAAGTCTAAACCTCTCTGTAGGGAAGTTGTGAAGGCTCTTTTTTACGCCTCACTAGAAAATGATGCGCTTAAAAATCAAGGGTAGTCTCTCCCTACCACCCTCAACTCCTACCTGTCACCTCTCCCTCCCACTATCATTCCTCTCCATCTCTCTCCCTTTCTTCCTCCTTCCTTTCCTCTCCTACAGAGTTGATATTGAAACTTTTGTTTACAATGATCAAGGAGCAGACAAATTTGCTCCCATAAAGGGAAATGCTGGAGGTTCAAGAATAATGAGAAGACATAGGCTGTGTTGAGGGAGAAGGAATCTCATGAACACGTGCAGGTTTCTGGTGCCAGACGCTGGACAGTGTTTCTGGAGAGGGCTTGTGCTAGTGATCCACTCTTAACTCTTCATTCAAATGATATGTACCCAGTGACTAATTGTTTTAATAGCCATGAACTGTGCTCAATATTAGGGAAAGAGTAATGAACAAGGCAGATACTGTCCCTGTCTTCAAGGAGATTTTGGTTGAATGGATTGAGCTACGCTCCCTGTGTCTGATTCTTTCTGGTCAGCAACCAGCAGGTTTGACCTGCTTAATCTCAGTTAATTAATAACTGGACTTGCACATGGCCGATACGGCCCCTCCTTCAATTCTGCTTCCTCATCTTTTAGTTTCTACTCCTACGTCTATGTGAGATCAGTCTCTAGATACTGATTCATTCAAATTCCATAGAGGGAATCTGATGTACACTGCTTTTTGCTGTGCCAGGTCATAAGGGATTGTTTTAGTCTAAGCAGCTATGGCTAGACTGGACTACATGATCTAAAGCACTGATGTCCAGAAGATGGCCCTTCCTTTCGCCCTATGAGTAGACAGATTTCCCCATAAGGGGTTGTGCATGGGCAGATAGAGGAAATGCTACAATACCATCAACCTCTGCTCTCTCTGACCCGTTCCTGGACCCTGACCCTGCTTCTTAAGACTGAAAATGATAAACATCATTAACGAACAGTTTCCTGGAAACAGGCTTCTACCATTCTTTCAAGATTCAATTATCTTGGGTGTGCACCTGTGAGACACTTGTTTTAATCAGTTTGGGTTGCCATGGCTTAGAGACCAAACAGTTATTTCTCACAGTCTGGAGGCTGGGAAGTTCAAGATCAAGGTGCTAGGAGATTCAGTTCTTGGTAGGGCTCTCTTCCTGGTTTGTAGAGGCAGACTTTTTGCTGTATGGGATGGAGAGAGAGAGAGAGAGAGAGAGAGAGGAGAAAAGTGACTAGATCTTTTGTGTCTCTTCTCATAAGGGCACTAATTCCACCATGGAGGCTTTACCCTCATGACCTAATTACTTCCCAAAGGCCCCATCTCTAAATGTCATCACATTGGGTATTAGGGTTTCAACATATGAATTTTGGGGAGCCATAACATGCAGCAATAACAATACTTATGTGGCCATTCTGATACATGAAGTTAACGAAATTTGAGTAAGCACCTTTTAAAAATTGTTATTTTCAGAAACTCTTTAAAGTCTATTAGAAGAGCAAGATATGAGTGCTACCTTGTACCAAGGAATCAACTTAACCTTGTCTGTGAACCTTTCTATATCAATAAGGTTTGCTTACTTGATAAACTTCAGGTGGTATTTATTGTTCCATTGATTCCCTTTGCTGACATCTTTTTTTCCCTATATATTCATCATAAAACTAAAAATATTTCTTTTTTGCATCAGTTTTCTTGATCCAATCTTTTGAAATATCACAGATCAATTAAGAAAAGGATGCCCTCTTTGTTTTCATTCAGAGGATCTCTCAGGTTGGCAGAAGTTATGACATGACACACATTATAATATGAGAGACATTGATCTTAAACTTCCAGAGCCAACCTATTCATGGTAAGAGTCCTCCCAAGCTCATGATACTCTTCTTCTCTTTAATTTTTGGGCAACATTGAAAAGTACAGTAAATCCTCAGTCACTCACATACCATTTGATACTTTATTGTATTAGAGCAAGAGTTCCCCTTTTCAGGAAGCTCAATCTGATTTTGGACAAAATTATTGGAGGCTATTTGTTATTTACCTTCTAGAATTCCTTAAATAGTATTCTATACTAATTTTTAAAAATACATAATTTAAGCTTTAGATTCAGCTAATATTTATTGGCACCTATTATGTCAAACACTGCTCTAGGAAGTTTTTACATATTTTGGAGTACTTCATTTTACCTTCACAACAAGCCTGGGAAGAAAAGTATTCACCAAATTTTATAAATGACGACACTGAATCTCAGAGAAGTTAAGTGACTTGCTCTCATGAAAACATCCCTTGTCTTCTGAAATGGCCAAGACAAGAATAGGCAGAACTGTGTTGGTCTTGATAGTAACTGTTAATTGTCAGTTCAGTCCTCTCCTTGAAGATATATTAGAAAAAAGAATGAATGAAAATAGTGTATTATTGTCCATCACATGAGGCTATTAATGGGCCACTGCATTTTATGCAGGATAGAGACAGTCTCTCTTTTTCTGAAGCTCTGCTAGCTAAGCGAGCATGAACAGTTTTTATAAGGCTGAGCTACAGGATAAAAGAGAAGGAAAATAATGATGAGAATGCAGAAGTTTTTGATGTGCATTTACTTGAATAACTAAACTGATTAAGATAATGTTTAGTGTGTATATTGGTTGGAATTCAAGCTCAGCTATAATAAAGGCCAAAATAACAGTGGCTTAAACAAGATAGCAGCTTCTTTCTTTCTGTTAACAGAGCTGGGTAGTTCTGGGTGCTGTGGAGGCTTCCAGCCCAGGCACTGGAAGCCTATAGATAATGTCCCCAGACGCCATGGTTTAATATTGGTTCCCAGTCTATCGTGATGCCTATTTAGAGATATTAAGATGAAGTTTAAAATTTCATCACCCGGGCTTCCCTGGTGGCGCAGTGGTTGAGAGTCCGCCTGCCGATGCAGGGGACGCGGGTTCGTGCCCCGGTCCGGGAAGATCCCACATGCCGCGGAGCGGCTGGGCCCGTGAGCCATGGCCGCTGGGCCTGCGCGTCCGGAGCCTGTGCTCCGCAACAGGAGAGGCCACAACAGTGAGAGGCCCGCGTACAGAAAAAAAAAAAAAATTTCATCACCCTTTTCTGATAGCTAATGATCCCTTGAGAATAAGTGAAATGCACAAAGTACAGTCAATTAAAGGGAGGCTAGGTATTGAAAGGCCTGGATGAGAAGACAGTGTGAGCAGTCCTAGCAGAAAAGCAGAACTGCTATGAGTGATATGAGATAAGGAATTCTCTACAGGGATTAGACACTGCATAACTGTGAGAGCTGCTGAGCAAGCAAAGGTCTGGTAGGGGACGGTTAGAGGCAAAGGAGAAAGTCACTAATCAGGGCCGCCAAGAAAAACTGGTGGAGTCTGTGAAGCCTGCGGCTTCTGCATCTGGTTGCAGCCTGAAGTCTCTGCAGGTCAGCAGGGCAGGTGGGAGGAAAAGCTGGATGTAGAGCAGGGGGCAGCAAAGACAAGGGACCCTGCTAGGGCAAACTGGAATCCATAAGAAGAACCTGGAACCCACATCTGTCTCCCATGTCAACTCTGATGACGCAGGCCACCTGCAGAAAAACTGATGTCCTTCTCCACAGAGCCCTGCCCATGTGCCTGGCCTGGTACTTGGAGAAGTTGGAGGAGGGGATCTGGGTGCACTGGCTGCTCCCCATGCCAACAAGGAGAACCAGCAGACCACAACAATGTGTACAGTCTGCACTGATGTCCAGGGCACCAACCCCCCAGGCACAGGGCTGAGTGTCACTTTAGCCTTCCAAGTCTCAGGCAAACTTCTCTTCTGGGCAACCCTTACCCAGAACTACACAGGGAAGGAAATGTAGTTCCAGCTTAGCTAAACTGACACAGTACAAAATGGCCAGAGTGATAAACTTGACTAAGAGAATAGATGAGAATCTGGAAAGAAATATTTCAGAAGGTCAAAGCCTCTGTATCCTGTCTTCAGTTTCTCTGATAGACATTCATTTCTTTTCATTAAGATATTACTCGTTAAACTATATGACTAGCTTCCATTCCATCTGGTTCTAAAGAAGCCATGAGGTCATTTCATTACTGTCTCTTGGCTTTTGTTTCTTTAGCTATAAAACCAAAACACACTCTTTTGCTAATGCATGATAAAAGCTTTCATATTTATTTTCTCAGGAATGTTAATTGTCTCCCTTGAGCTGACCACTGTCACGTATCTCCAGTTCCGTTGCCTCACGTGACTTCTTGTTCCCTTTTTCCCAATGGTTGCTGAACTTTTCCATTTTGATGCTTCACCGTCCGCTGAACACAAAGAAGCTGAGGCTGAATTCTTATTCCCCTCATGTCAAGGGGACTTGTCTTTCTTTTCCACGGGGTAGTCACTCTGCCAGTCACTCAGGTCTGACGCTCTGGGACCGTTTCCCAATCCAGTCAATGACCAAATAAATGCTCTTGGATTTTCCCTCACAAAGGGTTCCTGTGTTCATTTTTCCTTCCCACTTCTGCCATCCTAGTCTACCCCCTTTCAGTCTCATCCCTAGATTACTGGGATACCCTTCCTGTGGTTCTTTCCCCTTCTAGGCCTTTCCCACACCCAACCATCCTCCACACCAGTATTCCCTAAGTAATCATGTTCCCCATGTCACCACAGCTCACAAATCTTCCACGGCTTCCCACTTTCTTCCATATCAGAAGAACCAAATGCCTTTCAAGATGAAAAGATTAGAAATGACCTAGTCCTACATTTTCCTTTTAGAGAAAAGAAACAAGAAACTCTCAGAGATTGAGATCACACAGATTTAGGACTAGAACTCTGGACATCTGAAGCCGAATTCCATGCTCTTTCTATGACTATATCACTCATCCTGGAGGGAAAAGATGTGTGATTTTCAAGGTTCTCCATCATCCCACCCAACTCCATCAGAGCGTCTGCACAACTCCAAGGGGCACCATTTACATCGTAGTCTGTGGAGTTTTCTTTCAGGGCTACCATTCATATAGAAACACATATAGATTCCACATGGGATATAAGGAGAATGATGCCCCATGGCGTTGTGACATGAGGCAATGCTTTGCCTCTCTGGGCATTTTTATTTCCCATTGCTCCCCACCCAGGTCAAGAGACAGAAAGCATCTGTTGTGGCCTCTTTTCCTTCCCCCCTACTCTACCCAAGTGCCTCCTATCTTGAAAGCTCAGTGAAAGTCTTATCTCTTTTATGAATTCACTCCATTTCTTCAAGGTCTTTATTTGTACGAACTACTAGTTATTTCTAGTGTAGACTAGTTCAGTTCTGGGCTACAAAGAGCCTGAATTTAAAATCACAAAACCTAGGCTCTAATCTCAGTTCTTCTGCCTACTGGTTATATGTTTTTAAGTCATTTATTTTCTCTGAAGCGCTCTCTAAATCCATGAATTGGGCATAATAATACCTGTCTTATCTCACAGAGTATAAGTGAGCATCAAGGGAACTAATGCATGTTCAAGTGTTTTGGATGTTACAGTGTGTGATGTAAATGGAAGTTACCACGTGATAATACAACTTAGTCCTTAATGATATAGTGTACTGCTTTTGTATGCTTGTTTGGTTTATTAACCAGAATGTGGTTACTGGATTGTAAGCTCTTAGAGGTAAGACATGACATCTCACATTTTTTCCTTCTGTCCCTTTAAGTCAGCACTGTATATATCTGTTTGAAAACCATGCAGGGGTACATTTATGTTTCTAAGGAGGAGAGGGAAAGAAGAACTTTAAAACTAAGGTGAATATACAGGAAAAATCTTGAAGTGTGCTTCTTTATCTGTGTCAAGCTATTTAGTGGGTAGGCTAAGTACCAGGAAAGCTGGGAACACTAGGTTGCCACAGAAGCGCCTGTTCCTCCTGAAACCATCATGTTTTTGCAAAACAATCCGTCACTTTGAAACCACACACCTCAGTTTGAGACTCGAACCCACAATCTTCTAATCTCACTCCTTCAGGTGGGACTCGAATCCAGCCGCACTTCAGTTGGGACTTGAACCCAAAATTTCTGGCTTAGGCGGGGACTCAAACCCACAATCTCCCATCTGAAACCACACACCTGGTCACAGGATTTAATGGACCTCAGGTTCTTTACGTCTCAGCACAGAAGGAATTCAGTGAGAGGTGAAGTGATAGGCAAGTCGATTTATTAATATAGGACGCTTGTGAAGGATACAAGAGGGCAGGCAAGAGGACTCTGCCCTGAAAGTTAAGTGGGAAAGCAGGTTTATTTAGGGAGATGCACACTCCACAGACAGAGCATGGACCATTTCAGAAGGCGAGAGGCCCCGAAATATGGGGTAGTTAGTTTTTATGAGCTGGGTAATTTCATAGGCTAACAAGTGGAAGGATTATTACAACTATTTTGGGGAAGAGACAGAGATTTCCAGGAATTGGGCCACGGCCCACTTTTTGGCCTTTAATGGTTGGCTTTGGAACTGTCGTGGTGCCTGTGTGTATGTCATTTAGCATAGCTAGTGTCTCATAATGAGCTTATAACGAGGCTCAAGGTCCTCTGGAAGTCAAATCTTCCACCATCTTGCACATAATCTGTTCTAACCAGTTTTTGTCATATCCTCAACAGCCATGTCATTCTTGTGCCTTGCCGCCTTCCCTCCTGTCTCAACTGTGGTGTGAGTTTTAAAAATCTCTTTCTGTTTTTGCCTCTAAGAAAAGATGCAGGAGAGTTAGCAGTGCTCAGAAATAAGTAGTTGGAGGCATTTAGGGCCTTTCTTTGTCAGGTCGTAAAGAGTTATTTGGGACTTTCACTAATTCCTACTTTTAGACACAGAGTATCTAAAAGTAGTCCCAGATTTTTTTTGGACATCTTTGCTTTTTGCTTTCACATGGAGAAGAAAGTCTTTTTGAGCGTTTCTTAGAACAAAAGCAATGCTAATGAGATGGAGAATCTCAGTCTGAAGGACGTTTGGGTTTGGGAAAGGGAAATAACCCTTCATCTCACGGTTTCTTCAACTTGTAATTGCTGTTCCAAGCACTGATCCGGATAGTCACGCCTGAGGGTAGAAGGCAAGCAGTCAGAGACAGAATCCCAAACATTCCCTCTAAGGAAAACAAGCAGTTAATTCACGTGGGTGGCTTGAGACTGTCAATTCTCTTAGGGTTTTTAGAAGAGATCTGAATAATTGTCCTTTATTTTTCTTGCTAAGAGTTAGCCATTTCTGTTTATATTCATGCTGCAGTTCATTTTTTCTTTTCTAAAGAAAACATACCATAAGAATTCCAATTCAGTCACCAAAATTGTATTCTAGAGCATTGGCACGAACCAGTTGGAATTTAAAGAAGATTTTTATTAAGAGCAAATTTTCATACCAGATCGTGAACGCATTATAAACGTATTAACCTGATGCGATTATTGCTCAGGTATTTCATTTAGAGAGTTTATTACTTGTAATAGAAGTAAATCCTTTGTGTAAATAGGGGCATAAAGGGAAAAGTACTTGCTGTTCCAAAGCAAAATCAAAGCAAGATTAAATCATCTTTATTAAATCTTTTAAAATATGTGTTGGCTTAGAACAACATTCCTTCATTGTATTAGATCACAACATAGTTTCTCTTGTCAAAAAGTATTTCTATTTTTAGGTTAAAGTGTATGCCCTACATCATTTTACTTTCTGGTCATCTGTTTCCCTGATTTTAGCATAAATGGGGTACCCTGGAATCTAGAATTCAGGAGGGGGCATAAATTTGGTACCAAGTAATCTCATATATTTTATTTTATACATTTAAAATATTATTCTATGAAGGAATCTGTAGGCTTCACTAGCCTGCTGAGGGGTTTCATAGCCCGAGGTTAAGAATCTCTGCCCTCCATTTCTCTGTAACTAATACCAAAACTCTTCCATCAAATAAAAATCACAATATATACCCCACTGCTTTTATTGGAGATTTTTATGAAACATTCCGTTTTCCACGCTTCATCTCTCACTTTAAAATATGTTCGAAATCTTAACTTGACTTTCCAGTCTTTCTGGGGTGGTCCTGATCATTTTAGCTCCTTCTAATAACTGAACACTTTATTATTGTGGTTCAAGCTTCAGGGTAGAACCAAAAAGTCCTGACATTATGAGGACATAGAGCCACATAATGATTTCTCTTCTTCTTGGGCTTCAAAAGTAAAGCAGAGATGAGCCCAAGCCCAAGCCCAAGGCGTAAAGTTATTATTTCATGAGTTCATCTGAGGTAACACTTGTGTAGCTGCCCTCCTTAGAACAGTCTCTGTAACTCAGAAAAATGTGTGTGACTGTTCTTTTCACAACAATTATTAGGGCTTTTATAAAAGGGAATGAAATTGGGCCATTTGTAGAGACGTGGATGGACCTAGAGACTGTCCTACAGAGTGAAGTAAGTCAGAAAGAGAAAAACAAATATGTATATTAACGCATATATGTGGAATCTAGAAAAATGGTACAGATGAATCGGTTTGCAAGGCAGAAATTGAGACACAGATGTAGAGAACAAACGTATGGACACCAAGGGGGGAAAGGAGGGGAGTGGGGTGGTGGAGGGATGAATTGGGAGATTGGGATTGACATGTATACACTAATATGTATAAAATAGATAAGAACCTGCTGTATAAAAAATAAATAATAAAAATAAATAAATTAATTAAAAAGAACAATTATTAGGGCTTTTTTTAAATCCAAAAATTCCTATGTCCATAAATTAATTAAACTCCTCTTCCATCTCATGACTAATATCTTTTCATTAGAGCAGATGGAAGGAATTTGTCCAAGGTCACATATTAAGTTCTGTAATGAGGCTATGACTGTCATCCTTTAACTGCCTTTGTATTCACAAGTTCAAGCGGAACTTTACACTGAAGACTGAATGACAGGTGACAGCAAATCACCTCCCCCAATCTCTTCTACCAAATAGGCAGGAGTTCCATCAAGAAAGCATCTTAGAGTGATTACGAAGAGAGGAGAGAGGGAGACAGTGGTAGGGATTCATCTGCTCACTTACTTGTCCAGCACGTGTGGATTGCTCACCACAACCCACTGGGCATGGTACCCATTGCTGGTGATTTAGGGATAGATGAGAGAGAGCCACACCTCGCCCCAATGGAGCTAGTGGTGGGGACAGGCAATAAGCCAGAAAATGAATACATGTATAATACAACTTCAGGAGGAGAGAAGTGTCAACATTTAGGTGGAGGTAAGAGTGATGAAGAAAAATCAAGAAGGATCAGGGATAACATCAAGTGGCCTTAAGGGAGACGTGAGCTTGGAGGTTTAGGAGAAGAGCAGAAAGCCTGTGGAGGCTACACAACAGTGTGTGAATTCAGACTACGCTTTGGCATTAGGCTGCCTGACCTTGAATCACAGCTCTACAGTGTAGGACTCCAGGCAGGTGAATCCATCTCCCTAGGCTTCAGCTTCCTGATCCACCTCACAGTGTAACTGTGGGGTTGAACAAAGCCATTTGTATGACGTGTACCTAGTGTAGTGCCTGGTGTGTGGCATGGACTCAATACACTTAGTCATTAGTGCTATTTTAAAATATCTGGCCGTAGTCTAGACAAGAGATGTATAGCTTTGGTAAGGCCAGCACTGACCCCAGCAGTCATTTTGCTTAAGGCACATCAGGAGACACAGCAGATGCTCCATAGCCACATATTGAATTATGATGCCATGGTCCTCCTCACTTCCCTTCTATGCACACCATTCCAGTTAGGTCAAGACTAAAGAAAATACATGTGTTGCTTGAAATATGGTTCATTTCTGCATTACCTACAGTCAAGAGAGTTTTCTAGGCTATCAGACAGGTGTTACAGAAAATTCTGAGTCTTTGGCGAAAGGTGAAAGGTGTGATTTAGGTTGAGAAACACCCAACTGTCCATTCTTCTAAGTTGGTGCAACTAATTTAGACTCTGTGTCCTGTGTGCACACAAACTTTGGCTTGTTCATTGTTGTTTCCTTGAGCCTAACCTAGGGCCTGGCCCACAATAGGGGCTCAAGAAATATTTGTTAGATGAGTCAAAAAAAGTTTCTGGAACTCTCTCAGCTTCTGTGATGAAGGGGAGCTGTCTCTCTAGTCTAGGGTTGACATATCCTGATCTTCTCTAGTATGAATCTGTGTCAATATCTAGGCCATCAGAAATAAAAGTGGTTTGTGGGGAACCCCATGCACATTTGACCAAAAGTTATATCTGAGTAAAACTATTCAACTGAGGATGTGTGGCCACCTCTAATTCATTTGATGACTAAAGAAGTTTCATGTTTTAAATTTACTAAAATTAAGGCCATTTAAAAAAATGTATGGTGTTAGCCAAAATATTCATTTCCAAATTTCCATATTTGCTCCAAATACAAGATTCAACGTTTCCCCTGGAGTGGGAAAAAAAAAAAAAAAAGAGAGAGATTGAGATTAGTCATATCATGGGATAATAATTCCTACCTTGGTTTAGTAATTGAATGTTTTAGAACTTAACTCTTTCCAAAAAAGATTTGAGACAACGCCTTCCTGGTTTTCCTAAGAGAAATATGTAGAAGTCTGAGCCTGGAATTTGTTTACTTAATTAGTGTTAGAGCTTATAGAAATATTTCAGTGGATTATCTCAGGCTTAACAATCACGTTAAATTTCTCAGATGTAAGCTGGAAGTCTAAAGTTAATAATAGCAATAAAAGATCTTTGTAGAAAAATCCTACCATAGCCACAAGTAATCAAACTCTCAAGAACTGTAAACTGGCTGATATTTGAGCCCACTCGCAAGCTTACAAGTTAGCCTCAGTTTCATGGATTTTGACAAAGACACAAGACTCCTTGGTCAGAGACAAAGGACAGTTTATTATTCATAGCAATAGCCATAGCCAGACTACCAGCATTTGCACAAATTCCCCAGGCCCCAATACCCACAGGGCATTATGAACCAGGCCAGGTGACACCTATACCTAGACTGGGTTATTTTAGAGGAGAGGAACCCCAAGCTTAGGGAACCCAAATCTTTTATAATAGACAGTAAGCCAGCCTGATTTTTCCCCTGGAGGGAGACATTATCTTTAATTTACTGGATAGTAAACAAAACTTTGCTCTAGAGGGGACACTCTGTCTTCCAAGGTTGTTTGTTTTATGAACATCCTTAGAAAGACAGCCTGGAACAAAATTGGTGCTTTTTCTCATGAGACATGCTGAAATGCGAGACCCATGAAAAATCGTCTTTCAACTCAAATACTCTGAAAAGGCCAATTTTCTGTTTAAAACAAGAAATTAGAACTTCTTAAGGTACAAAGATTGTAGAGCCTAGCTTTTTGTTTTGTTCGGTTTTATGGAGTTTAACCAGTCTTTTGGAGGATGGTTATCAGTAGGAAGCATATGACTCATCTGCCATAACATTTGAATTTAGACTTTATACCTAAATATCTCCAGCTCTTCCAAAAGCAATTGTTTATGTGTTGTTTGTACAGCTAAAAATTATGACAATTCCAGGGGTGTGGAACAGCAGGTTCTAATTTGGAAGTTTACTCAGCTGCTTCACTCTAAGATATACAGGGTTTAGAACAAAGGGTTGCAGACCAGAATTATATCAAATGTTTTCAAAGATATTTTGATATTCTTCATATTTCCTCCTAGACACCAGGCCCCTAATATTCCAAACCATCACCGTCAAAGACTTTTTAGTGCTCACCCTCTTTTTCTATCATTCTTCTTGGATAATCACATATTCTTAGAGAAGAGGCATATTGATTAAATTATTATTCTTTAAACAGGAGAATTTTATTATCAAATGTAGCCATTATACAATCGTATTCACACAATGGGTTTGTGTTAATTGTGTCTACCTTTAATATCTTTCAAATCTTTTTTTTTTCCTTTTAAATCTTACATTTCAGTTATCATCAATATTCACACCAATACTGTTCCTTTTTTTTCCAGTTAATTAAGTTAAAAGTTATTTTGTTTGATTAAAGTGGTGATTTATATGGTCCTCTGGTGTTAGTCGTTGCAATAATGCAAAGTAAACAAATAATAGTATCTGAATGGTTTTATACTAAATTTGCACCCAAGCAAGAGGAAAAACTTAAAGAAATATGTGCCTTAGCTAATTAAATCTCACTCTCCTCTTTGGAGTTAAATGATGCACAGTGGTACCTAATAGAACCAAAGGGTCTAAAACTACATTTTTGTAGCATGAACACAGCTAAACAAGGAGAAGTAACACCATTTACAACATTACCAAAGGCAACTCTTCACATAATATAATACATCGGTGTTTAACTTTCCTCTCCATCCCACGCTATGATCATAGGCCCATGCCCTTGAAAATTACAAATATCAGACAGTAAAGACATTAAAGAAACAGACTAAGTTTTTAACACTATCTTAATAAACACAGCATTCACCTGTTACTTTATTGTTTTTCAGAACACAATGTTAAGCATTTTTCCAAGGAACACCTGTAACATTAAAAACTATTAATACTTTCCTCATTGGAGTCTGAAGCATCGTTCATGAAAAAAGCACAGTATAAAATGTTACATGTGAAGCATGACATTCAAGTTATAGTGTAAACCAGAAAAGACTAATTTCTTGTATCTCCTTCCCTTTTTTGTTTTGCCTTTTGAACTCTAGTTCAGTGATCTGCAAATTGGGATAAGCATAATCCTGGAGGCTACTTTCTGGAATATTCCTTCAATGATACATCAAAGGAAATCAATTTTTGGATTTTTAGGAAAAGTCTGTTTCCTAAAATTTCTTCTTCCCTGTCTTGCCAGTAATAACTATTCTTCCACTTAAAAGAAAGCACACCTGTTACCCACCAGAAATCTTATTATGATATATGTCCCCAATTATAAAAACCTTAGGAACGCTAATGCAAAAGACAGTTGGAAATATTGGTGTAGGTGTGATATGGAAAAATGACTCTAATGACTAGATAATAATTCTCTCATAAGCCTAGATATTTCTAATAATTTACTTTCAACAAAACTGTAGGATGACCTAATCAAGCTATCAGCTGATATATCATTACAACAAACTTTTGTTGTTAATTTAAAGAATGTAGTGACACTCCTATTAAAAAACTTTTTCAACTCCCCATCTATTTTTATTATTCTTGAAAACAGTACATTTCATCTCCCTTTTTTTTTTTTTTTTTTGGCCTGTGCCACGGGGCATGTGGGATCCTAGTTCCCTGACCAGGAATCGAACCCGCGTCCCCTGCATTGAAAGCATGGAGTCTTAACCACTGGACCGCCAAGGAAATCCCCCACATTTCATCTATTTGAAAATGATGTCAACTTTATGTTAAATGCCTTATTGTTATATTTTTAAATGGATGAAGATGAGTATCAAATAGGTATTGTATTTAAATTCCACTGGAAATACTTGAGTGATATAATTATTCTCTACTGTAAATATAGAGTTTAAAAATACCATAGAAATTGCATCTTTTGCTGTCATTTAAATTTATATGGTAAAAAAATGTTAGATGTTGATTTATAAATGAAAGAAAGTACTTAGTTTTTCTAATTATTTTAAAGGCTACACAAGCAAGAAAGTTTGGAGACCACTGCCACCGTTCTTATTCCCAATTAGTACCTGATCACAAAAGGGTTCCATTTTTAACTCTGGCATTTTTTATTAAGGGTTATTTCATTTAATCCAATTTCCTAAAAAATATTTTAAGAAATCATTTCGGTTGATTCTGACTAGAAATCATTAAGATAGAAAGATTAGGAACATTGAGGTTTTATTTCATTGTTTTCCTGTTAAGTAATCCAAGATCATATTCTTGAAAAAAAGTATTTTAAAAGAGGCCAGGAGTAAGCAAAACTCAGAGAGACTGAGAAAAGGGAGAATACAAAAAATAAAAATAAAGTAAAGCTACAGTATCACTGATGATATTGGAGATGGTGGCCTACGGTGGAGTATATTTTTAAAGGACAAGACTTTCCCACTCAAGGAACTTACGGGGCCATAATTTAACTGGCTTCACTCCTACAAAGTATAGGACACTGGCTCCATCAAGTTGTTGAGAACTCTGCAGCCTAAGTGTAGAACTTCCTCCAAAGTTACTAGGAGTTCCCTGGTAAGAGTTTCAAGGCCTCCATGAGTCTTTCAAACCTGAGGCTGCCATGCCAGGTGGTTCAGAAAATGCTCAAGCCAAATGGAAAGCATGCCTGAAATGCTGCGGGGGTTGAATCTGAAAGCACAGGGAGAGAAATGACAGCCTCAGTGGAAAAAAATGTTCAGCAGTGGCTGAAATATGGAGGAGGGAGGAGCTAAGTGTGGCTGTTGATATGCAACAGAGCTCAGCCATTCCCACTGATTGGCCCTATTCATTCAAGTTCATGTCCTCCATTGCAAACAAAGACATTTCAACGTATTTGTCCTTCATGGTCTTTTTATGACACTCTGTACAGCCATAAACTCTGCAGATCTCATCTGGATCAGGCAAGTTCTGATGGGCAGCCCTGGTGATTTAATGCCATGTGAAATATGAGGTTCAATATTTGTGGACAATTAGCTCCCAGCAAGACCAAAATTTCCTCAACCCTTGTAACCTAGAGAAGACTTTAAAGACACGTGCAGACTCTGACATTTACACAAGTACATATTGCTGAGGTGGGCCTGGAATAATGGGGTTAAAGGTGAAATAACAGGCATCGAGGAGAATTGTTGCAGGGCCTGCTAAGCTGCAGTGAGTAGCTTCATTCACTGTAGAAGAGTTATTATATCTCTGACTACTCTGTGGATTCCTCACGAGCAGATAGCCCAAAGCACCCCCTGTGGGCCTGTCATCAGGGAAGGGGATAATGAGGACAGCCAGAGAGAGCCACCATTTTACTGTGGCATGTGACAATAGCTTGATTTTTGTTGGAGAGAAATTAGGCCATCTCATTGGAAAAACATTAGGGATTCAAACAACAACAAAAAAACTTCCACCTGTTATTATTGAATACCAATATATATCCACATGTGATGATTTATACCTCTTTGCTCTTTACTTATGAATTGAAAGAGCTTCTCCATTCCTTCTGCTTTGGGTGCTCACAGCCCTTTTTCAGGCAACATGGAGGCCTATAAGATTCTGGCACCATCTTGCTCCTAAGTCTTCCATGGAAAGACTTTACCCTCTCAGTAAATTCTATCTTGCTGCAAGTTCCACTTTCAGATTTTTATTTCACACTCTCTGGATCTGATAACCTGCGATTTTTATGGTTCTGAGATCATTGTTAAAATTATTTTAACATTATTAATTAATTAATTAATTAATTTACAAATATTTATTAATTATTTACTCTCCTTATTTTTGACTTGACAGGTTCCATATTGGGGGTGTTGAACCATCCTTGTCAAAACCTTTGTCAATTGTTGCAACATCCAGTTTGTCAATATTACAAAAACCAAGGCATCGATTCTTGAATTTTCTCCACTAGATCAAAAAAGAAGTAGTCGCATTCAGCAATGATATATTACTTTTGGAAATGTCAGGTGTAAGTTTTGCCTGACAACAGGGCCCATCAGAGACTGACGGAAGTCTGTTTTTCAGTATTCAGTTCATTGCTCACTGACTGGTTAAACTGCCCAAGAACTTGGCTCGGCTGCTGCACTGAATGCGTGCCTAGGACAGGCCTCAGTGGGGTTGCTGGGTGCTTTTAGGTGAGCCCTCGACAGTTCAGACTGAGCACTTATAACTAGTGCTTTGTGCAACTGTCCCATCTTCTTGTTGGTAAGATCCACCACTCTCTGTAACAGCAGGATCAACTCATTCTCATCTGAGGACAGCGTGGAAAGGATTTTCCCCAAACCCCACCAAATAATTCCAAGAAGCCATCATGATGCAAGGTGGGGAGGGGAAGTGGGGTATATCAGAGGTGATGAAGTGGGGATGGAAGTAGATCAAGAAAACCAGTGCTAACTCTTGTCAAAGAAAATCAGCATGTCCATTCCCCCACCTTTTCCTCACGGCTGCTAGAGCAAAAGACCATAAGGAACGCTCTGCTCCACCCCTACCCTCACCAAATACCCAAGG
Source organism: Tursiops truncatus (assembly GCF_011762595.2). NCBI lineage: Eukaryota > Metazoa > Chordata > Mammalia > Artiodactyla > Delphinidae > Tursiops > Tursiops truncatus. The sequence goes on along the minus strand of NC_047045.1, from coordinate 60,581,685 downwards.
CAGGAAGGGGCCTGGGGGATTGGCTTGCAGCATAGATCATTTATCTTCAACAGAGTGGACTTACATACTTTCATCTTGTATTTGCCCAAGGACAGGTCATTACAAAGGCTTCACCAGAATTATGCAGCTGTCATTCTACTCAGATCCAGATCCCCTGTCTTGCAAACCTCAAGGCAAGGTTACCTGAGCTTTGCACCCGTCTCCAAGGATATAATCTGCAAGAATCTAGTGAAGGTCTTCTGGGGGAAAGAGTGGAGGGGAGGGATCTGGAATGTTATTTTTGAATTCCCTATTAATTAGAACAATAATAATCATGTTCCTTTGGTTACGGTTCTCGCCCCCGCCCTACGTAGATTCACTTGGAGAAGATAATCAAGAAAAAAAATGTGTTTCCAGCCCTCTTGTATAATTTAAATATTTTTCTTACTTTAAAACAGCACATTTACTCGGAGCAGGTGTTTTCTCTACAGAGCATGACCTTGTCGTGAGAGGTGACTTTTCAATCAGAGACACAGGTGACTGCTCCAGGATTCTGGCTGGCCCTGGCAGCCCAGGTGGTTGCTGGCGGGGGGCCGCTCCCTGGCCTCTCGCTTCTTCCCTCACACCGCCTCCTCTCGGGCAAGAAGATGCATCTGGTCTGTATCTGAACACCGGCTTTGCAACACAATGTGACTTAGCCAGCAGGGAGCAGGGCTGGGACAGCTCCTAAGCCCTTCTTTCCTCAGAATCAGAGGTGCTGATACTCCACATTTATGTATTCATTAACGAATATTTATTGAGCCACCCCCAAGAGAGCACCAAGATGAAGAAGCATGAGTTCCAGAGGCTGCCCAGGCTCAGCGCCACCTCTGCTGCCACCTCTGAGCTCTGGGACCTTGGCAAATTATGAACTCCTTTAAGCCTCCATTTCCTCTTCTATAAAAGAGGGAGAGCGATATAGTTCCTATCTGGTAGGAATTCAGCGAGGATCAAATGAGATAAGGTTTGTAAAGGTCTCAGCCCATTGGAAGAACTGGTAGCTATTTGGCAAACTGGATTTGATAGGCTGTGAGCAGAAGACAAGTTAATTTGCTCCTCTGCTGCCCTTTCTAATCCCGTCAGGCAGGTCCTATAATGTTTTGTGTCACTCTCAGATCATAAAAAGTCCTCTGATCAGTTTTCGTGCCAAGAGTCGTCTCCTTTCAGAAAGTCAAATGTTTGGCCTGGCGTAACACCGAATCCTGGAGCTCTGTCTAATTGAGAGCTTCTCTCCACCCAGCTTGCCACAGGCCAGGAAGCCCAAGTGGGGGAGGGGAGAGGAGCCAGCCTCCTTCCTCCGCCCTCCTGGCTCTACTTCCTACCCACTCAGTAGCTATGATGTTGGACTTGGCAAAGGTCGGGGGCAGAGGAGGTTACAGGTAAGGGTCCAGAGGAAAGCAGATAGATCCGGGTTCTGGCACTGAGGCTCATAGCTGCCCCTTGTCGTGGGCAGATGGCCCTAGCCACTGCCCTTTCTGTTTGCGTGTCTCAGGCCAGTGTCCCCTACCAGCCCTTTATGTCCCTCCCTCTACTTCCAGGGACCATTGTCAAGCTCTCTCAGTGTTTCTCCTGAATCCCTTCTCACTTGATTGGAGGTGAGGAGGAAGCACACTCTCTCCTCCCTCGTCCTGTAAAAGGACATGGCCCTGCTCTCCAACCACAGATCACGAGGGACTAGGGCAGAGGTCAGTGGGCTGGCCCTCAGCTTCAATGGCTTTTTGATCACTTTGCTGTCCCCCACCCACTCTTCCTTGTCTTCCAGTGCCCTGGCTGGTGCTGAGTGAGATTTTTCCTGGTGGAATTCGAGGACGAGCCATGGCTCTAACTTCTAGCATGAACTGGGGCATCAATCTCCTCATCTCTCTGACCTTTTTGACTGTGACAGGTAAGAACTCGCTTTCCTCTAACGCCTTTTGTGCTCTTAGGACAAATCTTAGGGAAGCACACTCGCCTGAAAAACATTTTCTCGTCAACACACTCAAAAGTAAAGAGAATGGTAGTGAACCTGATGTACTGACCACCCAATTTAAAACTTTATCAGTCTTCATTTATGACCCCACCTGCTCTGCCCCCCAAATTATTTGGAGTCATTGTCCAAACATGTCATTTTGTCTCTAAAATTTCAGCAGGGACCTCTAAAAGATAAGACATTTAAACACTATAACTTCAACATCCTTATCACACCTAAAAATCTTATACTATTAATAGTCTCTTGGTATCAAGTATCCAGTCTGTGTTCACATCCTTCCAATTGTCTCACAATTATTTTTTATAGTTTGTTTGAATCACAATCCAAATACTTAATTGATATGTCTCATAATCTGTACGTTTCACCTCCATTTCTCCTCCCCCTACACTTTATATTTTTAATGAAGAAACTGGGTCGTTTGTTTCATAGGGTTTTCCCCGGGGTTGGATTTGCCGATTGTAGTCACATCACGTGACCCTCTGTCCTTTGTGTTTCCTGTAAACTGCTATTTAGATGTAGAGGCTGACAAAGATTTAGATTTTCTTGTTTATTTGCAAACTCCTTCCCAGGTGATGGCCTGTGTCCTGCCATCAGAGGCATGTCCTGTGTGCTTATCTCCCACTTTGTCATGCCTGCATCCTTTGAGGATCATTTCCCAGATCCGTTATCTTCATTTCATTATTCCTACTAAGTTTTTTATCAGCAATACTTCTCTTAAGGAGAAATTTCTTCTCATTAGTTATTTGCCTGCCCCGAAGTATGAATCATATAAGAAAGCCAAGATTAATGTTTGAAACTTTCTCTTTATTTTCTACTTTTCAAAATAATGAGGTAGTTCCCCAGCATCCTCCAAAACTGACCAATGAGCTGAGTTTTCATCCCTTCCTTTTATATGTATATATATATAATGCATAAATATTAAATAGTATCTATAATACAGAGATAATATATATTGATACCATTTCAAAAGTGGATGTATAGTCAAAAAAGTATATATCTATATGTAGTACTTCTGAATCTTGTTGACTTTTTTTGGAGTATATCTACTTTTGGAAATGAACTTTTAGAGTTATTAATTAAGCACAGTTTGGGTTTTTACACAAAATTTTAAAATATTTATGTCCTACATTTTTGGAAATAGCCCAAGATGAAAGGAAACACAGGAACTGGTCATTTGCACCAACCGTACGTCTCCTGCTTAGATCACACACATAGACCCGTGCTCTTCACCTTCTCACACACACACAACACACACACTTACCTACTGTTTATATGGAGAAGGAGAAATATAAAAGAAAATGGAAATGATGAAGGTTGAATAAAGACGACACGAATTTCTGGGAAGGATAGCTAATACACAGGATGAGCTTGATGAAGATTCAGAAGTTCTGCATGGGCTCTTAGAACAAATGTTGGGAAAGCATACTCATTAAAAAAAAAATTCTGGAATGAGCTCAAACCTATAAATGACATTTCATTGGACTAAGTTTGAAATTCTGTACTTCTTTTCAAAAATCAATTTTCCAAGTAAAAGATATAAGGGTTCTGCTTGGTGGCAAGCCCTTGGACACCAACTTTTAGCACAATTTCAGCTGTATCAATAAGAACAGAGTGTACCAGAGACACAGACATACTCTGCTGTGCTCATAATACAGTATATACTGTATTATGCAGTAATGTATGTACTGCAGTATTGCTCTCAGCTCTGAGTAAAATATTTGATGAGGGTTGCAGTGTGCCCACCAAGGGAGGGCGACCTGGATAACATGGCAGGTGACCTATGGTCTGTGAAGAACGGTTGCAAGAGTTTGGGAGTTTGACTTGGACAAGAGGATGCTCAGCAAGGGATGGAGGTGCATTCAAATATTTGTGCCATTTTTGTGAAGAAGGGATGAGGAAGGCTGATCCAGAGGACAAAGCAGAACCTCTGAACCCAAGTTCCCGGAAGGTAGGCTTGGGCTTAGGAATGAGTGAGGAATGTGTTTGAAACAGACAGGGCTGACTCACAATGTAGTGTGCATTTTTGATAAGTGATGAGCTCCTTGTTACTGAAAATACTCAAACAGAAGAGCATATAAGTTTGCTGAGATGACGTTTTGGGTTTTTTTTTTTCCACTTTTTATTTTCTGGTTTTATGCCCCAGAGAGGAAAGAAGGACCAATTCTCCAAGCACTTTATTAAGCACTCTCTTGGACAAAACCCTGTGTTAGCACCAAGAAAAGCACAGAGGGAGCGGACTTCAATTAAAATTGCCAGAAGGACTGCAGAGCTGTTCCTTCTCTCTGCTTCTCCCCACCTCAGCCCAGCTGACCTATAAGTGGTTAATATGCATAGCTCCTTCCACTTTGCATTACCAAATGCCTTCCGCATAACTGCTCAGTCAATGTTCCCGACTGACCAGTTGTGATTTGTGGCCGCTAAGGGCTATTTGCATTGTTTCAGTCTGTGGCTGGTCTGAGCCTGTGTTCAAAAAAATCCAGCCTCCTCCTCCCTGCTCCTGGCCACACTGGACTTTCCGCTGAGCCTGGGGTGCCGCAGTGCAAGGGCAGACTCAAGTGCATCGGGGGCCACCTCTCACCAGCTAACATACCTTGACCTTGGTCAGTACTACAAAGGGACTGTACCTCTGGCTAGAAGCGCTCAGAGGGAAAACTAGGTTGGCGGGTGAGATCCATCAGAACCTGGAGGGTCCTGCTTCTTGCTGATGCATCTTAGCAAGTCAATGCCTTTCATTCGAACCATTATCACTTTTTTTCTCTGAATCCAGGAAGCAGTATTACAAATACTGCCAGCTACTAAAATGATGAAATATTGCCAACAGGAAACGATTTATTCAAATCAGAGAAAAGAAGGGGGAGCTCATTCCAAGAAGAGTCCATCTGTATAAATAGGTCTTTAAAAATGTCTACCAAGTAGAAACCAAACTGCTATGGCGGGGATTCCCAAGAGAGGAATGGTAGAGGGTGAGGAGAGAGGAGATAGTTTACCTCCTGTTTTATGTGTTTCTGTGTTGTTTGAGGTTTTTTGTTTTTTTTTTTGGCAATGAGCATTTCTATTACCATTTTGTTTGTTTTTGGTTTTGGGGTGTTTTTTTTTTGCGGTACACGGGCCTCTCACTGTTGTGGCCTCTCCCGCTGCAGAGCACAGGCTGCGGACGCGCAGGCCCAGCGGCCATGGCTCACGGGCCAAGCCGCTCCGCGGCACGTGGGATCCTCCCGGACCGGTGCACGAACCCGTGTCCCCCGCATCGCGGGCGGACTCTCAACCACTGCGGCACCAGGGAAGCCCTCTATTACCATTTTGAAGACGAAAAGTATTATGTTCACCAAGAAGATGGCATTGGGTTTAAACTGTGATATTTACAAGACTGCTATTCACTTTACCAGAGAAAGCTGGGGTTGTTTGTGAAAATGAAACTTTCAGAGGCTGGCTATATTTTTAATTTGTGATTGCTATTTCCCTGGGTACAACCAGCATGTTTGAAAATACATATGTTTTCATATATGCTGTAAGAAGCAGCTGTCCACAAATGGGATGAAAGCAACACAAAATGCATCTCTAACCAATTTCTTTTGTCCTCTCTAGATCTCATTGGCCTGCCATGTGTGTGCTTTATATATACAATTATGAGTCTAGCATCTCTGGTTTTTGTTGTTGTGTTTATACCCGAAACAAAGGGATGCTCTTTGGAACAAATATCAATGGAGCTGGCAAAAGAGTGAGTATTATGTGCACTGCTCTCCAAACAACACTCTTTGATCAAAACTTCAGCTTTTATATACAGTGGAATAATAATAATATCTGAAATTTTTTAGGATATTCCCTTTGGTGGAGAAACCATATCTCAAAGCATAATTCGAGTTTCTCTGCCATGCGTTTAATTTGGCTAATTCAGCTAAGGAATTAGAATAAGCAGAGCTTTCTAACAAGTGAAACTTTCAAAGCTCTTTTCAGTAATGATTGAAGAACCTCGCCCATCTCTGGTTTTCCACGCAGTGGGTGGGAGTTGCTTGGGGTTTCAGGTGGTCCTGGAATGTCATGCTTGCCTTGTGCTAGCACCGTGGGCTTCAGCCTTCCACCTCTATCACACTTGTAGGTCTCTAAGCCCTAAACACTTGTTAAGGCTAAGGTTACCAGGAAAACTCTTGGGCTTAAATGTCTACAATTATTCCAAATATGGCACAAAGTGCACTAAGAAAGATAAAGAGTTTCCTACATGAATAGGCAGTTAGAACACTGGTTAGATAAAATTCATAGGGAGAGACTGCTTGAACAATTTGACGTAGCAGTGGCCTGGAGAATACTCCCCTCTTCTTTAGGAGCAGGTCTCACAGCTCTGACTGTCGAAACTGTGGCCTGGGGGAGGAGAGGATGCACAGGGGCCAGGAATGAAGGGGAACTTGTTGCTCTTCCTAGGATTTAATCATTCTGCCCAAAAATGTAGGGATACTTGTTCGTGGACTTTAATATAACAGGAGGAAACTACATAATTACAGTTTGTGCCTTTCTTCTAAAACAACTTTCATTACAGTAGAGAGAAATGTACGATGGCTACAGAAATTGTGGGCATAGCGGTTCTTCAGCTTTTGTCTGAAGGAAGGGTAAAGCTGATAGGTGAATTGATGGTAGGTATGTGTACAAATATATAGACTGAGCTCTTAATCCTGGCTTATTAGTATTATATAATTTTTTTTATTATTATTAGGGTATGAAGTAAGTAGGAATATGGATGTTTTTTACTTTGTACCTTATATACTTTAAAATGGTTTACAGGGAATTCCCTGGCGGTCCAGTGGTTAGGACTTGGCACTCTCACTGTCAGGGCCCGGGTTCAATACCTGGTCAGGGAACTAAGATCTCACAAGCCGAGAGGGGTGGCCAAAAAAAAAAAAAAAAAAGGTTTACATTTTAAAGACATTTCATTTTAGTAAGCAGAAAAACTTTTCTCTTAACTCAAGGTAAATGTCAACTGTAGGGATAATTTTTGATGCTGATAAGGTCCTATTTTGAAAGCCTTCAATGAAAATGAAAAGTATTCATTTACAAAGAGAAATATAATTGTCAGGAAAGCCGGCTATCTCCTTGGCCTGGCCAGAGCATTGCCTGGCTCTATTCAAGTTGAAGTCAAATAATTGGATTTCTCGGAGAGCACAGAAACTGAACGACAATTAATTACACATACATGATTCAAATAACTAACAGCCTCAGACCTTGATAACACAGTGCATTCATCTGTAAACTGTAACATGAGAGTTATCTTTGAAGAGTTAACCCTATAGCCTTATGCCTTAAGGGCCAATGCAAATCCTCATCTTCAAAGCCTTGAGTAACCCTAGCCCTGATAGTATTCCTTTCACCAGGATCATCAATATTTTCTAATCCCACTTTTTTTTTTTTTTTTTGGTCACGCCACAGGGCATGCAGGATCTTAGTTTCCTGACCAGGGATCGAACCTGTGACCCTTGCAGTGGACATGGGGAGCCCTAACCACTGGACTGCCAGGGAATTCCCCCCATTTTCTTTTTATATTGCCTTAGCTAAAACTCCAGTGATTTCACTTCCTTCATTAAGTAGGTTATAAAATTTTGGCATCTGGGAATGGTCTTGGCCCATTACCTTTCATATGTAACCTCTACAGTGCCTAGCTTGAAATTGATTCCTAGCAGATGATTAAAAAGTAGCCACTGTTCAGTTGGATACCTTGTGGTCAATCCAATGCTGAATTCATTGTGTGTGGGGATTAGATTAGGGGTAACAATATAAACCACAACAAGTTTTGATCTGTGGTTCACAGACGAGATTTAATCTTATGATCTAACAATCTGTGCAACAGCAAGAGGTATGTGTTCAGAAAAGGGAGACATATGGCCTGCACCATACCACTCCCTGCCCGCAACTTCAGAGATTATTCATTCAACTCATTGTTGATTATCTACTATGGAGTAGACACTGTCTTAGGAAAAGACTGAAAATATAGGAGACAAAGAACCCATAGCTCCTTTATTTGGAGAGGCAGACCAGAAAACAGACCACTGCAATACACTGTGCTGGCAAGTGCAAAGGAAGGGCATATGTACTGGGGTAGAGAATGCCTTTAAAAATAAAGGTTTGTTACAATTCTTGTGAGCAGTACTAACTAAAAAATTGAAGCAGGGAGAAAGCAGTAATGAATTCATTGAACGAAACTAAGAATCACTCCTCATTGCCCTCTTTTTTAAAAAGTCTAACTTGAAGGCAGAATGTACTCAACGAATTAAGGTTAAGAAACCTTTAGATTTTTTTTTTTTAATATGGGGCTGTCAGAATGGATCAAATTTCAAACCAAATGAAAATTTGAAGACAAAACTTAAGCCAATCTTTCCATCCAGTAGGCCTCCAGAATAAGACATTCCGTAAGAACATAGTGATCTGGGTGTCTAGGACTCAACAAAACATATTCATTCATTCAGAATTCGGGGTGGGGAAGAAATCTGTCTAAATTAACAAAACTCTGCATTATGAAATGTTTTTGAATTACTCAAACTTAAATCCAGTCCCTCTCCAAGAAAGTTTTAAATTGCAAATTAGGAGAGATCCAAAAGCCCGAGTACTACCCACCCCTAGACAGATTCCACAAGTACCAGGAGGTTGGTGTAGAAGAACAAATAGAGATAAGGGCACAGGTGAGAATTATGAAAGACGAGGTGGCAAAACAATTCTGCATTTCAAATTCATTTCTAGGAGGAGCAAGCAGCAGTGTCTACCAGGGATGCATTTTTGTGGGGAAAGCCCAGTACCTGAGGGCAGAAAGGAAACAGTTGCCTTCAGAAATCTTGGCTAACTCCGATTTCTGCAACATCAAAGAGCCTGGGACATGCCTTAGCTTGAAGCAGTAGGTTGGCAAATGCCTTAAAAATGAAAATGTAAGCAGCCTGAATGATATAAATTGACCAAAGTTATGTATGAAGTATGTGTGTTAAACGAGGTTCCCTGGAGGGAAATGGCAGAGGCAAAAATAGAAATAAAATACATAATGGTATTGAAAAGTGATCGAACTAGCTAAGTGAACGTGGGGGTGGTGGAAAGCCCCCGGGGACTTGTGAGGACACGAAAGTTGAAGTGAACTCGAAGATGGAGGACGGCTACTGCCGAGCTAAGGGAGTCTTCATGAACTTCGGAGTTAATGAAACAATTAATCAACTTTTGTCCCCAGGGAAAGAGAGTCCAGATGTGTATGTCCCAATGATTTCCTAAGCAGCAAGAAAGGAAACTATTTATAATATCAAATTAACTTCAAATTTGGTACTCCATACCGCTTGATATTTTCCTTTCTCATATTTGGAGTTGGCTTCTTTTCCTTCTATTTCTACAAGGCTGAGAAAACAAATATTCTTCCAAAGTTGTTAAGTTTCTTGTAAGATAAACAATGACTCAGTGGAGAGGTCAGAAAAGATTTCAGCAATAATGTAATTTGAAAGGATTTCATTTTGAACTTGTGCCCTGCCAGCTACAAGCACAAACACAAAATGGGACATTTGCCATATGTGCTGTTTCAGCTGTGACTTTCATTCTTTTCCCCAGTTTAAGTGGAAACAATTAGAGAAAACTAACAAGTTAATGTTTTGTAAATATTTTAGTTCTGAGACTTAGGTTATTTTTCACTTTTAGCAGCTCATTTTATGTGGTCATTCCTTCATTCACTCACCCAAATTCATTTATTCGCTAAATACTTACTGAGCACCTGTTCCGTGCCACGCACTGTTCTAGGTGCTATAACATTAATCAGTGAGCAAAAATGCCATGAGAATTAAGATAGTAAGTGTGTGTGTGTGTGGGTACTTTTGTTTTTTGGGGTTTTTGTTTCGTTGTACATTTTTATTAGAGTAGTTGATTTACAATGTTGTGTTAGTGTTTGCTGTACAGCAAAGTGAATCAGTTATACATATACATATATCCACTCTTTTTTAGATTCTTTTCTCATATAGATCATTACAGAGTATTGAGTAGAGTTCCCTGTGCTATACAGTAGGCCCATATTAGTTATCTATTTTATGTATAGTAGTGCAACACTTGTTATTTTCTATTTTTTTATTTTTTTGGTAGTGGCCAACCTAATGGCTTGAGGTGGTATCTTATTGTAGGGGGTACTTTATTTATTTATTTGTTTATTTATTTATGGCTGCGTTGGGTCTTTGTTACTGTGCGTGCGCTCTCTCTAGTTGCGGCGAGTGGGGGCTACTCTTCATTGCAGTGTGCGGGCTTCTCATTGCGGTGGCTTCTCGTTGCGGAGCACAGGCTCTAGGCATGCAGGCTTCAGTAGTTGTGGCACGCGGGCTCAGTAGTTGTGGCTCACAGGCTCTAGAGCGCAGGCTTAGTAGTTGTGGCGCACGGGCTTAGTTGCTCCGCGGCATGTGGGATCTTCCCGAACCAGGGCTTGAACCCATGTCCCCTGCACTGGCAGGCGGATTCTTAACCACTGCGCCACCAGGGAAGCCCAGGGGGGTACTTTTGACTGGTGATCTGAGAAGGTTATCCTGAGAGATAACATTTAAGATAAAATCTGAGTAGTAATGAAGAGCCAACCCTGCAAAGGTAGGGGGAAGGAGAATTCAGGCAGAGAACAGCTAGTGCAAAGACTAAATCAGAAACACACTGGACCTGTTCCAGGAACCAAAAGACGCTCAGGAGGCTGCGATCTTTGAGATCCAGTGGGGAAGTCGGTGGAGACTGACGTGTGGGGCTTTACAGACTGAGTTTGGATTTCATTCTAAGTGCAATGGGAAGCTACTAAAGTATTTTCAGCAGGGGAGTGACGTGACCTCATTTACTTTAAGGCGTGCCAAGCCAGCGTCTGCAGGCACACAGCTGAACACGGCTGAGAAAGCACACGAGCACAGGGCTGGGGCCCAGGTTCAATCATCCTGACTGACCTCAAGAGGCCCCCTCCATGCTACCTGGCAATCAGCCATGTCCCTTGTCCATGAACTGTCTCTCCTAGACAACTGCTCAATGCCAGCCTCTCTCTGGAAACCTCCCACCTCCTTAGCCGTCCTCACTGCCGCCAACAGCCTTGCTCCTGACTTCACGGAAGAAATGAACACAATCAGAAAGGGAACTTCCTTACCCTTCCACCTCAACCCACACATCAGTATTTGCATCCAAATACACCACCATCCCTCTGGGTTCTATCTTTTAACTCATTCCTATGTGAAGCCAACCACTTCATGCCCTCTGCCCTTCCCTTCTCCAGAACATTCCCCAACAGTCCTCCCTGATCACCCCTGCACCATCCATACTTTCTCTCTCTCCTAGATCTCTATGTCACATCAGCAGAGCAACCTTGTGTGATTTTTTTTCCCCAGCTTAAAAAAAAAATCTTTTGATCCCATTTTCCTCCCTAGGTTTTGCTCTTGTATCATATTTTTAATTAGATTTATCTATTTTTATTTATTCATTTTTGGCTGTGTTGGGTCTTCGTTGCTGCTCGCGGGCTTTCTCTAGTTGCAGAGAGCGGAGGCTACTCTTGGTTGCCGTGTGCGGGCTTCTCATTGCAGTGCTTCTCTTGTTGCGGAGCATGGGCTCTAGGCACACGGGCTTCAGTAGTCGTGGCATGTGGGCTCAGCAGTTGTGGCTCACAGGCTCTAGAGCTCAGGCTCAGCAGTTGTGGCGCACAGGTTTAGTTGCTCCGTGGCGTGTGGGATCTTCCTGGACGAGGGATCGAACTTGTGTCCCCTGCACTGGCAGGCGGATTCTTAACCACTGTGCCACCAGGGAAGTCCTGCTCTGCTATCATTTATTTTCACCTGTATTCTTTGCCATCATTTATAGCAAAGTTCTTTCAGAGTTGTCTCTATTCACTGTCAGCAATTCCTCTCTTCCTATTCTCTCATGAACCTGCTCTGATGAGACTTTTATGGCCATTACTCTACTGTCATTGCTCCTTTTAACATCCTGGCTACCTCCATGTTGCTAAACCCCGTGATCAGTTCTCATGCATTGTCTTAATAGCTCATGCAGTGACCATCCCCAGCACTGACTGGGGTGAGCACGCCCTCCTTCCCAAAATACTTGCTTCACTGCCTTCAGGGACCGGCCTCCTGGTTGTCTCCTACCAGTCACGCCTCCTCAGCATCCTCTGCTGGTTCCATCTCATCTTTCACTGTCTTAAAGTTGGTGTGCCCTAGGGCTTCGTCCTCTGACCCCTCCTCTGTCCCCTCACTGGCTCATTGATCTCAAAGTTATGGTCTTTACACCATCCATATGCCACTGAATCCAACATTTACATCTCCAGCTTCAATATCTCTCCTGAACACAAGGCTTGTCTATTCAACTGTTTGCTCTCCAACTCTTTTCAAATGTCTAACAAATATTACAAACATGATCTGAATTGAACCCCAATATTCCCCAAACCTACTCCACTCGCAGACTTCTCCACCTCAGTTGATGTCAACCTTATCCTTCGACTTGCTCTGGTCACAAACCTTGGCGTCTCCCCTGACTCTTTCCCTCCCACCCCATGTTCAATCTTTCAGAAAACAGCGTTGGCTCTAATTTAAAAATAGATCCAGGGATTTCCCTGGAAGCGCAGTGGTTAAGAATCCACCTGCCAATGCAGGGGACACGGGTTCGAGCCCTGGTCTGGGAAGATCCCACATGCATCGGAGCAACCAAGCCCTACGCCACAACTACTGAGCCTGTGCTCTAGAGCTTGTGAGCCACAACTACTGAGCCCCTGTGCTGCAACTACTGAAGCCCGTGCGCCTAGAGCCCATGCTCTGCAACAAGAGCAGCCACTGCAATAAGAAGCCTGCACACCACAACGAAGAGCAGCCCCCGCTTGCTGCAACTAGAGAAAGCCTGCACGCAGCAATGAAGACCCAACGCAGCCAGAAATAAATAAATTAAATAAATAAATGTATTTAAAAAAAATATAGATCCAGAGCCTGCCACCTGCACTGCCCCTCCCTTGATCTGAGTCACCGTGCTCTCTCCTGCGTTACTGTAGTAACCACCTGCCTGGTCCTGTTTTCAGCCTCCATCCTCTCTGATCTGTTTTCAGCACAGCAGCCAGTAATCCCTTTAAATATGATCAAGCTCTTCCTTTGCTCAAATCCTCCAGCGGCTTTGATGGCCCGTACAGCCTACATATCCTTCTACTCTCCCCCTCTTTCACTCTCATCAGCTGCGCTGGCCATTTTGCTGCATCCCAAACACACCACGCAATGCTCAAGACTCAGGGTCTCTGCCCTGGTTTCCTCTGTCTAGAATTCCCTTCCCTTAGATATCCACTTGTCTCACCACTTTATCTCCTTCTGAATTGTCCTGTTACCCTATTTAAAATCACAATCATGTCCCAACTCTGCATCCACTCTCTTTTTTCAGTTTTTCCCCCAAAGCTGGTACCTTCTATATTTCACTTGGTTTCTTGTCTACCTCCTCTCACTCCATTAAGTTCCTTGAGGGCAGGGAATTTTGTATACTTTGTTCACTGTTGTTTCCCAGCACCTGGAATAATTTCTTCGCATATAATTGAAGCTCATTGTTGAAAATGAATAAATTAATGAATTAACTGGATATAGGAGTAAGGCAATGAAGTAGTCAGGGTGGAACCTAAATTTTTAGCTTGCGAAACTGCACGGACGGTAACACAGGGGAGCCCTTTCAGAACTAGGTTTCAGGGCTGGAAGGATTGCAGAGGCGTCCATTAGACATCAGATGGATATAGCACTGGTTGGCAGCTGGATATGTTAAGCATGAAATTCTGGAGACACTCAGAGTCAGGGTCAGATTCGGGTAAGTGGTATTTAGGTTATGGAACCAGATGAGATCGTCTAGTCAGAGAGCAGAGAGGAGAATGAGGTGCAGGACCAAGCCCTGGATTACACCAACACGGAGAGAACAGGCAGAGAGTGAGTATCGAAAGGACTGAAAAGGAGCCAACGGTGAGGCTGGAGAGGAGCCAGGAGAATATGGTATCACTGAAGCCAAGAGGAGTGTTGTCAGAAGGAGGGACTGGATGATGCTGGGAAGGGGAGCAAACAGGATGATCATAACCTCGACTGTCTTTACCCATTGCTGCTCCTTTCACAAGCATCCCACTCACCCTCGGCCCACTCTGCGTTTCAGCTCACTCTCTCAAGCACCTACCAGGACTGGGAATCCACTGAAGAGTCATCACCCGTGTCCTCACTTCCTTTCTTACCTTCCTTAGATCCCATGCACCACCCCTCCCTCTAGCCTGCCCTCTCTCCCTCCATTCAGGCAAACCTTAATTCTGATTAAGCCAATTCTTAGCTTGTTTTATCCCTGCGTCCAAGGAACTTGGCTTGAGATACACCCAACTATACTGACAAGTCCAGTTTTAAACTGATGAACATAAGTCTCAAGTAGGTCTTCAGGAATGTCCTGCAACCTACCACATGGCCCTGGTCAGTTGATTTTCCTACTGTCCAAGATGGTGGCCTCACACCCTGTCCCCTCTCAAGCCTCCAGCACTCCCTCCCACTTCCTCACTCTCTGCTGATGGTCTTGGGTTTTTAGTTCACTGAGAAAACAGAAAGAAAGAGCCCACTTCATCCTGCACACCGTCTATTCAACTACCTACATCTATGCCCACCTTCTCTCTCTCGGTGCAAAAGCCAATTCTTTCATTTGTCTTGAGCATGTCATCAATTTCCCCCTTCTATGGGATTATCATCACACACACACACACAGAGCTGCAGTACTCCCCATCCTAAACAACATACCTCCCTAGACCTCAAATCTCAAATTCCCCACCCGGTACCCACTCACTCCCTGCCCACTTTTCAGTTCCAGAGCGCTCTGTTGTCTCCAGGTCCTCACCTCTCATTCTTTCTTGAACTTACTGCTCTCAGGCTTTCTTTCCTGCTTTCTGACTCCCCAGGCTACTCACGACTTCTGCCGAGTTACCAAACCTCAGGGTCAGTTCCCGTGTCATGTGACTTTCCAGCAACACGTGCCCAGGCCCTCATGCTCCCTATCTTTAAACATTTTTTTTTTCCACTTGTCTTCTGGAGTATTAGTTTCCTGGTTTTCCTCCTACCTCATTAGTCATTCCTTGGTCTCTGCTGCTTCCCCTTCCTCCCTCCCTCCCTTCAAATACCATAACGCCCAGGGCTCAATCCTTAGATCTCCATCTACACTCACTTCTTGGATATATTCCCGTGGCTTTACCAGCCATCCATAAGTTGATGACTCCCAAATGATTATCTCTAGTCTCGGACCTTTTACCTGATTTTCGAATTCCGAAATCCAACTGTCCACTTGACATCTGTGGTTGGAACATCCAACAGGCATCTCTAATCTGACAGAACTCTTGATTTCCAGTCCCCTTGATCACCCAGTCACATTTCCTCCACGGGTCTTCTGCTTGGGGGGAACTTCTGAGGCCAGAGGCTTAGGGTTCATCCACGCTACTCCTTTCACCCCACAGCTAATATCAGTAAGTCTTGTTAGCTGTTAACAAAACATATGAATATACACTTTCCACCAGTACTGTTCTAAATCCAAGCCACCATCTTTTATTTGGACTTACTCACCTCCAAACTAGTCTTCCTCTTTCAACTCCTGCGCTCCGCACGCTACCTTCCATGCAGCAGTTAGATGGATCTTTTATCTATTTTTTGTAATAAACATTTATTATTTCACACAGTGTCTGCGGGTCTGGAGTTTAGGAGTGGTTTAGCAGGACAGCTCTGGTCCTGGAAGTTGCAATCTAGCTGTTGGTCAAGGCTGCAATCATCTGAGGACTTCACTGAGGCTCAGGGATTAAATTTTTTAAAAAAATATTTATTTGGTTGTGCCGGGTCTTGGTTGGGGCAGGCAGGCTCCTTAGTTGTGGCATGAGAACTCTTAGTTGCAGCATGCATGTGGGATCTAGTTCCCTGATAGGGATCGAACCCAGGCCCCCTGCATGGGGAGCACGGAGTCTTATCCAGGTGCCACCAGTGAAGTCCCCAGATGGGTCTTAAAAACGTCATTCCTCAGCTCAAAATCCCATGGCTCCTACTACATTTTGAATAAAATTCAAGCTTCTTAACTATGGCTGCTACCCTCCCCTCCGACCTCACGTCTGTCATTCAGGTACTCGCCATGCTCTAGCCATATTGGACTTTCCGCAACACAGCACTTAGCTGCAATCCTTCACATGGTTCCCTCCCTAACTTCACTCCAATTTCTGATCAGATGTCACCTGATCTTTAGAGATGCCAGCAGTAGGATACAGTCCCCCACACCCCAACTAAGTCATTCTTTTTCCCTTTCTTGGTTTACTTTTCTCCTTAGCACTCTTACTGCTTGAAATTATATGCTTACGTGCTTGGCTCCTGTTAAGGTGTAAGCTCCTTGAAAGCCAGACTCTCTATCTCCTCCATCCACAGCACCTGGCATGTTGTAGCCACTCGATGAACTGGTTAAATTATAGGACAGGATATTTGAAAGGGGAGAGACAGGTTCAAAGGTGTTTATTTAATTATTATTATTATTATTTTTTGCGGTTTGCGGGCCTCTCACTGTTGTGGCCTCTCCCGTTGCGGAGCACAGGCTCCGGACGCGCAGGCTCAGCGGCCATGGCTCACGGGCCCAGCCGCTCCGCGGCATGCGGGATCTTCCCGGACCGGGTCACGAACCCGCGTCCCCTGCATTGGCAGGCGGACTCTCAACCACTGCGCCACCAGGGAAGCCCTCAAAGGTGTTTATTTAAATAAACATAAAATACTAGAGCATGTTTTTATGCTGATGGGAATAATGTTGCAGAAATGAATTGGTTAATGCAGGGGCGAGGGGATAATGCAGAAAGCAGAATATGTAGATATAAATATAGATAGGCATATTGGTAAGCAGAGTTTGAGAAAAGGGAAGAAATGAAAGAGGATCTGGGATGTAATCTTCAGTAGTTCTATGTAAGACTATCCTTGGAATCCTTCCCTGCAGACAGGAATGCCATGATTATGTTCTGAGAAGAAGGCACCCCACCTTACCCTTTGCATGAGATTGATCAAAGGTCTGTGGTGCACTGAATTTCATGGCACGTGGAAACGCTGCAATAAACCTTGGTCTATTTTTGCAGAGCTAAAACATTAAAGCCCCAGGGTGATTTTAAAAATTATAGCCTGCACATTTTTAAATACTGTAAATTAAGAATGACATTTTCATTAGTGCCTCTTTCTCTTTCAGGAACTATGTGAAAAACAATATTTGTTTTATGAGTCATCACCAAGAGGAATTAGTGCCAAAACAGCTTCAAAAAAGAAAACCCCAAGATCAGTTCTTGGAGTCTAAAAAGCTACGGGGTAGGGGACAGCCAAGGCAGCTTTCTCCAGAGACCTAATGGCCTCAAAACCTTACAACTGTTGACACAGTATGAGAACATTTAGGGTGTCTTCCTACCAATACATATTGGCCACTCCCATGTTTTCTCTTCAGTATCACAGAGCTAGTTTAAAAGGGACACCCTGAAATTATAGAGACAATCTTTAATCTCTACCCGCCCAAAAGGAACCATGAAAGGTAGGTGAGGAACAAGGTCCCAAGTGATCCCTTTCTTACTCTGAGCAGAATACCAGGTTAAAAAATAATACCGGTTGGTTATCTTCCACCTTCTTCACAGAGCAGCCTTTGAAAGACTATGAACTAGTGACGAGAATAACTTTTACCTTAAGGTTTGTATGCATAGAGGCCAGTTGCGGCTTTATCATTAAGACACAGAAGCTGTCTGAACATAAGCTTATGGTTTTTTGCCTACGTACCAAGACACTACCTGCACTGGGTCTTGTGTAAAAAAGAACCAGGACACAATGTGGACAACTGCAAACATGTTCTAGGTTAGGATAGGGTCCTGGTTAGGATTTTAGCGATCAATTTCTAATTACAGTTCAACAAGGATAAAGATTATACATCCTATTTTATGAATAATGAACTACAATGTAATTCAAAATATCCTTTTATGAATTTGGTATTAGTATTATAAAATATTAAGAGAAACAACTCTGCAATAGTTGAGAAAAATAAGCATTTTCCATCCATTTTAAAAAAATACGGCTAGAAAGGACAATTTCAAAATCCTGGGACCATATTTATTTAGAAGTAGCTGTTAGTAAAACACGAGAAAAGAAGTCAAGCCAGTAGGTTATTTATCCAAATCTGTCAGTAGTTAGGTCTGAGTTACTAGGTCAAGCTTACACAGTTCTCTCTTTGTAAGGCTTTCCTGATACCTTAACAGCGATCCATAGTTTCCTGTGATTCTTCGCACTCCTCAGGACTATCACTACCTCAGGTTATGGCCTACAGGCTATAGCTGATGCTGACTTTCAGATGCCTGCAAACATAATAAATGACATCCAAACATCGGGACAATTCCCTCAATATGGTCTTCTCTAGGATGAAACAGAGATCACCGACTGTACCAGAAACTTGGGTTTTCACCCACGCAACAATGGATTGCTCTCTTCTGTATTTCACCAGTTGAATTTTAAGACGTGGGGAGGCACTTTACCAATAGAATTTGGATACGATGATAGAACATCTACAATAAAGAATCTCAAACCACTTATGCAGTAACCCATTAAATGACTAATATTATAAACCATGGGAGACACACACAGAAAGTACTGAACAACCTAACTTGAAAAAGAACACAAAAATATGATTAACCTGAAGAAAGGAGAATCCTAAGAGTCAAAAGCCCTTTTTATTCAGCTTGAAAATTTTCTATTGGCCCATAACAAACTGCCCCAGTTTGATATAAGGAAATATGATCTACTGCATTCCCTTATAATGAAGTGATCTGACTACAACCTATGTAAGCAATAGTAAAACTGTATTATCAGGAACTCAGGAGAATGACTAAAAGTCCTGGTGCTGAAACATACTATCTAAATTAAAATTGGCAAGGGAAGTTATCAGGAAGGGAGATTTGCAGTCTTCATTCTGCATGGTACATTTCATATGCAAGTTAGAACATGCATGGTTCACTTGTTTTGGAAGAAGGGAAAGTGTGTTCTGTAGAGGATCAATTTAAGAAATTTATTATGAACCTTCAGTGCAATTATACGCTGAGATTAAAAAAGGTCAAGACAGGTAATCAATATGAATTTCTTTTTCTTTGCCAAGCATCACAGATTGTAAGATGTTTAACAAAATTGTTACACATTTCACTGTGCAGTTCAAACACTGTATACACTTTAGCTATCTCTTGGCTTAGCCATACATTGTAAATGGGCAGGAAACTGTTATAAACCTAGTAGGTTTATCACTAAGTGATTTCAACTTCAGTATCTTAAACACTGTCTTATATTTTTCTTTTATTATCCAGAATCTATAATGAAACAGTTCTGTTTTCAAACTAATTTTTACCCAATACGCACCCAATTAGAGCTTTTTGACTTTCAAAAATAAAAAAGGGGGAATACTTATAATTTATATGTATATATTCACAGTTTTTATTTATTAAAAAAATGTACAGCACTTGTGAAAAGCCAGAAGACATCAGACACACTCATTTCTTACCAGCTTTGTTAAGTATAGTGGGTCACCCATGACACTTTGCCAGGCGATACTCAAGCAAGCAGCCCTGAAACCAGACCCGGTCAGATTGTCTTTCTCCCTCTTTTCTGAGAAAGCATTTTGATGAGCTACTGATCTACATAGTTTTCAAGTCACTCGAATACTGAAAAATATTACAACAAGCATCTGGATCTGCACCTTAGCTATATAATCGTGTTTCCCCCCCTTTTCGCTATTTCTTTTTTGTGAACACTGCCAAACAGGAGGTCACTTAATTACTGTTAATTAAATCTAAGTGGAAAACCTCAAATTTTTGAAACAGTCTGCTCAGAACCTATAACTTTCATTGAATTTTCTTCTGTATATTTTTTGAGGTTGCCTATCCCACTGGATCTCAAAATGAAGCAAATAAACACAAATGTAAAAAATGAGAAGTCTTAAAATCACAATTAAGTCTTTCCCAAGAAAGAAAATATAAAAGTTAGCCATTGGCCCCAACTTATGAGGGAGTGAGAGGCAGGGTAGGGGAAGGCATTGAGAAGAAAGAAGATAAAAATAAACATAAAAAATAATACATATTGTTCAGTGCAGCTTTCAAGATTTTAGAATATGGTAGGGAAAATGGAGGTTAAGATGTTCCAATTTTTCACAAAGGTTTCAAAACATTTTGGAAATTCAAGGTTTTAGTGGAAAACTGTGTTGTACTGTTACCTCTATTAATTTTAACTGAGAAGCTAATATGACGCTCCACTCAGCTTTATTTCTAGGTAAAATCATTGTTAGTAATTACATTGTTAGTAATACTAAACTCCTAAACACAAATGGCCGAGCACCACTGCAGCCTGATCCTATATTACCATTCCTGGGCCCATGGGTGAGCCAGAGAGCCACTGTTTCACAAATGCATATTTATTATAACTTTAAAGAGGAGCAATCCCATATACTGAGTAGTCGCTCTTTAGCTTCACTAAATAAGACACAGCAAGGGGAAAGACTTATCTTGCAAAATGGCTTTCAAGTTCAAATTGAACTGTAGTATAATTAATTACACTGTGGCACAGAATCAGCTTTTGGGCACTTCTTGCTAAAACAGCACAATGTTTCAACTTCCGACAAGACTCTTAGTAAAGCCTTGAGTACCAACCTAAGATTTTTACTTTCCTCTAACCAGAGTTGAGTCTTTCCAGAATAACAAAGGTACATATGAGGTACAACCCATCACAGCTTCTTTCTTATATTCATCTTGTAGGTAAGAGTTTCTCTTTTTAAAACTACAACTTTATGACTTTTAAAAGATAGTTAACATTTTCTATCATGTTAAATTAGCAACATAAAACATTACGCTGAATTTATAAAGTTCTACTCCAGTTCCCTAGAATTTATATACATGTTTTTATTTCTAATCTGCAAGAAAAAAATTCCTATTTGATATTTGGTAACAGAGCATTAAAAGATACTATACACATGTGGCATATATATATTTACAAAATACACTTCAAAAAGAAGCCAACACACTTTAGCAAAAGTCTAAGCTTGCATAGATTAAAAAAAAAGAATTATGAATACAATTTTTGTTAAAATAGAAAATGGGGAATAGAATGGATATGAAGAGTGATCTTTTCCAAACTTTTATTTGTGCACATTCAATTGAAAAAGATAACTTTTACAGGTTCTTTGGTGCCCATATTCAGCATACAAAAATGTAAAAGACTATTCACAAATAAAACACATCAGCTCAAACTGGAAAAAAATAATGACAACAACAAAACACTTTAAGGTAGTGCACACTGTGACAGCTCTGCTCGTGGGGACATGAAATTACTGCGAAAATAAATAGAATGTCCTTTTGTAAAAGCAGCAATGTCATGTCTTGTAAACTTCCTTTTTATATTACAGCAAGGTTTGAAATAAAATCCAAAGGGACTGGAGCTTACACTGTAGCCGTGAATGAATAAAAGAGTCTATTTCCTCAATTACTGTTGGTCCAGTTTTCCTTTTGTTCTGAGTCCAATGTGCAGCAGGTTTTAAAAGGTGCTCAGTTTGGGATTCTAACCAATTACGTGATGACTTACAAAATTTCTTTCCTGCTTTCAAACACAAATGGGTATACCTGTTCCACAGCAGTAGCGACGGCCTTTACATTGGGCCCTGTAACAACACAGTGGAGGAAGGGGTGAGAAGAGGCAAAAGAGCACTAGGAAAAGCTGATTTCCCAGAATTACAAATAACCAAGTACTTTAGAATTTGTCAGGTTGTTTTAAAAAAAATCTACACTTACATAATTATACACACAGTCACAGCAAGAACCAAGAGAATAAGATTTTTTTATGGACAATTAAAGGGAATCAAACACAAAATGATGATATTCATCTTGTTTTAGGGCACCCTTGTGAAAAGGGAGTATATATAAAAACCACACAGACAATCACAAAGTACTATAATACGCTTATTAAAGGAAGGAGTAACAAGCGGGACTACACAGCTATTATGCTTTTGGTCACTGTAGCCTGGCTTTTGGTTAGGCTACGACTGAAGCTCACAGGAGTATCGAGGAACCCGGCAGAGCTAAACAGAGCTGCTACCAGAGCGTTGGGAAACCAGAGGGCCGTTATAAACTGCACGGTCTAAACATCCCCACAAATTTACTGCTATTTGGTACTCACATGTTTACTACTAATCTGGCCATTCACCCTTACAGCTTACTCTGCCCGTTAAAAAAAAAGCACCAGGGATGAGGTTATGTTATGTGTTAATTAATCTATGTAACGCTAGGACTTTAAAAATGTGTAGCCTTTCATCTAAATAGCTAAAAAAATATATAAAAAGGATAATGAAAAAATATTTTTATAAAACTTATTCTGAATAAATACGTTTTTTCTACTAACGTAAACTTACCTTTTGAAAGATCCTAAAAAACGTCCATATGCATCCACTGTGGACCCTTTGAAGGTACTGACCACGTCCTACCCTGGGCCGATCCTTCCTGACTCACCTCAGTCCCTCCACAGAGTAGAGCTTTGCCCACGGGAACCACTCAGTATATGTCCACTGAATTAACAGTTCATAGGGTATTCCAGAGGTTAATATGTAACGCATACTAATTAACCAGGTCAATGGTCTTCAGTTTGCTACTGTGTTGTTTAAATCTATTAACTTAATATATATTTTACATATGCATTATTTTCTTCCATACTTAGTAGGGACTTGTCAATAGATCTGGAGGCCTCTGTAAGGTCTGGGCTCCAAAGTGTAGAAACAGAGAGTCCAAAGAAGGAAAGAGATGGACTTGCTCCCCCATTTTTAAGATTCAGGCATGACTCTGGCAAGAGCCTGTAAGTCTCCAAGGAAGATGTGAAAATCCATGGCTGAATCAGAACTAAAGCTTTTTTGTTGAAGGCTTACAGGTGTCAATAATTTTTATTTTCCTCTAAGGATTGAAGGAATAAAAAGAAAATTCAAGGACACTACAGAAATTTTCCTTAACTCAGTTTTGCCAAAGGTTGGGTCTGACTCTCAAGTAATGTCTCTGAACAATTTATAACCATAGTACCATTAAAAAAATCATCCTGCATGCTAATACTACCCTTGGACATCTATGCCTACCTAGTATTCTAAAACTACCCCTTCCAAGTAATTAAACAATTCAAAAGATATAACAAAATACACATAAAACATACCAAATAAGTACCAATTATATATGAATATTTTGCTCATGTAAAACCTCTATGAAGTTCATAGAATGGGTTTCTCTTGAGTATTTTAAATGCAAGATGTCATAAACTTAAAAATCATATATAAAAATACATACTAGAATATTTTAAATTCCCAACTGAAAACTATCCAAATGCCCATGGAACAATATATTCACGTACTGGGTACTAAATAGCAGTAAGAATGGCTGATCTACAGCTACATGCAGCAATACAGATGAATCTCACTAGGGTTATGATGAAGACAAAGAAGACCGACACAAAATAGTATACATAAGATTTCAAAATAGTATATAAAAGCAGGTTAAACTAATCTACTGTGTTAAAAGTGAGGAGACTGGTTCCCCTAGAAGGGCAGAAGTGGCTAAAAGGGACAAAGCAGACTTTATCTCTATTTTGGTACGGACACCTCTTATCTCATTCAATCCATAACTGACAAGCTTGGTTTCAATATCATAAAATACCTGTTACTGTGATACTTCCTGTTGAAAAAATCTGTAATGTAGCTCTTAGAGATTTTATCCGATAACACACAGCAGGATGAAGTTCAGGTTCGTAACTATGCAAAAAAAGCCAAAATTAATATAAATACTTATAGCCGGACAAGTAACTTCAAATTTGCTAAGTTATCTTGATTCTTCAAAGACCTACCTGGCATGAGGTCTGTTGTTCTTTGTGAATTCTGGCAAACGTATTTCAAATGGCATGTTACATACTGCCAAAACGTTAACAACCTTAAAATCTGTAAATATTACCTTTAGGAGAGAAGTAAAATGAATGAATTATTTTGAAACAAACAAAAAAATCTGCTCATCATGGCAATCTTAATCATTGAATTGTAATCCTTAAATATAAGAACAAACAAGATAAACAAAAACATTTAAAGCATGGATTTAGTGTTTTAAGTTATCGGGGGCTCCTTAATGCTATAATTAAAGGGGGGAAAAAGGGTCAAAAACTTCATTAAAAAAATAAACAATGCCTGAGATAACTGCATGATCAAAGCGCTACATCTGGGGTCTTCTGAATCTTATTTCAGTTTAATTTTTCAATACTTTAAACCCATTTAATATTTAATCTACTGGGATAAGAGGGAGAACAGTGAGGAAAAAATTAAAGCAGAGTCCTCCTTGAAGTGTCAGAATGCAAAGCCATCACTTAAAACTCAGAAAGTACTGGACACTGAGCTCCAAACACCTGACTTTTTCTTATATGCAGTCAGGTAAAATGGCATTTCTGCGAGTTTAGTTAGATGTTTGTTTCTTTTGGGGGACAAAATGAGGAACAGTGTGATAGAATTGTGTTTTTAACTCACTGGGATTTCTCTCAACATTTCTAATATTATGCTAAGAAAAGAGGCTCCAAGGCTGAAAATAAAGTCCTCTCAATATTAATAACTTCAGCCACTCCTACCAAGATCTTAATGGTTTTACCCTGTCATCTTTTCAACTGTCCCTAGTAAAACCACAGATCTGGATGAACTATCCTCCAGCTCAGTACCGGCACAAGGCAGTGGGAGAAAGTCACAAAACGTGCACAGTGGCCCCGCTGTCAATCATGGCTCTCTACCCTGCACTCCCATCCAGCACCAACACACTCATGTCCCCCCAGCACCTCAGTGCCTTCCTAGCACCTTCCACCTCAGAGGAGACTGAAGTCATCAGAGAGAAACTCAACCTCTCATCACCTCCCACCCAAATCCCAAACTGCCTAGGCCCACCTGTTCAGGAACCACAGCTCATCTTTTTCTTTCATTTACTCATCGTTTCCAGGTGACCTAGCAAGTCCAGGATATGTATTAATTTTATTCAAATGCATGACTCTACAAAATCACATTTGATAAGGCTGGCCTGCTAGTAACAGTCATTTTACAAGTGTGAGAGCCTGCTAACCAGTGTATACGTGTAAACAGGGTCCTGCAGCTCTCGCTCATCATCCTGATACAGCATTCTTGTGATGATCAAAAACAGAATTTTTTTTTTTGGTGAGAAGTGAAAAATGTAAAGAGTTGAAAAGGCAGTTAATCTGTAAGGAAACACGTCTCTCTCTCTCTCTCTATGGCGAAAGGATTTGGGAGAAAGCCAGGATTCCTGACAAATACCCACACGGGCAAGGTCTGCCACTAAATCTTTGTGTTGAAGGACGGTAATGTAGAAAAAGGTCAATCATAAGAGGACTTTCCGTGGAGATTTCTTTAGTCCGTTAAAAAAAAAATGCTAACTTTACAAAAGTAAATCCTTGAGTATCTGCAGCTCGGAGAGCTTTTAAAAACGTTACCTGAAATCCTAGTTTCTGGAGACTCCGGGCTAAACGTCTGGCACCAAATTTAGCTTCTTCTTCACTGTGGTTTGAAAGAAAGAAAAAGACGATCAGTTACACAGGAAATAAATTTTATACTGAGGAACACAACAAACTGTACATGTGATTTTGTTTTTAAGTCTAGAAAAATGTCCTTCCCATGAGGGGAAAATTAAAAAATGAAAATTGAAAACCCAAGTAACATTTACCTTGTTGCTCCAGTGCAAATAATTTTTCCTGAGGACCAAATCGTAGCTGTAATTCTAGGCTTTCTAAGCTTCATTAATACTTTCTGCAAAAAAAGACAACCAGAACTCCAACAACCTGATTACACAGTAAGTGTTGATTTTCACACACGGTTCTACTCTATGTGGCCATTTCATGTTTAATTACTAAGCCAAGCTTACCCAAGACTGAAATAACTGTTCTCCAAATGACCCATTCTGAAATCAAGAACCACGCTGAACACAAAGAACGTATTAATCCAAAAGGACATTTAATCAATTAAAAATTCAAGGCCTGTATAAACCTCTCACTGTATACTTGAAATCAATGTACCACAAAGATGTACACACTCCAACTCTCGTTCCACTCTGTTCACATAACTGGAATTTGCAATTTGCACACATCCTCGAACATGCCAAACCTGTCCACGCCTCAGGAGCTTTGCCTAGCTTACTTTCATCTGGAATATTCTTCCTTCAATGTTCTCCCTTCACTCAGGTCTCGTACCAGATGTCATCTCCACAGAGAGGTCTTCCCTGATCATTCCACCAAAGTACCCATCCCTTCACCCCTCCCTGATTTCTAACCCTGCTTTTCTCTGCTTCTTGGTGCCCGCCACTACGTTATACTGTATCTTACAGCTGAGATGCCCATTACATATTCAAGGTTGATGTGCAAATCCTGAATGCAGGAGGAATGCTGGAGCTGGAGATGTAATTTTAGATTCCTTAGAAACGAAAGGCACTTAAAGCTATGGGTTTAGAAGAAATTACCTACAGTGTGAGTATAAATAGGTCAAGGACTAAGGTCCAAGATAAAATGTGAATTTAAATTTTCACTGCAGCTTTTCATTTATGGCAGTATTTATTATATGGCCATATGTATAAAAGAGATAAATGTTTACTGAATACGTAACAAATATATGAATGAGACATTTCTTCTTAAAACTCTTGTTACATTTTTAGTTCCTTCTTTTCTCTGTCATATGCCATATTATCAAACTAGAAAGCTATTAAATCTGGGGAGACAAAATTTACCACAGATGCAAAATAAAATCTGAGCTAAGATACATTATAAAATTTCATACATTAAGTGGCTGTGGCTGAGAAACATTGAGGTTATTCTACGTTTAACTGTCTTGCACTACCAGCTCGTCCATCAACTCAGTTTTCAGTTAACCTTCCTAGAAAAAATGACTTCTCTACCATATGGCATGCTAAAGTTCCAACGCAGCATAAGCCTTTTCCTCTCTTTTTAGCAGATATATTTGCTCCTTTTTTAAAGTGAAGATGGCATTATTGATGAACCTGAAAACCTTTCATTGTGATTCACTGAAATCTTTAATTGAGTTTAATTCATCTTTACTTAGTTTCTAGCATGAAGAACTAATGAAAATTTATCAAGGTATACTGGCACCTGATTTTTAGAGCTTAAACAGAGCCTTCATACACATTCTTAATTTTTATAATAAATACGTAAGGTAGTGTCATCATTGTTTACTTAGTATCTTCACAGCACTATAAAATTAGGGTAATGTAGCACACACGACAAAATTCAGATACTCACTCCAACGTCACGCTTATAAATTACATTTGCTCCCTCCAAAGCAATCTTTCTTAAGTTCAAATGGCATCTTGTTCTAAAAACACAGACTACATTTGTAATTAGAATGTCCAGTGCAACATCACTGTCTGCATCCATTGGGGTAGTTTAAAAACTTAGCTTCCCACCACGAAGATCACATCCTGAGAAATAAAACAAAATAAGATAATTAAACTCAAATGGTTTGTTAATATATTGTTCACAAGTAATCTTGAAAACTAAAATGCAAGAAGTCGAGCTCATTACTTATTGTTCAAACGGTACTCAAATCAAATCATATCCTTTCTTCTCCCCACGAAAAATGTCACTTTTTAAAAGATAACATGTCATATAAAATCCTTCCAAATCTGGACCTAACTTTCATTCCTTAAAATTAATCAGTAACTTTTACACACCAGGAGCTTGCCAGACGTAACTGCAGCAACTCGCCTTTACAACCACCATGCTCCAGGCGTATTGCAGTTATGGCCATTCTCCGTTCACACCATGTTCAAGGGCTGGACTTTGTGGTCCCAGTGTCCAACCATTAATGGTACTATAACCCACCTCATACAACCTGCAAGGGCTATAAAAAGAATGGCCTACTTTTCCGCTATTTTGGGTAGAGCCATTGACTTAAGTTTAAAGAGGCAGCAATATTAATTATAACATTTATTAACAGACTTTTCTCACTTACTAGTCATTCATTCATTATTCACTTACTGAACACCTCCATCCACTGAGGATACTGGAGGAAAAAAGAAATAAGGCAAGGTCTTTTGTCCTGAAGGAGCTCACAAACCTGTGTGTGTACGGGGGAGCTCTAACAGTTACTTAGCACAACAGCATTTTTATCAAGATCCCAATCTTCCAAAATATGTATCTTTTCAATTTGAATTTCTATAAACAAACAAGAACAAGCCCTTGTTTTTACTAAGCACATGATCCATGTCCAGATAAAATATTCTCTGAGTTTCCACATCTTAAAAAATAAATAATGGTAATTCAGCTTACCTACCCCACAAAGAGAAAATCAGAAAATAGTAACAATACTATTATAATTATCTTTACAATTCCTTGAAGCCACAATATGAAAATGAGCTAGGATTCTTTATACGGATTCAAGTTATTATATGACTAAGGATTCAAGTTATTATATGACTAAAAAATGAAGAAGCCAAGAGTCCAAATAAAAAAAATTCAGTTTTGTTTTCCTGCCTTTTAGTTTCTGATAGGACACAATGAGAAGTCAGACCGAAACTTTTAGCACCTCTACAGGATCATATAGCATTGAACTCTGTACTACTTGAACCTCAACGTCATTCTATTTTCTCAATCTTATATTCCCTTCAATCTGCTTATCTTTTTGTTTTTCTGTTCTTTGTGTATGTTTGAGCAACCTCATATGATTCTTATGCACAAGAGGCGGGGCAGGGGTGGCAGTGGAGTCTGAGGGATAGATATATAGGTGGACAGATTAATAAGCAGAGGACAGAAACAGTTATCAGTGGTGATCTTAAGTGCAGACTCCATGTTTGACGCACCACCGACTAAGTTCTCAGGACTTAGGCCAGTTATGCATTCTGTCTGTGTCTTGGTTTTCTCACCTGTGACATGGAATAGACAGTGCCTACCAGACAGTGTTATGGGAATTACATAAAATGTATGAAGAGTACTTAGCACATATACTTGGAAAATAATAACACAAAAATAACAGTGATTAGGGATAAAAATAAGCTCAAAGCCACAGGCAGAGCAGAGATTTCTTAGCATTACTTCCCACGATTACATCACAACCCAGATATCGAGCCACCTGCTATTTTCCTATTAAAAGTAGGAAATAACTGTGAGGTAGAGGCTCCTGGCTGCTCACCCCAACATCTATTAGGGTCACTCTGTACTGGTCAAAGAAATGTAAAATAAATGGTTTTGTGTCTTTTGAGAAGTCTGCTTAGAGGGACCAAATTAACCAGCGAAGACCCTTTTGCCTTTCTGCTCTTCTTCATTCTTGCTGCATGGAGTCTGGACGTGAGAGCTGGAACTCAAGAAGCCATTTGGGATCATGAGATTATGAGATGAGTATGGAAGAATAGTAAGACAGAAGCAGCCCGAGTCCCTGATACTGTGAACCTCCTTACTAGCCCTGTACTTTCTAATTCTAGACTTTACAAGTGTGAGAGAAAAATCAATTTCTATCTTAAGGCCCCATGGTGGACTTTAGTTATATGCAGCCTGACTGACACACATCCCATGATAAGAGGCCACAAAAAGCACTACTTAACAGAGAAATTACATATGAAGAAACGATGTCAAATTTACTGTTTCACATAGACTTTTTACAACAAACAGGCTAAAACAAATTGACTCAGATCTACTACTCTTGAGTATTAAACTGCTGAACTGTCTGGGAGAGAATACAAGGATAACATATAAGGTAAAAAATAAGTCAAGAAAGAAGGGGTAAAGCAAATCTTTGAGAATGCAAAGAAGCCTTAATTAATTTGCAATTAATTCAAAATTCATGATTGTTTCTATACATAAGCAACTTAAATTCTAAAAATGAAGTCATGGGCATAGATCATCATGTTAGGAATATTCATATTTATATGAGTAAGCTGTCAAACAGTCTCAGAAGATGTATCATTGCTTTAATAGGTTTTAAATCAAGAATAAAATATGAAGAAGTCAGTACTTAAGAAAAAAAAAAGAGGCAAGGCATACTACATGAAAGATTCCACCTTTTTCAAGCAGTACCAAAAAAAAAAAAAAAAGGCCCATTTGCAGTTTATCTATCTTGTAAAACAAGAGTAGTACTAAATATTAACAAAGATTAACTTCTTAAAGCTAAAGCATTTCATATCACTTAGGATAATTCAAATGGCAATCCAGTGAAAGAGACAAATCTCAACTTCTACAGAGCATCATACCCCTTTCAATTCCGAGTGAAGCTAAATCATTTATCAATGGGTAAAAAATTCTACCTGAGGAAACTTTATTGTCAGCATTAAAGAGGAATGAATTGATTACCTCTTAAAGTAGTTCAAAAGGCTTAGATTATTCCTAAAAACACACACATATAACTTTTTAAACACAGTTTAAACACACACACACACACAACTATAAAAAACATGGGGACAATTAACTCCCACTAGGGAAGAAATATTCCAATTGCTTGTAACTATTATGGTACCTACAGTTAAACATCTGGACCATTTATTTCACCTACTAAATTCTGAAAGTCAAAGACTACATCTTAAATGTTTGTACACACCCATGGCTCAGCACCGTATCTGGCACATAGTAAATGTTCTCTTACTATTTGGTGAATGAATGCTAGAAAATCCAACATTTCAATCTTCAGCCTATATTCAATTTCTCATCCACCTAGAATTCCAAACTATTTCTGTTAATACTAGGCATGGAAAAACTTTTTAAAAACTAAAAGCAAGTCTGAAACTTTACTTCCAAAGGCACTCATTTTCATATAAATGAAGAAGAGTTAAGAGTCTTTTTCTTTCCCTTAATATAATATCCATGAAAATGCATATGTAGTACACTTCACTATATTGCATGATGGTTTACACATAAAACTTTTTAAACTTGTTCGTACAGTTCCAAGGGAAATGTGTTTAAGCAACTCCACAAAAAAGAATAGTATTTTAGAGTGGCATTTAAACTTACAAAGCTGTTAAGCCTGCTGACACTATAACGTGAAATACTTAAGATACATAAATGGCAAAAACGAACATCTATGTACCTACCACCCAGCTTAAAAAATAAAATTTACAATACAATTGATGTCTCCTCATGCACTTCTCCCAAAATTACATGCTCGTTCCTTCCCTCTGGAGAAAATCTCTACTCTCGCTGAATTGTTTTATCATTCTCATATATTCCTCTTAAAGTTATGACATATGTATTACATCCTTGAACCCAGTAAGTCATGTTTTCAAAAAAAATACATTGATGGATTTGGTTTGCTAATATTTCAGTTAGGATTGATATGTCTATGTTTGTAAGTAGAATTTGCCTATAATATTCCTTTCTTGGACTGTCTTTATCTGGTTTGAGTATCAAGGTGACACTGGACTTATTATACAAGTTAGGTTGGTTTCTTCTTTTTTTGTTTTCAGTTTTTATTTTTTAAAACATCTTTATTCGAGTATAATTGCTTTACAATGTTGTGTTAGTTTCTGCTGTTTAACAAAGTGAATCAGCTACATGCATACATACATCCCCATATCCCCTCCCTCTTGTGTCTCCCTCCCACCCTCCCTTATTCCATCCCTCTAGGTGGTCACAAAGCACTGAGCTGATCTCCCTGTGCTATGCGGCTGCTTCCCACTAGCTATCGATTTTACATTTGGTAGTGTATATATGTCAGTGCTACTCTCTCACTTTGTCCCAGCTTACCCTTCCCCTTTCCCATGTCCTCAAGTCCATTCTCTACATCTGCGTCTTTATTCCTGTCCTGACCCTAGGTTCATAAGAACCGTTTTTTTTTTAGATTCCATATATATGTGTTCACATACTATTTGTTTTTCTCTTCCTGACTTACCATAATTCAAAAAGAGTCATGTACCACAACGTTCACTGCAGCACTATTTACAATAGCCAGGACATGGAAGACCTAAGTGTCCACTGACAGATGACTAGATAAAGAAGATGTGGTACATATATACAATGGAATATTACTCAGCCATAAAAAGAAACGAAATTGAGTTACTTGTAGTGAGGTTTCTTCTTCTTTTTTTAAAAAAAAATCCTCTGGAAGACAGTTTTAGAAAACCTTATCTGAAAATGGTGTGGACCTGTTTCTTGTTTCCTTGGGGGATTTTAAAAGATTAATTCAATTTAAGAGTTTTAAGACATTTGATGTCTTCTATTTCTTCTTTAATCAGTTTTCCTAAATTAAATTTTCTTGGGACATTTTGCATTTCTTCTAAAATTTAAAATTTTATGGCATACAATTTTTCATGGTTTTCTTACAAATTTTAAAAACTCAACTTTAGTATACTTACCTCTTTTTCATCATAGTATCATTTATCCCTGCTTTTTTTCCTATCATCAATCTTGCTGAAAAGTTTTTCTATTTTTTGTTTCTTCAAAGGACAAACTATTGGCAGTTAGTTGATCCTCTTTATTAAATTTTTTGCCTTATGCTCATTATTTCCTTCCTTCTACAGATCTATTTTTTTTCCTAATTTCTTATATTAGAAAGTAAGTTGGATGCTTAATACTTCAGTTTTGAACTTTTTCTCTATTCTCGTATGAACATTTAAGGCAATTATAACCAAGTGCTTCCGGTACATCTGAAGTTGGATATATTATGTTTCCATTATCCCTTGATTCTAACAATATTTACATTTCCATTATTATTTTTCTTAGACTAATTAGCTATTTATTTAGAAAGTCTTTGCCTTTAGACATATATAGTTTTTAAATTTACTGGTAATGAGGAAGTGCTAACTTAAAAGAATGAGATACCACTATTTATACTGGTAAGCATCAAACACTGCTGATGAAGATGTAAGTAAACCAGCATTCTCTTATAATTTGGAACAATTTCTACAGGAGATAATCTGGCAGTGTGTATTCAAATAATTAAAAGTATGTGTATATGATGAATTGCAGTCAACCATTAAGAATGCATCTTGAGAAATTATTCAACTGAGCAAAGTATAAATAAGATTATATACACTGCAATTCTGTTAATAACAGAAACCTACGTGCCCATCTAGAAGGGATTGGTTAAATAAAGTATAGCAGTCTCATGTAACAGACTACTGAACAGACTTTATAAATTACAACTACATGGATGTAGACGGAGGTTCATAATGTAAAAAATAAATATATGTTTGATAGAGTTCATTTTGGTTTATATATCTCTGTATGTACTAAAAATGCCAAAATGTTAACAATTATTCTATTCAGAGAATTGGCAACAGAGTGACTTTGGTAATTTCCCCACTGCCCAAGGCCTAATATTAAGACATGGTTTAATAATGTGTTTTGTCCTGTTTCTCAAGTAAATGCCTAACATGTGTTTGTCAAATATTTCCTTCTAATAAAAAGCAAAGTTGAAAACTGAAGCTGTCCTACTTCAAGAAGTAACATTTCTAGCACTGTATTAAAATGCATTATTGGAGTTGAAACAGCTTCTTCCCTGCTCACTGACTTTTATGGACAAGTTAGATCCTCTTTCCAGTGGTATTCCAACTACAACCTTAAAGCATCACCTGGAAAACATCGCCACCTCCTGGTTTTTAAGACAAATTACATCCGAGACTACTACATTTAAAATTTTCCACACCAGGAAAGACATTTTAAACTAAAAGGGCACAATAAACACTGTTATAAAAACAATGCAAAAATAACCCTAAAAATCTAACTACAAGCCAAAAGAATAAAATAAACATGAGAATACAGAAAAGTAGATTCTAGCTACTTTTAAGTGTACTCAAATTGCATCTGAAGATACTGTGGGTATCCTCAAAGGATTTGTGGGTCCTCAAAGGTTTAACCACGGAACTACTGTCCACGATTTGAGAAATGGCAGAAGGAGGGAATGACTGGATATAGTACAACTGCAAACACAGTGTGAACCCAGGTGGTGTCCTAGAGATCATTCTTCTACAAATAAGGTACGCCATCCAAACTAACCTCGTATTCTTTATAAAGCCCCCAAAACAGCAGCTTAGGAAAGAGACATTTTGTGTTCCTGATCCCAACAGATTACTTGATTGTCTCTCAACACATGCCTACGACTAAGATGGACAAAAGCCTTTTAGAAAGAGGGTCTTCTTTCATATCTGTTTAATAGTACAGCATAAACCTTACAAAAGGGCAGGGTGACTTAGTGTTTACACTTAGGTGTGTGATACTGGGTAAGTTACCTGACCTCTTTCTAAGTCTTAATTTTTTCTTCTGAAAATCGGCGATAACATCACTGCATCTCCCCGGGTGCTTTTAAGGATTAAATATGATTATTTATGTCAAGTACACAGCATACAGCATGTGTTCACTAAATGGTAGCTATAACTGTTTAATGGATTCACAGGTAGTAGAATATCGCAACCAGATAGTATGATTTAGTGAATTGACACAAAACTTGAGAACAGTCACATTAACAGAAAAAAACAGAGATCATAAGAGGTTCGGCAGGGGTCAGCAAACTACAACCAATGGGCCAGGGCCTGATTTGTTAAAAAAAAAAAAACAAGTCATACTGAAACACAGCCATGCTCATGTGTTTACATAATGACTCTGTGGCAGAGCTGAGTAGTTGTGACAAAAACCAAATGACCTATAAGCCTAAAATAGTTACTATCTGGTCCTTTTAAGAAAAAGTGTGCAGATCCCTACACTAGTGCAATGGGGCGACAGTGATAAAATAAAATTTAGTGCTAATAAATGTAAAGCTCACATTTTTACCTAGAGTCTGTCATACAGAGTGAGGTAAGTCAGAAAGAGAAAAACAAATACGGTGTATTAACACATATATGTGGTATCTAGAGAAATGGTACAGATGAACGGATCTGCAGGGCAGGAACAGAAACGCAGGCATAGAGAACGGACGTGTGGGCACTGGGGTGGGCGGAAGGGGAGGGTGGGATGAACTGGAAGATTAGGTTTGACACAAATACATTACCATGTGTAAACAGATAGCTAGTGGGAACCTGCTGTATAGCACAGGGAGCTCAGCTTGGTGCTCTGTGATGACCTAGATGGGTGGGAGGCGAGGATATATGTAAACATATAC
Source organism: Tursiops truncatus (assembly GCF_011762595.2). NCBI lineage: Eukaryota > Metazoa > Chordata > Mammalia > Artiodactyla > Delphinidae > Tursiops > Tursiops truncatus. The sequence goes on along the minus strand of NC_047045.1, from coordinate 60,546,620 downwards.
CTGATTCACTTCATTGTACAGCAGAAACTAACACGACGTTGTAAAGCAATTATACTCCAATAAAAAAATAAATAAAGTGAATAAAACATCTGTATATCATGGTCCTTGACTGGTTCCTGGTTTGAACATTTGTATATGATAGATGACATTAGGAAATTTGTATATGATAGATGACATTAGGGAATTACTGTTAATTCTGTTAGGTGAAATAATAGAGTGGCCATGTAGACAATTATGCTTATTTTTCAGACATGCATATTGAAATATTCACGGGGGAAATGCCATGTCTGTAATTTAAGATACAGGAATCTTCCACTGTCTGAACTCGGTAACAAATAGATTTGGATAAAGTTTCAGATGAGTCCCTCATTATCTGGAATCTTACCACAGGAACCAAACAAATTTGGACGATCTATTCTGAGGTACAGAATGAATCTGGATAGTAGGTATAATTTTATTTTAAGACAAAAAAGTACCATACTACTGCCTCATCTCTTACTAATGATTAAATCTAGGTGATAGGATATATGCGTATTCGTTACACTACTCTCCCGACATTTCTGTCTAAAAATTTCCACAATAATTTTTAAAAGCTGTTTTAAAAGAAAAAAAGAATTTCCTTACAGTAAGTCACACTAAGACAACATGGATTTTAATTATATTACTTACAAAAAAAAGAAAAACTAGGTTAGAAAGGACTATTCAGAGCAAAGGAATTACTAGCCTCTTTGCTACTAAAACATCTAGAATATCCTGACCTTATCATTTAAAGAGGGCACTGATATCCAGATATCCAGAGGAAAGTAGGATGGCATGAGATATAAAAATAGTTGTATGAGGAGAGTCTCAGGACATTTAGCACAAGAAAGGAAAGATAGCAGTTGCTCTAAAATGTCTGAACAAAAAGGAAACTGAAAGATCCAAACGAAGTCGCACGGAAGCAGGCCTCATAAAGCCACACCAAAAAGCAAATGCCTGCCAAACAGAAGCCTCAACAGAAGGTAAGTGTCCCAAAAAAGGGGAGGTAGGGCAAAATATTAACCAAGTTAGGAATGTTATAGGATGATTCTCTTATTAGGTAGAAGATGCCACTAGATGGTTTCTAAGATGCCATCTAATTCTCAAATCCCAGGATTCCAACATCTTACATGAAGACATACTATAGACAACTTTACATACTAAATTTCATACTAGAATTACATACTAAATTTCAATTTTCATTCTAGAACTATTATGTTAGTTTAGTTAAATTAACATCCCAATTCTGAACTTCCCACCTTCCCTTCAACGAGCATTCGTGTTCAAACGGGCAGTAAAGGGAGAAAGATGCGCTGAGGGGCAACGGCGGAGGCAGATGACCAAATTGCAAATTCTTTGTTTGGCATGGTGACATCATATCATGAAGACATTTCTCCGCACGGCCCAACAGCTTATACTTTATACCAACAGTCCTTGGGGTTGGCATTTTTGTGTTCTAGCCACACGAAGAAAGAAAGTTTTATTAACAGTATGCCTGGGCACAAAAACCCCTGTATATTCCAAAGGAAAGGATTATGTAGTATACCACTCATATAAAACAGTTAAATGCTTAAATAAAAGCAAAAGTATTTGATGTACAAAACCATCACTGCATTAAGTTAAACAGAAAGTTAAACTATCTTCATTACATATGTCTCCACCTTCTATCTCTGACTTAATCTAAATACCAATTCTGAAGACTGGCAGCAAAATGGTTATTACAATTTTTAAAAATCTACATTAAGAGAATTACAAAGATACTGTTTTTATTTTTTCTTTTACACTGGAGCATAGTTGATTTACAATGTTGTGTTAGTTTCAGAGGTACAGCAAAGTGATTTAGTTTGTTGTTTAGTTTAGTTTTTACGTATATCTATTCTTTTTCAGATTCTTTTCCCATATAGGTTATTACAGAGAAAGATACTGTTTTTTAAACAACTCTGAGGGTTGCCAGCAACTATCTATTAAAAAAAAATAGTAAAGAGGAGTATATTAATATGTTTTAATCAGTGAACATATTTGTAATGATGCCTAAAAGGTGGTGGAGGAAGATTTAAATGATGCTGATTTTCTGAAAATGACTGCTTAAGGAAAGATAACTCAATGGTTTACACTGCCATGAAAAAGTTCCAGTATAAAAAAGTATTTTGCAGTTTAAGAATACATAATCAATACTTACCCCATATTAATAATGCTTAAACAGTAGCCTGCTTAAGAATTTCACTTTTTTTTTTTTTTTTTTTTTTTTGGTACGCGGGCCTCTCACTGTTGTGGCCTCTCCCGTTGCGGAGCACAGGCTCTGGACGCGCGGGCTCAGCGGCCATGGCTCATGGGCCCAGCCGCTCTGCGGCATGTGGGATCTTCCCGGACCGGGGCACGAGCCCGTGTCCCCTGCATCGGCAGGCGGACTCTCAATCACTGCGCCACCAGGGAAGCCCAAATTTCACTATTTTAATATGTGCTAACATGTATCTGTAAAGTAAGAAATTTTGGATGTCTAATGGATGCTATGTGACTAGGGGCTGACTCTAAACTGTTTCTCCCCTTATTTGCAAAATACAAACAACACTATTTACTCACCATATGATTGATTTGAGGGATTAATGAGCACCTCACAAATTATAATATGCTCTATTAAAGTGTTGTCACATTAGTCAATGCTAACATTAATATTAATTTTAACTAATGTACTATTATAAGAGGAAAAAAGTATTTTACTGAATACAACTTGAAATCTGGCGATTCACACTCAAAAATGAGAAATCTGGCATACAGATTCCTTATTATGTAAAAGCAAAATTTATTTTGGATAGATTTCTTAGTATTTCAATTACATGGTCTTAATATATGATTTTAAAAGATGGCATGTCATTTTCTGATTACATAAGAAATACTTAAAGAAAAAAAAGTCATCCATAATCTCACCACAGTGATAATTACTGCTGTTTTTCTATGCTCATGTAGGCACATGAGCCTGCTAAATCCATATATTTATCTGTGCATATTAAACAAGATTGAGATCATATGCATATGGTGTCGTATCTAGTCAACAAAGGATTTTATAAAAACCTTTGACAACCTGAGATAAGAAAAATAGCAATATTGAATTGATTTTCCTTGAACACTAATGAAGGTGAACTTTGCAAATATGAATACTTGTATTTATTCTATGTTAACTGCCTCATACCCTTTGTTCATTTTCCTTCTGAGATATCCTACTGATTTATAAAAAGCTCTTATATGTAAAGAAATATCAGCCTTTTGCTTGCTTATGCTATTCCTTCTGCTAAAAATGATCAATCCCGATTTCTATACCTAGCTCATTCCTACTTGTTCTATAGCTCAGCATCACCTTCATTCAATCAATTCTATAACAATGAAACGGAAATCTAAGCATCAGGCCCAGTCCCAGCAGATGGGGGTCCAGCAGTGACCAAGACTTGGCAGAGGGAACAGCTGGTGTTCTCAGCTCTGAGGTGAGTGAGCAGTGTGAAGTGTTCAGATGTGAAGAAGGGCCAGCCTGGCTAGAGCGGGAAGACGGAAAGTGGCATGAGACCTGGCTGGAGATGCAGGGAGGGGTTAAATTATGCCTTCTAGGCCAAGTTAAGGATTTTCATGTTTATCCCAAGATAATGGTGGGCTAAAGAGAAGCAAGAAATGACATAATGTATTTGCTTTTCATGAAAATCTATCACTGCCATTTCTGTAACAGGAGAATGGACTGCAAAGTTAGAACAGGCAGAAAACTCAGTTAGGGTCTAGTGCGGCAGTCCTGGTGAGAGAGGACAGTCGTGGGAGCAGGGTGGATGAAGACGGAAAGAAGTAGATTGAAGAGAGACATTTTTGGGAGGCAGAGTGAACAGAGCTTTGTGACTGATATGGGAAAGAGGAAAAGGGAGATGGAGGATGACTCTAGGTTTGTGGCCTAAGATACTATCTACTGGGACAGGAACACTGAAGGGAGAGCAGGTTTGCAAGGGGAGATGGGAAAAGGAGGAGGGGTAAGGATTCTGTTTTGGACATGTTAACTTGAAGGAACTTGTGAGACATCCAAGAGGAGATACAGACAATCAGATAAGAGCCACTGCTCAGGACAGGCCTAGGTCTAGACTGGAGGTGAAAACTTGGAAACCCTCATACAGAAGGTAATTAAAACCATGATGGGTAAAATAAGAAATCAAAGGAACTACGCCATCTGATCTCCAAGACTGAGCCAGAGCGTCCATTACCATGATGAATGCTCCGAGTCTCATGACCACGCTGCTAGTTGTACTACTACACAGCACTTTCCCACACTACAGTGAAATTTTGTATTTCTGTCTCCTTGGTAGACAATAAGCTCCTTGGACGCGTGATCAATTCTTACTTATTTTTGTACCCAAGTCTTGGAATAGTGCCCAAGGCATGAGACACATTCAATAAAGTGTCTATGAGAGGTTAACTGTTAGCTTGAGATTATTAAACAGCAGCATCTCTACACATGCGCACCCAGACACAAGTTTTAAGAGCGCAGGCTCTGGAGCAGATTACTTGGGTTAAATCCAGACTCTACCACTTATCAGTCGTGTGACCTTGGGGAAGTTATTTAACGCCTTTGTGCCTCAATGTCCACATCTGTAGGATAAGGCAGATAAGAGCACCTAGTGCCAAGTGTTGGGAAAACTAAAATTTCATGCAGAGCATTTAGCATAGTACTTGTACACGGTAAGCATTCAAATTTAGCTATTCTTATTGTTACTATAATTATCTCCTTTCTTCATCTTCCACGGATAGAGAAATGTTCAAAAATGGAAAGGATTTCCAGTTATTCATTGTGGTTCTCCAGCTTTGGAACACAAAAACAGATCATGTTGCTTCAGGGCTAAAAGCAAGGGTAAAAATAAAGAATACAATTTTGATGTATCTGGTAAATGAAATCAGTATTTAAAAAACAACTAAATTTAACAGTGAATTAAAACAACAACAACAATAACAAAACCGTTTCAAACCAAAACAAAAAGTAGTTGTTGATTGTGTGGGTTTTTTGTGGGGTGGGGAGTTGGGAGTCTGGAGGAGAAGGAGAGAGAAGAGACGGGGAGAAGAGTCTCACCAAGTCTACTACAAATTACAAAACAGACATTTTGCCAACATTTACTTAGCTAGGTACCTGCAAAAACAGGAAAACTGAATATTAAATTGTAACAAAACTATTCATCTGTTCATTTCATTTAAAGTGTAAATTTATCAGTTCATTTTAAGTGTAAGGCCTCAGTTCTTCCCAGAAGGTCTTACATGCATCCCTATTTTCCCATATTATGAGCTATTATTTAAAAAACGAGGAAGTTTGTCTCTTTACAGAGAATCTTAATATTTGCCCTAAGTTACCCATAATAAGCAACTACAATTTGTGAGACTACTCTAGCCATTAAGCTGATGCTAATAACACAACAGAATTTTTTAAAGATTATCATTTTCTTCGCAAGTAAAAATATTAATTAATTAGGTTGCTAAAAAACGGAATAAACCCCCTTTCAGCTTGTGGTTGGTGTCAAGGTTGGCATGCATAAAGTTCAATTTTTTCCATAATCTGATTTTTATTTCAAGGGTATGAACACAGGATTCAAACTTGAACTGCTGACAGCTCATCAAGAATTTAATCCAGAGAAAACACTGCAAGTTGAAAACACAACAGGTGGAATTTCCTATTTTGACAGTTTCCTTTCAACTGATTTTACAGGTTTACCCTTCATATAAAATGTCTGCTCTAATGGAGACAACCTGTTTAAGGCCTAGGTCATGTATGACTGCCATTTTTTTAAAAAAGGAAGGTAAGAATTATGAAATTCTTATGTAGCTATTATGAAATTAGCTACTTGGAAAATACTGTACAGAGTTCAAACTTTTCTAGTTAAAAAATAGTTTTTACTATTTAGTAAAAAATGTAACATACTTAAATAAAAGCAAAAGGGACTGCAGAATGAATACTCTTTCCACATGTAAGCACCATTAAGAATTTCCTGTCTTACTCAGAAATGGGCAGATCTTTCACTGATTGAGGGCTGTACCACTCAAAAAAGATAAATATGTAGAACTTGGTTGAAGATCAGAAGAAAGCCATAAAATTTTTTAAATTGGAAACTAAGGTCTGTGAGAAGGACTAAAGGGCACTGATTTAAACCTAGCACAACAGTAAACTGAGTAATTGATAATAACGTACAATTAAAGAAAGTATTCTAACACAGACGCATAAAAAGAGTGATAAGGAGGTTTTCTGATGGGAACATTGGTTCTTAACTTTTAAGAAAAACCCAAAACAGAACAAACAAAATAAAAGCTATAAAGAGGTACAAGCCCCAAAGATATTGATTAACTAACCTTTGTAGGGCCCTGATTTTAAAAACATTTCCAAGTTGTTTCTAATGGGGCAGTCAGTTGAGAACCACTGGGCTGAAACGCCACAACAGGTCAACAAAATAATGGAATTTCCCTTTCAGCAGGTCCTTAAAATGGGTTATATTCTCATATCAGGACTGTTTATCATACAGAACATCAAGACTTCTGCACTCTTTCCCATGCATTGTTTCCTTAACTTGGATTCATGCATTGAACGGTCACAATCTGCCTTCTGCCTCTGCATGGGATGAAATGTTACAAATGAACTGCTCATTGCTGAATCCAATGTCACAGCTGACACTCCCTCCTACTGGACCTCTCCAGAGCATAAGCCCTGGGAACCCCTGATTCCCCCGATTCTTCCTCACCATCCCCTATCCTGGGCTTCTGAGGCACCTTTCCTAGGTTCTCCCCATCTCAAATACTGCTCTTATGTCTGCCTCTTATGTCATAAATTCTTCAGGGAAGTCCACGACAGTCCCCGAAGAGCTCAACAATTGGTTTCAGAGGTGCAAACCCCCTTGAAATCATATCCACACAAATGTGGATGTACATCTGAGGAGGCCATTATTTTCTTCATATTCTCAAATGAGTTTAAGATCCTTGAAGGTTATAAACAACTGCCTTAAATCCCATAAATGCGACTGCTACCCATAAATTTATGGCTCTTACTTCAATCCTGACCTATCAGAGATTTGAAACCATATTCCTGTCTGGTAGGCATATTCATTAAGGTAAACCAACACATCCAACACTAATAATTAATCCCCTCAGAAACACCTGCTGTCTCCAGATTCCTAATTTTAGTTAATGGAGCCGCCACCCCTCTCAAACCTGAATCCGAAATTTCAGAATCATCCTTCATTTCTCCTTTTTCTCCTACACCCAGTTAGCTTCTCGTCTAGCTTCTTTTCTGCATCCCAAGCGTCAGTGTTTGACGTTAGGCTTTCACGTGCCATTAAGGCTACAGCCTTCTAGTGGAATTCTCTGCTTGCAGTCTCCACAATTTAGTCCATCTACCAAATAAGCTACCAGAATTGTCTTCCTAACTGTGCCACACCCCTGTTTAAATAAATATCTCTTGGCTCTCTTACATAGACAGCTTGGAATGCAGTGAGTTTCATGTCTCCAAATTAAGTTTTATAACCTAATCTTCCACTTCCAACACACCTTAACTGCTTCACAACTTTTTACCACTCCTCTTGCGACAGCTGACCCTTTCCTGATTTTATATCTGCCTAGGATGCCCCTTCCCCACTCCTTCAACTAACAAACTCTTACTCACAACTGTATTCATTAGCATGCAATGGATGTGAACCAAGCACTGCGGCTAGACACTGGGAATACAGCTCAGAACAAAACAGTCAGGTAAGAAACCCTCATGGCAGTTGTATTCCAGTGGAAGAAACAGACAATGAAAAAGGACAAGCCATGAAAATAATTAGAGAATGTGATCTATGTTATAAAGAGAAACTCTAGAGTGATCCAGGAAGGTCCCTTAACTTCCTCAGAGATGAGAAATTATTCTTAAAATGAGATCTGGAAGGCTAAGCAGGAGCCAGCCACATGCAACACTGACAGAAGAGACCCCAAGTGAGGGCCCAACAAATGTCAGGGCACTGACTGTATTGTAACTGTCCACTCTACTGGACTGTAGGCACCATGCTCCTTAAAGAGAACAATTTAATATAAATGTCTTTAGAATGTGGCTTAGTGGCTGGCACTTGGTCATCAACTCAACAGACCGGTTTTAGTTCAGACCCCCAAGTCCTAAAGGGCAACTGTGTTCTAGGAGTTTTCACAAATACAGAAATATAATACCGTTCTGATGTAAGGAAAGAATAATTTTGGTTAAAACACACATACAGACCCTTAGCACTTTTGGTATATATTCTCTTTCCCCTTTCCTAAGCTACACTCTCCATTTCAGCCCCAAGGGTCCTAACTCATCCATATCCTAAGTTTATTCCATGAAAGCTGGTTATAGACTAGCTACCCTGTCAGTTACCTTCAGCGTAACAACCATCCTCTAAACAGGGTGCGATGATAAAGCCATTATTCCTCTCTTTACAAAGTGAGAGCGAGGATACAATACAGACAAATTAGGTTAAGAATATAGTTTCAGACATCGGAAACTCTTCTAATTTAACAGGCCCTAAGCAAAAAGCCTACAAAGAGTAACTAAAAGGCACACATTCTTAATGTACAGACAAATTAAACTATCACCTAAGTAGGTTTACACTATGCATTGAAGCAGAATTTTCAAGATTACCGGCCAGCCAAAGGTTTTCTCTAAAGACTTACATTATCAATATGCTGCTGAGATAATGGAAAAAGTATTATTCATAGAGCTTTTTATCAGTTGTGAACTGTTGAGCCACATCACATCCCTTACTTCAGGTCCTCCCCCATCAACAACAAAAAAGAGGAGAGAACTGAGTTAAGCAATCTGGTGGACCTTTGAGATGAGCACACCAGGTTGGTGTTGAGGAAGATCTAATGAACTGGTGACTGTGCCTTCAACATGGCTGTGGCTCCTACCACCACCCTAACCTGCCACGTCCTGGGATGTGGTCAACCCATGAGCAATTAACGGTTGCTCATTACAACCTCACTAGGTTGCACATACATACAAGAAACTGGAGATGCCCAAGAGGTTCACTGCAGCCATAAGCAGGTGAAAGATAAAAGGTTTTGTGGTTCAACAAAAGTATCTGGCAAATTAAAAAGAATGGAGAGGTTCTTGCTCCACATAAGCTGCAGGTTCATCGTGAATCTTAAGAGGTTCAAACAATGATACAGTCTCTAAGTGTTGGCCATACTCATAAACCAAATGCCCATCTTCAGATTTGCACTTTTGGGTTACACACTGATTTTATTATCTTCATATCTGAAAGATGGCAACACCTGTCCCTGAAAAAGGGTGGTGTTAAGAACACCGGGGAAACGTTAACAATGTATTAGACAGAATAAAACACCCAGGTTTTATTCTGGGCAACAGTGTTGACACTTTGGAGACCTGCTGTCCTAAAAATCTCCCAATACAATCCTCAGAATATCTAAAATTAAAGGATATATACATGTGCGAGTATATATATGAAACAGCCATGATCATTTCCTTGCTTATCTCCATATTTTTTTAGACCCAGAATCCATGATGGCTACAGGAATTATGTTAACAATATTATATCAATACCTCATCTATTCTGGCCAATGTAGTTATTAGTACGCAATGAAATCAACAGTATCAACTAAATGTCACTCTCTTCAATCAGGAAAACAGAAGTCATGCCTCTAAATACAAGCATATTTGCCAATCGTCTTGGCGGGGTGGTTATAAAAACCAACTAAAACAAAAACTGCACAATATAGAAGAAAGAATTATAAAACTTTATCCCTGTATATTTAAAGCAAAACATACTTTTAATAATGTTTTATATAAACTTCTATATGTTTTATAAAAATATTTCAACTAAAAACCAAGACCTACATATTAGCCAATATAGGAAAGAACAGTTTGTGATATATTGTACTTAAGAGAAATATTTATTTTCTAGTCAACAGTTTCAAAGGTCCACACAACTAAACTAAAACATTTGGATTTAACATGAAAAAGTTAGCCATTTCAATAGCAGCCTAATAAACAAAGCTATAATGATCAGGTTATCCCCTACTAGGCAGCCTCAGTATTTGGTGTCAGCCTTACCATAAACAAATAATCTTGCAATCGTATGCAGTCATTCCCGAGCCACTTGAATTATTGGAGCACAGCAGTAGTTTCAGCTACCTCTAAAATTACAAGAAAGCTACTATGTAGAGCACATTTATAGTGACACAGAAAACCCAAGTGATAATGACACCAATAAGTTTCAAGTTTACCACCACCTAAGGCTATACAAGTAAAAAACAGTGTCTTCTAAAAAAGGGCTAATTCTGCTAAATGAAACCACTGGGGTCTATTCCTTTTATTCAGAAGTACCACACAACTAAACAAGCAGTGAAGTCCACAGGGAAATAGCATTTCAATAGCTGCAACATGGTGCCAGACCGGGCTTTGTTGGCCGTCCTTTTCCAAGAAACAGAGATGTCTCTTTTTACTGAATCCATCTGCCATAAGTGATAACCAGATGTCTGTGTGATGATCCAAAATTAAAACAAAAGTGCTTCCCCCTCCCAAGACCTAACAGCAGAGATGAGTCCAATAGCCAGCATCACAAACAATTTCACTGTTTTAATAGCCTCCAAAGGAAAGAAACAAAGCATCTGAGTGGTCTAATGGTTCACCTTTAACGTACTACACCTCACACCACTGAGTCAAGCACCAGCTAGTATTTTTTCAGCTAACTCTGCAGAACAGTGTGCTAAGTGCTTTACACTTACTTTTCACAGCAAACCTATGAGGTAGTACTTATATGAACCCCATTTTGAAGATGAGGAAACTGGGGAACGAAGGCAGTGAAAAAACTTGCTCAAGGCCACACCACTAACAAGCAGCATCGCCACCACGCTGAACACAGGCAGCCTGTCTCCAGAGTCCATACTCTTAAGCGCTATACTAACCCTAATCCCAAGAAAGCGTAACTGATTTTGATCAAAACTGGTTTTACAGGGCTTCCCTGGTGGCGCAGTGGTTGGGAGTCCGCCTGACGATGCAGGGGACACGGGTTCGTGCCCCGGTCTGGGAGGATCCCACATGCCGCGGAGCGGCTGGGCCCGTGAGCCATGGCTGCTGAGCCTGCGCGTCCAAGAGCCTGTGCTCCGCAACGGGAGAGGCCACAACAGTGAGAGGCCCGCGTACCGCAAAAAAAAAACAAAAAAAACTGGTTTTACAATGAAAATACTTGTAATTTATCAGAAGGAAAAAGGTTAATGCCTGACCTCTGGAACCATTTAGTTAATAAAAACAAATTCTGACTTTCAAAATGTTGTGAGTTCTCACCTAGTGAGTTAAAAAACAAAAACGTATCATGGATCAAGGTCTATGGACAGAAGTCTATGATGGTAAACACAATTATAGTACCAAGAGTCATCCACACATGTCCTGAGAAGACTGTCCTTCAGATGCAATCTGATTTTCAGTATTCTTTCTTTACGGATGAATACTGCATGGTCAAAATCGCCAGCCAAAGTTTTGTGCTGCATTTTTTTGGTGAAATTTCAAACAGCTTCATTACGGACTCCCATATGAAGGCTGATTTGAACTGTCCCAGAATTCACCTTGTGTTTTTTTAGCATTTAATAGGATCGTCAGCAGCACACCTTCCATTACAAAACAAGCCATTTAAACCAAATTGTGAATTCTGTCACCCTTTAGTCACAAGATAAGACCAGATAAGTACAATTTTTGATATGACCTGATTCCTTTCCACTAATGACGTACTTCTGGAATCTTGCTTTTTCACAACTGTACAAACACATACACTCCATTTTTCTTCTAAATAAATTGTGTCACAATACAAAAATCAAATTTGTCTACGTGGCCTGGAAAGACCTCAGATAAATATATTCTTTCACCCTTCTGAAATTACCCGAAGTGGCAGTCATGTAATAAGAGCAAATACTGTATCAACTCAAGGCAGTAAACCATTATTTTTATTATTTGAATTGGTTAAAAAAAAAAAAAAAAAGCCCTAATCATGTTTGAGAAATTTTGCTGTTTAGAATTTGCAGCCAGTATAAAAAGTTAATTTTAGGCATCAGGAATTAGATTCCTAATTAGATTAGATGCCTAAAGGTTCCCCTCATCCACTAGATAAGTCCCTGAAGTGAAAGAAATGAAATATATATACATCCTTTTATTAATATGTTAATCTTCAAAATACACACATATGCAACATGAACATACAATATGATGGCGACTTACAGTCCCGATCCCCAAGAAACTTCTAATTTAGCAGGCACGATGAAATCCATACATCAATAACTATAGCACCAGGCAGTACGTAATAAAGGATTTAAAATTCAAATTTAGGTTTGTCATGTTTTAGTATCTATGCATGTCATTTCTCTGCTATCTACAAGTGCACAAAAAGCACCTGAAGAGAAACACTTCCATCCAGCTTTGTACACCTGCCGTGGCATCAAACATATTAAAGGTACAACAAACATGAGTGTAAATTTCAGGAAATCTTTATTTATTATTTCAAATGTCACAATACAGCTAAATTTTCAAAGCACTACAGGTGTTGAGCCATTGTGGAAACATTCTACTATCAATTCTACAATCAATTTACACTTTATTTTTCATAGCAATAATAATTCATCACATGGTCTATGATGCAACAGAAAGAAATCAATCACCAGGTAATTACGGGCCTCCTCACCTAAAAACAGCACTAATACCCACTCAACTAGATTATACAATATTTGCTGATTTTTAAATACTGTGCCACACCCGTGCTAAGAAAGAACACTCTCCAAAACTATTCAGCTATAGATTCTGCATGTATTCATTCTACCTTACAGCAAACTCTGCACATTCTATATATGTATACATCCACACAAATTTCGACATGACAATTTTCCACATGAAACAAAATTGTGGGACTCACTTAAATTGTTCCCTCTAATTTGGCAAAGTGTAATTTCAGTCAAGTATTCAGATGCAAAATGATCAGAAAAGATGGATGTTAAGAAAAGGTTTTTAGAGTACAAATTATGAAAATCTAAGGTTCAATTAAAAACACACAGCAGGCTCTACAATACTCTTTTATTTTTAAAAAAGTGACTACATCTCCAATTACAGTGTTACCACTTGGACTTCTGAAACACCTTCTATTCCTAAACGTTCAAATATTTTTACGTGTCTTATTTCAATGCAGTCTTGATTCTTGGTTTAAGGCTCTTACCTGTTGTATTCAGAATAAATACAGAGCATCTGACATGATCACTCCATTTTCCATATCAGGGGAGGGATACAGAAGGAAAATGCAACAGACAAAGTAACATTAATGAAAAGGATATACAGGCCAAGGACATATGTTGAAAATTCCATAAGAAACAGAAATAATACAAATATCATAAAAAATCACTTTTGATTGGGATGTGATTAAGTAAGGAGAGGAACTAAGACAACACAAAACGTTGGGAGTGTTGGAGCAGAGAGCAGGGAAAGCAGGGATTGTTAATAAAGGTGGAAGTCGGGGCTTAAATCCTTTCCCCCATCAAACACAGAAGGGGTAAGGGATAGAGGCAACAGCAAATAAAATCTAAACGAAGTGAGTGTGATGGCAGCCCTGAGACTGAGGGAACTCACTAAGTCTCATACACACTGAGAAAATCCTGGGACTCAACGTCCAATACCCTCAAGTGTGGTCACCCCCCAGAACAACATTCACAGAAGTACAGCTACATGAAGAGATTAAGAAAAAGTCCTTGATTCACTAACCTAAAGATGACAATATTAGGTTTTTCTTCTTAAGAGGTTTAAAATGCAATTTTAAGTTTCCCAATGTTTATACTTCCCATCTTTGTCAAAGGAAACTGCCCACCTCTTTGCACATATATGAAATTCCGTAACAAGAGATGCTGCACCTCAATTCCATGAAAATGCCAAAGTCAAAAACTCTGTTCTGGCATCAACCAGTCAAGAGCACAGAGCAGCAGATCATTACGAAAAAAGCGGGCTGGGGGACAAGGATGAAACCTATTTGCTTAAGACAAGCCAGACTTAGCGAAAAAGGTAAGGAACAAATAGAAACTGTGGTTGACATCACTGCTTCTGTTATTTATCAATTTTATTTTCATCTTTAATCTTCAGCTTTATATAAAGAGCTTTGTTCCCACTGGACACAAAAATAGTATCACTGTAGTATGCATACATGGCCGTTTCAGCACGCCACAGGAAAACCTCATTTACTGACCTAGAATGGTTTTGGAAAGCATAAAACCATTAAATAGTTAGAGACGTAAGGCTTAAAGAGATAGCATAAACTGGCATTTAACATATCAACTGCGAATAATTCTTTAAACCACACAGTGATAAAAATCCTTTCTCGATTTGAATGAACTGCCATTTTCTCAAACTTTCCAAGAGACTGCAGATTGTACTAGAAGAGCTGAACCTTCTCATATTTCTCTTTCCCAGTTTCCCCAAGGAATCTGTTATTATTTCTTCACACAATAATCACACCAAGCTTGTTTCCGTTTCTTTCCTTGAGCCAGTTTTAAGGCACTGTTCTTAACCCTAAATACACAAGCCTAACGCTGGTTAACTGCCAGTGTCGCTCTGGAACTGCAGGTGACAGATGCAGTCAGAGAGCTCACAGATGTGGATTGGCTGCAGTCTGAATCCTATCGCAATGAGCACACTGACACAGCCCGCAGATGCACATCTCGGCAGAAGGAGAGAGTTTAAAAACCGTCATTCCCAATTAAATTTACTTTTAGAGCTTCTACTGGCTATCATTAAGCGCTTGCTTATCCCGACTCTCAACCCTGCTTAGCCCTACCTACTATCCATTTTATCTTCCTCAGTTCCAGATCCTTCTTCATCAAGTCTAATTTCTGTTAATTCTACTACTAATAATAACATAAAGCGAGGCTGTTGGCATTGCCAGAACCAGGAACCGACGAAGGTGCTATTTGGGAGCCGGCCCGCCGCGGCAAAGGCCGTTGGAAGTTTTCTGGGAAGCAACGGACCCGCTAGCATCTTTGCACGATTTCTCTTCCCCTGGGGGAGGGCTCCATAGAGACGGATGGGGAATCTCCCTTCTCCTGTCTTTCCCAGTGGTGGCTAACAGGAAAAATAAAATACCTCTTTTCTTATCCTACACCTCGCTGGATAACGCTCCCAGGCAGTGACGCCCCACCCCCAACCCGTTATCCCTGATGAGACCCCCAAATATCACCCTGTCCTCCTAAGAACTGGACCCTCCCTCGGCCCCCGGACCAATTTCCTACATCTGAGCGCCTCTCCCTCAGGCATCCGCCCGCACACACCCCACCCGCAGCACGGCCCCGGCTCCGCACACGCAGCCCCGCGCCAAGTCGCCCCGCACCCGGCACTCAGGCAGCTCGGTCGCCCGCGCTCCCCCCGCCCAGGGTCGCCGACCGGGTTACCGTGGGAAGAGCGGGCGGCGGCAGAGGACGCGGCGGCAGCGCTGCTGCCGGTTGCGGCGGGCGCGAAGGATAAGCTGGAGGACAAGGATAATGATGAGGCGGGCGCGCTCCCCAGTCTCCATGGAACTCCCGCCCCGGCCCGTTGCTAGGAGCCCCCGAGGCTCGGGCTCAGTCTTTCGTGCTTTGTTGTTCCGGGTACAGGGCGGCCGCTGCTTCCCCGCGACAATAAATAGACGAGACGCGGGGGAGCACAGAGACAGCGCGCGGAGGCTAGAGCGCCGCCGGACAGGGCGCTCCTGAGCTCCTCGCTAGCCAACCACTTCCGGCTCTCACTGCTCCCGTCACTTTCCCCCGCCCCTTCCTCCGTTTTCCTTTCCTCCTTCCTGGTGCCCAGGTCCGGCCCGGCCTGTTGGAGAGCTTGGCGAGGTGGGGCTGGTGGGTGTGGACTAGGCTAGGCTTGTGCTTGAAAACCGCTTGAAAAGATTTCGAGAAAACTAGGTATCCCTTGTACATCTTTAGCTGGTAGCTAAACATGAGCACGTAATTTCTGGCGTAAAGTATAATATAAATGGATTTTAGGGTTTTTTGTTTGTTTTTTGTCAAAACCTTGGAACTTTCGTTAGCTCATTCAATTTATAGAAAAGGTCCACCATTCAACATAATTAGCGAAGCTAGCCCTAAGAACTATTTTTTTTTCTAATTCTAACGAAGACATTTTCTGTGAAAAAGTCCTACTTCGCTTTTTCGCGTTAATTTACGACTTCGCGATCAAACTCTCATGAATGAATTCTAATCCTAGTCCTAAAATAGAGCGATAGGATATGAAAGATGAAAGAATGGATACACAGGTAAATTGATAGATTAGATAGATAGATAGATAGATAACGCAGGGAGTTTAGGTCAAACTTCTGTCGCCTGTCCCTTCGATATTCCTTACTCAGCTTGGGTTTGCGATCAGGATTCTGCCTTGGGAGCCGGGAGGCACTTCCGAGGCTTCTAAGCGGCGTAGCCGGATCCAAGAAGGATGCGAGGTGGGAGAGGGCGGCTGCAGGCTGGGACTGGGGCGCTGGGCAGGAGCAGCGGCGGCTCGGCTCACGTGGAAGCTGGGCGCTTGGGACTGAGACCCTTCCTCGGCTGTGCTCCCAAGTAGCCGTGAACTGACCCGGGGGACTCCCAGGGGTGCACATTCGCCCGTTTGAACGGCTGCGCTGGGGTCCTCGAGGACCCTCGCGGGGTGACGTGAAAGGTGCTGCCTGTGGGAGCGAGACCCGAGTAACGGCCCTGGGAACTCCAGGCAGCGCGGGGCCCCGCGGCACCCCCCCGAGCCCCACTCCCAGGCCGGCACAGGCCTCTGCTCTAGGGCTGGGCTGCAGTCAGAAGCCTCTGGCCCTGGATGAGGCCAGTGGGCAGCTCTAATTTAATAAAAGGCCATGAGGCGGGCTCATGAGTACCTGGCCTCTGATTGGTGTGAATCCTGCATGAAAAATGATAACACCACAGTCCTTTTGAAAGACTTGGGCTGACTTCTGGGGGATTTGGGAGTAGACAACCATTTGAGTGTTTCACTACTTACGGGGTCTTCAAGGATGCCTCTAGATCTTTTGCTTCCCACTCTGTTCAGTAAAATATCTGACGTTTAAAAGCACTGTAGAATTATGGAACTTCCATTTTGTTTCATTTTCTTTACTAATTTATTTTTTGAATAATATTCAATAATTATAGCTTGTATTATAATTATTTAATGAAGAAAATGAACAAGAATATGTGTGATGAAGAAGAGGCTGGGTTAGAGAGTAATGTCTGCTGGGTAGTGAGGAGATGACTTTCGGGAAGTAACATTTTAACTGTTATCTGAAAGGGATGGGAGTGGAAGGGATGCACATAGTGTTCCAGGCGGAGGGAACAGTATGGGCTAGAATTTGCTGTGCTGGAGTATTAGAGTGGATGGGGCATCATGATCAGAGCTAGGGGTAGAGGACACGAGATGAAGTTGGAGAGAAACTAAGGCCTTGAACCTTCAGTGCCTTGCAGACCATGCAGAAGGGAGTTTGGATTTTCTTTCAAGTGCTAGTGGAAGTGAAGGGGTTTAAGCTGTAGAGTGGCATGGTCTGATTTACCAAGGAAGTGGCAGGGGAAAGGCTCTGTCCCAACAATTACTGCCACTGCTGAAAAGTCAGCTTTACAGCAATGGTGACTGGTCTTTATGAGGCACCCTCCTTGCAGGAGACCAGCAATATACCTGGTATCAAGCATGTCAGTTGCTTTGGGCCCCCTTTTGTCACAGGTCAGTCCACAGTCTGTCTCATTACAGTATTTCCTTATTCTGGAATTGGGTTTGATTTTACTGCAGGCACCGTTCTCCATAGACTCATTGAACGCTTTAGCTCAAACACCATTCCTCTGACCCAGGAGTTCATTTCAAGATGAAAGAAGCAAGACAATGAGATAAAGCCCATGGGCTTCACTGGTCTTATAATGTGCTCCATTATTCAAGATCCAGGTAAGATTATAATATTATTCATCATTCAGGTGCCAGGTAAGATTAGAATATACAGCGTATGTTCTGAACCAAGCCTCCCCATTAATACAGAAATTGATATCTAGGCTGGGAAAACAGTAAACCTTATCAGTTAGATATGTGCTACTAAAAATGTGATTTATAGACAAAAGCCAGTTTGTAAACTACTGATCAACAATAAAATAGGTATAGAAATCAAGAGGAGCATTTTGAAACTTTCAATAATCTGACATTACTGTGACATCTAAGCGTGCAGTTTTGTATTTATGAAAACACTTGTCTGTGTTGGGTTGGTAAATAAAAACAAACAAACCAAAACACTGATCCTTCACCACAGTTATGCCCACTAAGGCTCCAGCTTTATGAACTTGGTTAAGAAAAAATCAGGTTATTGGAATATGTTGGCTACTGCTTGTCTCCCTTAGTGCTTTGAGAGAGACAAACTGTGGTTCAGCACAGCCTTTCTGAAGAGACAGGCAATAGTGGGGTGGTACTTAGACAGCATTGTTAAGAGGAGTCCTTTCTGCCAGTGATTTAGTTATCCTATACTGGTAGGGATTAGATAATATCTACTCTGCCAATTGAAACAACAAAATTTTCTGCCCCACATAAAGTTAACATACTAACTAGGAATGCAGAGTCCCAGCAGAACAGTGGAGTTGGGGATCCTCATTTCTCAGGATTCTACTCGACTATCTCCTGCTGTACACTCTGTACACCAACTGAAAAAGTAATTCCTCCCATTATGCCAGTTGAGTAGTGTGCAATTTATAGGACAGAATGTGATACCGTAACCTGGCTTTATGACCCCAGCTGTTCCCTCCCTCTGCGCTCAGATAGCATAGTGTCTGTGGCAAAGACAGTGAACTAAGATCTAGGGAGAATGATACAGAGGCCAGGCCAGTTTCCAAGGGAGAGAAGCAGGAAGGGCAGAGTCCATATTCAAAGCTTACATCTCAGTGAGATTTCTGTTAAAAAGCTAATGGATTTCCTCCAAATGACACTGTTTGAAGGTATAGCCAGAAAATCCTCAGCCTGGCAGAAGGCATCTCCTGGTATGCTGTCTCAAAGACAATGTCCCAGTCTCTGTCTCTGTAGAAAGATGAATTCGCTTGTTGGGGCAGTCCCAGGAGATTCCTTCTCACTATTCCTCTAAGGCAGGGTCTTTCAGGATAATAGATAAAGGAAATCTTGGCACTTTGATTGGCTCACCAGATATCTCAGTCCTCTGCTGGAGAAGAGAGTTGCTTCTTACCCTGTTACTCTTGTCCACCAGGATACATACGGTGTAATCTCACAGCCATCACATATTGCGTCTCCTTTTTGCCCTTTCTCGTTAGTTTTTGTTATCCCATCTCCCACCTCCTTTACTGTATATTTGTGCATTGGGGAAAATTTTATTATTCATCCTTTAGCTACATTTGGACCAGATCAAGATTGACTACACCCAAGGACCCTGAATCTGGGCTGGGTATGACTGAGTTTTCGCCTCCCACTGGGTAGGGATTGAGTACATTGTCAATTGTGTATGGATCATTGCTTTATGTTAAGAGAAACTATAGCTATGGAGAAATCAGTGTGTGTGTGTGTGTGTGTGTGTGTGTGTGTGTGTGTGTGTGTATACACCGAACAGCCAAGGGTGATGTGAAGGGAACATTTATTGTTTTGTCAACCCAGAACTCCCCTCTTACTTTGGGAAGAATACTCTTCCCTCCTATTTGGGGCAACTACTTCTACTCTTTATCTATCTCCAATCTAATATGTGTCCAAATGGGACGTGCAGTAGCCACAGTGATCGATAGAGCAGTGGGTTTCTGAGCTGAGCTAAGGCAACTATATAGTATCTGTACTGTAATTGAGTTATGGCTCTTCGTTCCAAATTCAGTCTTTGTGCCTGTTCTGTGAAGGTAGATCTTGACCCATTGAATATTCTTCTTTTGTTAGTTATAACAGTGTTACACTTTGTCAGTAGAAAAAGTGCTGGAGCAACACTGAAGGAGGAAAAGGTTTTGCTTCCTGGTTCCAGTGTGCTTCCCTGCCAGGCACCTGAAGCATGGAAGGTTTTTCTAGAATCCACCTCCTGCAGCACAGGTGGCTTCCCCAGCCCCACTCAGGGGTCTGAAGGACAGTCAGTGGTGAAGGAAAATCTTCTAAGTGGGCATAATTCAAATAGTATATTTGTTTATTCACCATGTCTGGAGTGAGGGATGACCAGAATGGGCAGTTGCTAATGGTTTTTCTAGATGGAATGGGATTGGAAGATTGGAGATGAGGAAGTATGGGGAAGAGGTATATGAATGGATTTCTCTGAATGGTCACAGACTGTGAAGATATCTGTGTCCTATCTGAATGCATATTAAAGGTACCCACTATAGAGGAGACTCAATAATCAGGTGGATAAAATGGTGCACTCTGTGGGTGTCAGCCAGCCTCTTTGCCTAGCCACCCCAGTGCTTGCTCAATGGGCTCATGAACAAAGTGGCCATAGTTGTAGGGATGCAGGCTGTGCATGTGCTCAGCAACCTGGATTTTCCAATACTAAGGCTCACCTAGCTGATGCTACTGCCAAGCGCCTAATTTGGCAAAAGCAGAAAACAACATTGACTCCCTGATACAGTCCCAGTCCCCAGGGTGATGAACCAGCCATCTGGCAGGTTGATTACATTGGACCTCTTCCATCATTGAGGGAGCAAAGATTCATCCTCATTGGAATAATCACATGTTCTAGAAATGGATTGGCCTTGACTGCTCATAATGTTTCTGCCAACACCACTGTCTGTGAACTCACAAAATGGTTTATCTACCACTGATACATTACACACAACACTGCATCTGATCAGGGTGCTTGTTTTACAGCAAAGGAAGTGTAGCAATGGGTCCATGTCTATGAAATTAACTGATCTTACTACATACACCATCACTTGGAAGCAGCTGGCTTAACTGAAAAGTGAAATGACTTACTGACGACACTGTTATGATCCAGTTGGGAGGCAACACTCTGGAGAAATGGGATTCTGTTTTACCGGATATGTTTTGAATCAGAGACCATTATATGGTACTCTCCTTCCTACAGTCAGAATACATTTGAATCAAGGTATGGCAGTGGGAGTGTCTCTTTTCACTCTGAGGATTTTTCTTCCCTTACCTAAAAACTTTGACTGCTGCTGGTGTGGAGATATTTGTCCCCAAGGGGAGAATGTTTCCTTCAGGAGATGCAATGGTTCCAGTAAATTGGAAGATGAGGCTATCAACTGGTCATTTGGGGTTCCTTATACCACTGAAACAAAAAGCAAAAACGGGGTAATCTACTGGCTGGAGTGATTGATCCTGATTACCAAGGGGAAATTGGCTTGCTTATTCTACACAATGGAGGCAAGGAGGACAGCCTGGAGCCCAAAAGATTTTCTGGGCATTGTCTTAGTACTTGCATGTCTAGTATTAAGGATAATGAAAAATTAAAGCAACTAAAAATAAAAAGTAGGGTTCTTGAGGACTCAGAACCTTTGAAAATGAAGATCTGGGTCATTTCACGAAGTAAAGGATCCCAACCAGTTGAGGTTCTGACTGAGGGCAGGGGAAATACGGAATGGTTAGAGGAAAATGGAAGCCATAGATACGAATTATGATCTTGTGAACAATTACAGAAACAGGGACTGCAGTATCTTTGTATATTATCTATTGACTTGTTATATCCATGTGTTTATTTGTATTTACTAATCATTTTCTTCCTTTCTCTCCTTCCGATTTTTATTTTATATTGAAGTTGTCAAAGTTGTATTCGTTTCCTAGGGCTGCTGTAACAAAGTACCACAAACTTGCTGGCTTAAAACAACAGAAATTTGTTCTCTCACAATTCTGGAAGACAGAATTTTGAGATCAAGGTATCGGCAGGGTTGGTTTCTTTGGGAAGCTCTGAGGAAGAATATGTTCCATGTCTTTCTCCTAGTTACTGGCGACTGGCTGCCTGGTAATCCTTGGCATTCCTTGGTTTATAACATATCACTCCAATCCCGCCTCCATCTTCATATCGTCTTCTCTGTGTCTCTCTGTGTCTCAGATCCCCCTCTTTCTTCTCATATAAGGAACAGTAGCATTGGATTTAGGGCCCCCTCTAAATCAGGATAATCTCTTCTCTAGATCCTTAATTTAATTATATCTCCAAAGACCCTATTTCTAAATAAGGTCATGTTCACAGGTACTGAGGGTTAGGACTTGGACATATATTTTGAGGCCACAGTGCAACTTACTATAGAAGTTAGCTTTACAATCAAGTCTTTAGGTAACAGAATATTCAGTGGAACTGTGACTGAATTTGAGGATTAATCAATACAGGCAGCAGTGGATACAATGACTCCTAGGAGTCTGTCTCCTCATTTTGGGGAAAAGGTGAGACGTTCACTTGTAAGAAGGATAGCAGTATCTTACTAGAATACATAGAAACACAGCATTGATTTATCATAGACAGGTGCGTATGGAAGCTAAGTAGTCACAAGTTCCTGTAGTGCACGGGGCTCCTACAAAGTGAGTAGCTTGAGTGTCTGCTTCCTGCAAAACATGCAGCTCCCGCAGTTCCTAGCTCCTGCAGCTACCTCCAAATCTCCTCATCACTTGGTATTGTAGGATATTGCCTCCAGTCAGTCATCACCTTGTGAACTACATTCCCCAGCACCCAGGGCCAGTTTCTAGTGAATTTTTTCTGTCAAGTATCATAGCAAATTCTGTGTCACTTGGTAAGCCATGGCCATGCCCTCTCCAACAAGGTCTGGAGCTCAGCCATGGAGGGCTTTTCTCTTGGGTGTTCCATCTCAGACCTAGAGGTGGCATCTGTTCCTTATTTGCACTATTCCTGTATTCCTTAGAGTTTTCTTCATTTCACACTAGCCAATTCCGCAATACTCCAATCCCCTGTTATAGATAAGAATTACGTTGTACTGTCTCTGCTCAAATTACTGTGTGATTTATGTCT
Organism: Tursiops truncatus; assembly: GCF_011762595.2. Lineage (NCBI taxonomy): Eukaryota > Metazoa > Chordata > Mammalia > Artiodactyla > Delphinidae > Tursiops > Tursiops truncatus. The sequence continues at coordinate 60,523,686 of NC_047045.1, read as the reverse complement.
CCTGATTGGATTCACGACTCCACTTTCCTGGCTCCTGTGATTGGTTGGGAAGAGGACATATGACCAAGTCAAATCAAAGAGTTTTGTTTGTTGAGATGCAGCTAGGAAAAAGAACAATTTCCTTTTTTGGTAGTGAAACTGGGAAGGTGTGAAATGAGGGCAACAGGCTGACGTATCCTCTTCTGTAAGGCAGAGAATGATAATCACTAGGAGGTAACAAAGCCGACATGGAGACAGAAGATGGAGAGAAAAGAGAAGCAAGTGATTGGCTGGAAAGTTCAGTGGTATAGAGAAGTCATTTCTCCTCAATTGTATCTATAAATTTAATGTTATCCCAATCAATAGCCAGCAATAATTTTTTAATGAAATTAATCAGATTCTAAATTTCATCTGAAAAAGAAAACGCAAGAGCATAACATAGACAATTTTGCAAAAGAGGGAATATTATACTGCCAGATATAAAAACACATTAAAAAGCAATAATAATTAATGAAGTATACTTCGGGCAGGAATGGGCAAAAATATGAGTGGAAAAGAATAGAAAATACAGATCCATGTAGTTAAAGAAATCTACAAAGTGATAAAGGTGACATTTCAACTCTGTTGAAACAGGATAAACTATCAATAGATGGTATTGAGACAGTTGGCTATCCATTCAAAAAATATATAGTCATATCTTTATTTAGTAACAAAAATAATTTCCACATGGATTAAGGATCTCCACTGTCTCTGATTTTAGCTCCGTTTTGAAGAAGTTCTTGACATTTGTCAAATGCATGGGTTTCAAAGATCCTCAGCTCTATTAGGTTTTATCATCAAATCTCTATCCATATAGTTTATTTTAAAGTGACTACGTAATCTTTCATTCGACACATGTAATACATGAATACATTTCTCAGTAGAAATTCAGACAACACAAACATACACAAAGTGAAGTCTCCTTTAGTCCCCCACCTCCTGCCATCCCATCCCTCCTCAAAATTAACACTGTAGTGTGACATTTCCTTTATACGGTTCAGAAATTCTCCAGTGCTCTAGTCTTCTGGCATCATAGACTCCTTTTTAGTGCTCTGAATTAATTTTTATTTATATTTCTTCTGTTAGTTTAATTGAATTTTGAAAGACTAAGGAGGTAAATATGTTTTTAGGCCACCTTCTTGAAACAAAATTTACTTGGTCATTTGATTAATAATTCAATTCACAACTTAGATAAATAATAACATTATTTTGAAATATATAAAATAAAAAATTATTTTGAAAATGCATCTTGCCCTCTAGTGGTGAGAAAGTTATCTACTTGATTTCTACTCTGGAAATCCTGCCATGCTATTTAGCAGTTCAAGTAAGTTGGGAGAGCAAAGTGGAGTCTGATGCAAAAAGAGTGTCCTTAGATTTGTATTGTTTAAAAGAGGAGTTAAGGTATGCTGAACGTTAGACATTGTTGAGTTGTTAAATAAGATCACTAGAAGACTATTTCTATTATAAAAAGTAAAAAATAGACTATAAATTCCCATCTAATAGAAGGCCAAAATTAAACAACAAAACAAACGGATGTAAAGTCAAGAGAGAAAGAAAACACAGAAATAGTAGAGCAAAAGAGATCATAAAGTAAGATAGTGGAAACAAATTCTAAATTTCCAGTAAACATAATACATGTAAATAGATTAACCTCACATGCAAAAAATCAGAAAATATAGTAATAGATTAAAAATAATTCAACTATATTCTGTCTATAAATATATTAAGATCACCAGTTAAAAAATAGAGATTGTTCTGGTGGATTAAAAAATAAAAAAACCAAGAGAACTATATTGTTTGCAAAATATTCTTTACATTTAAAGAATAGAAAGAGTGAAAGCTAAAAAATGCAAATGATTCCAGAAAAATGCTAAACATTAAAAACCAGTAGCCATATTAATATTGTCAAAACAAAAACAAAATTGATGATGAGAAATTGACAAATTTAGATCAAAGAAGATATCCCTATAAATCTCTCTGATTTATTGAACTATAAAGCAGTTAAAAATTAATAGAGCTATAGTTTTTTTGTTTTGAATTTTATTTTATCTTTTATATAGCAGGTTCTTGTTAGTTATCTATTTTATACATGTTAGTGTATACATGTCAATCCCAATCTCCCAGTTCATCCCACCACCCCTCCCCCACCCACCCCCACCACTTCCCCCCACTTGGTGTCCATACATTTGTTCTCTACATCTGTGAATAGAGCTATAGAAGTTTTAATCAACATAATTAACAAGTTTTACTTGCTTTAAAGAAGAAAGCCTGAAAATTGATATGGGAAGTATCAAGTCAGAGAAAGAAAAACAGAAGAAACTCCAAGAAAGCTGAAAAAATACATTCACTTCAAATGGACCAAATATATATGTAATGCAGTCAAGACCTTCTCTCCTAAACAATGCTGCAAAAGACATTTTAAATTCTTCTCTGTCTCCCCTATTTTAGACACCATGCAGACTATTATCTTTCTTTTTCTTTGTTTTTATAAATTTTATTTTATTATTATTTTTTTGACTGCACTGGGTCTTTGTTGCTGCACACGGGCTTTCTCTAGTTGCAGTGAGTGGGGTCTACTCTTCGTTGTGGTGCACGGGCTTCTCACTGCGGTGGCTTCTCTTGTTGCAGGGCACAGGCTCTAGGGCGTGCAGGCTTCAGTAGTTGTGGCATGCAGGCTCAGTAGTTGTGGCTTGTGGGCTCTAGAGCGCAGGCTCAGTAGTTGTGGCGCACGGGCTTGGTTGCTCCACGGCATGTGGGATCTTCCCGGACCAGGGATCAAACCCATGTCCCCTGCATTGGCAGGCGGATTCTTAACCACTGCGCCACCAGGGAAGAACCTGTTATCTTCCTATCATCTTATTTTTTCTTCAGAAGAGTTACAATATTACTGATTAATTATTGATTTTCCTCTGAAACTATGCCCTTATTGGATTGGAGTGTTTTTGTATTTTTCGTAGGAAGAGCTGTTAGAGTTACTTTCATTAGGAATTGATGCTTTCTGGTTTTCCTCTGAGATGGTAGTTTTATACATAATGATTGATTTTAGTACATTTTCTAGGGTATGGAAATTGAACACAACCAGTGTTTTCTAGGTCATTTATAACTTCCATCACAATCTCCCTAATTTCTTTTGCCCTGGAGACCCTCAAACATTCAAAGAGGTTTGCTGAGCTTGTTTTCTTACCTTCCTTTGGGGAAATGCTGGGAACACCTCACTTCATGCCCTCCCTCATTACTTCCTTACTCTTCACCTGTGCTGGTCAGCTTGCTCCTGAAGGCTTTGTCCCATCATCCTTTTCTCACAGTCTTCGTAGATTCAAGTTCAGTGGCAAGTCACCTTTGGAATCATAAATCAGAGTTTGGAGATCTATTCAGTTCCATAAATAAGGAAGTAAGGGCCCACACTATTTTTCCTACTAGTGTCCTCCAGAAACTTCGGTCTGAATCAGTTGGTTTCTTCCCAAACTTACTACTCATTCAGTAACAATGAGGATCCCTCCTTGAAAATACAGAAAAGGAAATGAGAGACAAGGCTGCCATCGTGTGGTGTGATACTTGAACAGAAAAGTGGAGTTTATACAGAGAAGTGTGAGAAATGGGGAAATTACACAAGGTGAAATTTCCATTAGTTAGAACAGTAATTACCAACTTTTAGTAATTACAACTTTTGGACCTAGCCATGTAGCTGCCTGAAGTCCCAGGAAGATATTATAATTGACCCATGTCCATAGATTGAAAGGTCTATGGAAGGCACTTAGGAATCTATAGTTTTCATTTAAAATTATGGCTAGATATGCATAATTTTATTTGATAAAACAAAATATAAGATATTAAATTCTTAAAATTCTCTTTGTTCCTACCTTTTTCACAATCAGATACTTTTGGCATGATAGCCATGTTATATAAATGAGATAATTTAACTAAACAGAATTTAATGAATGCCAAATGAAGCAAATATTTAAATAGATTTGCTCTAGTTTGAGTGTCACAGAAATGGGCACTGAGATCTTTTTTTGGTTAAAAATAAAGGGGGGCCCAAGAGGAATCACTGCTTGAGTTGCACAGAGGCCCGCTCTGTGGCTGGGATGCTACTAATAACCAGACGTAGGGTAAGAAGAAAGGCAATGAAAAATAATTTCGCCAAAATATTTGCCGTATCAGCTGCTATCTTCATCCTAGACAACTGTAAATTGCTCATGTCAAGTATCCACATGTCTGCCCTACCTCACTTGGAATTAATGAAAATGGGCAAGGGGCACCATATCAGAAACTCTTCTTTCCCTGCTAATCTAACAGGGTTAGAAATGGGCTTCCCCCTCTAAGACTGCTTAACATTCTTAAAGAAGTCTAATCATCTCAAGGGAGCAATCTCTTTTATTAATCAAAAGCAACTGAAAAATGTATTAAGCCCATTTTTTATTTTTAAAACTTAAAAATATAGAATATTTGAAATAAAGAAAGTGTACAACACAGGGTAACTGGATGGGCCCTGGCCTCATGATCATGAACTTGAGCTCTGGAGTTAGACCTATTTTGGATTCAAATTCCAGTGCCACCACTTATGTGATAACTTGGTGAAATTATTCAACTTCTCCAATGTTCAGTTTTCTTATCTGAAAATGGGACTACTAACCGTACTCACAGGGCTGTGGCAAAGATTACAAAGCAAAAGGCATGCACAGAACTTAGTGCAATGCCTAGCATTTACTCACTGCGCCATAGATGTTCGGCTGATAAAATCTCCCAGCAGGGGACATGTGTGTACAACTATACTTTAAGTGTAATCACAATGAAGCTATCAAATTTCTTAAAGAAAACCAGCACTTCTATTTCATTTTTTAACGCATTCTTGGAAAAGATGTTGTCCTAAAAGTAACAGATTCTTGCCAGCAGGATTTCTCAAAGGCAGGACCTTAGTTGAGGCACCACGTTTTAGCCTAGAACATGGAATTTCTTAGCACATCACACAAAAATTAGTCTCTTGGTGCGAAAGGCTGAGTTAGTGAACACAGCAGCAATTTTCTAGTGAGATGGTCCTAGGCTTAGAATTTTAGATCCATCAGTTACTAGCTGTGTGTTCTTGAACTTTAGTTTCTTCATATGTTTGTTAAAGTAAGAAGAACAGTAGCATATACTTACATACTGCTTACTATTCAATATATAACACTGTAGATTGTGTTATCCTGCATCAGGGAGATAATGTATGCAAGCATCTGTCCTAGAGCAAATCTCAAAAACTGGTTTTTGTTGCCCTGGAATTCTTTGATGATGGTGGTGGTGATGGTGGTGCCTAAAGAAACCTTAGGGTTTGGATACCTAGGAGGTTGATTTACAGATCCATTTTGTCTGATGAACAGACAGATAAAAACACAGGAAAAGAATCGTTTTGCCAGTGTTCCAGTTATCAAGGTATTGCCTCTCAGCTCCAAATCCACCCTTTTGCCTGCTCAGCTCTAAATCCAGTGTTCCGGAGCTAGATTTTATAAGCATCTCTCCTTTGCAGCTGGCGGGATATTAAGCTTTGTCAGTAGAGGGCGCAGGAGGGACACTGAAGGAGGAAAGGCACCCTTTCTGTTTCACCCATTTGTGCTCCTTCTAGCAGCCTCCTTCGTGAGCCAGCTTCTGCAGGCCAGGCTCCTGCAGCGTGTGTGGCAGCCTGCAGAGCCCAGTGGCCAACAGAACATAGCACCTCTCTGCAGGGGCTTCCACCCAGCATCTCTGGTGGCTTTACAACAACTTCTGAGGTGTGGCACCTTTTGTGGATGGTTTTCCCTTGTAGCATTCCCAGAGGTCGAATTCCCAGTGACTTCCAGCCAAGGATTCCAGTTTGCCAGGCTCTGTTTGCCTCCACCCCAGAAGATCGTTCCTTGCATGCTGGTCCCAGCTGAAATTCCTTGCTTGCCAGCCTCTGCTCCAAGCACCTGTGGACCAGCTGTGGTCCAGAGCAGCACAGAAATCTTCTCTGGTGGACTTCTGCGGTAAAAACTGAATCCTAGCCTTGGGAAGGGGGCCTCTCTTACAAGTTTCTTCCCTCTGTGGGTAAGCCCCATCAGCCCCAGGGTTCTCCCTTTCTAGTTAATCCTCTGCTGTAGTTAATAACTTTTTAAATTAAATTTTCCCTGTTCAGATAACTATATGGTTTCTGCTCTCTGATTGGACACTGACTATAAAGGTGGGTCCTTAATCCAACTTCTGTGGAAACCCAGTGAACTCTGCTCTACCATCAAAGTACCTTTCTTGTGAAAAAATTTCCTCTGTTTCTTATATCTTTCTGGGAAGTTCTGAATAGAATGGAGAGTTTGCTTTTCTATGTCGATCACGTCCCTTTTGTCAATCCATCCTTGGCTCAGATATATACATTTCACTAAATGGGCAAATCAATATTGATGGGAACCTGCAAACGTTATGCCTGTACCAGTTATTAGTTGATTTAATTTGGCTGACTTGTAGCATTCTAGAATTATAGTTGGCTTCATCTCAGTCTCTCCTCCCTTTTTTCTCTTCCTCTAACCCCCTCACCCTGCCAGTTCCTGACCCCCAAAAGTTGAAACAGGAAGCAGTGGGTCTGGAGACTAGTAAGGGAAAGGAAAGATATTATCGGAACAGAGTATCATTATAACCTGACCCCAACCTTTCTCTTATGGGCACTGTCCCTTGTCGCAGACAGATGCATCTTTACATCAGGTGGCCACTTCAGTTTCTATATGTGGACTGTAACTTACTGCCCCTCTGCCTCTCCAGGTGGTGTGCTGGGACTGGACCCATGGTAACCTCATGCCTGCTTACTCTCTCCTATAGGGGGACAGGCTCTGGGTATATAGATCCAGCAAGTATCCGACTCTTGGACCTGCCACAGGGGATGTTAATCTCTATGACCTCAGGGGGAGCCAGTCCTATCCTCCCCCCACAGGAATAACACCTAAAGCTCTGGGGAGGCTCCCCATCCCCCAGTATGGCAGGTTCCTCCTTGCTTCCTTGGTTTGGGGTGAGGTGGGGCTCTCAGCTGAGCCCTACACCACATGCAATATCTTCTTCCAAAGAGAGTCTTCACATGACAATCTCCTTTCTCTCCATACTTTCCTGTCCCTTTCATATTCTTGATTCTTCATAGAGGGCTCTGTTGTGAATCATAACATCTGTTATCTTGTACTGCCTCAGTGAAAGCTTCTATATGAACATTCTCTTATGGGAGACTAATCCTAATGGTAATTATTTTTATGAATTTCTTTTATAAAGAATAAAGTCAATGCTATAATTTTTATATCAAAATTCATATTAATAATTTATATATTTATAATCTAAATTATATTTATATATAAACAATATAATTATAAACTATATATATTTCTAAACTATATATGTGTATGTATCTATATTGCTCTCTGAGTCTAAGGAAAACTTTAAGACAGACTTCATATATTTGGTATATTTGTTTCTAATTGCAGCTGTAACAAATTACCAAACAAACCTAGTGGCTTAAGACAACAGAAATTTATTATCTTACAGTTTGGGGGGTCAGAAGTTTGCAGTTGGTTTCACTGGGCTAAAATCAAGACGTCAGCAGGGCTGCATTCCTTCTGGACGCTTAGGGGAGAATCAGTTTCCTCATCGATGCCAGTTTCTAAAGGTTGCCACCATTTTGGATCATGGCTCCTTGCTACCTTCAACACCAGCAATGGCAGTCCAGTCTTTCTCATGCTGCATCAGATTGCATTGGGCTCACTTGGGTAATCTAAGCTAAAGCTCCCTATCTTAAAGTCAGCTGCAGCTGAATGGCAAGCTTAATTCTATCTGCAGCCTTAATTCTCTTTTGGCACGTATATCAGAGAAGCAGAACCAGTAGGAGACATATATTAAGAGATTTATGGCAAGGAGTTGGCTTATGCGATTGTGGGGGCTGTCTAGGCATGTCTAAAATACACAGGGCAGGCTGTCATGAAGGGCAGCTGAAACTCAGGCATATGCGGAAATTTCTGTCCACAGGAGGAACTTTTTTTTCTTCAAGAAAGCCTCAGCTCCACCTTAAGCTCATTCAGTTGATCGAATGGGGTCATCCAAATTGTCCAGGACAACAGCCCTTACTTTAAGTCAACTTGAATGGATCATGGATTTTTTATTTAGTACCCGGGGACTATAGCCTAGCCAAGTGGACATGTCAAAAAGACCATTACAGTCCACTAGTTGTCTACTTGGCACACACACACAACTCCATAAACCATACTTAACCTCCACATAAAGACATCAACGGAATCGTACTTCCACCCGACATCACACATACTCCATACAACCAAACACACAAACCCTTTCTCCAGAAGAGGATGCAAAATCCTAGGGTAATATTCACTCTTCTTTTTGATATTCTTAAAAATGTGATATGAAGTTAATTGTCATTAGTATATCTTAGATGATAAAGGAATAAGAGGGAAGAAAACAAAAATAATTGCTTAAAATATATACAAAATATTTATAACAAAACCAGGAAGAAACACTCGTAACGATTATAGCCCTAATTTCTGCAGCTGGTTACATGGTTGTAGCTGGTATTTATAGCTATCTTCTTCCACTATCCATTTCATATTCCCTTGGCCCTCAGCAAGCACCTCAGCTAGTCGTGGTTCTTTACCTGGTGAAGTGACCCAAATCTTCATTTCTGAAGGGTCTGGGCCATCAGTGGTCCTGGCTGAATTCGATTTTTTTACAGCTTTCCATTGATTTAATTACAGGGTATGATGCTTAATTTTATGTGTCAACTTGATGGGTCACATTATTAAACATTATTTCTGGATGTGTCTCTAGGGGTGTTTCCAGATGAGATTAGCATTTAAATCGGTAAAGTGAGTAAAGTAGATTGACTTCCCCAATGTGGATGGGCATCATCCAATCCATTGAGGGCCTGAACAGAACAAAATAGGAGAGAAAGAGAGAATTCACCTTCTCTGCCTGATTGTTGAACTGGGACATAGGTCTTCTCCTGCCCTTGAATTGGGACTAACACCATTAGTTCCCCTGGTTCTCAGGCCTTTGGCCTTGAACTAGAGCTTATACCATTGGCTCTCCTGGTCTTCAGGTCTTCAGACTCAGATTACAACTACACCACCGGCCTTCCTGGGTCTCCAGCTTGCAGATGGCAGATCATGGAACTTTTTAGCCTCCATAATTGCATGAGCTAATTTCTTATAATAAATCATATATACATATTATTTATATTTATACATAGTTATATAATCCTATACATTCTGTTTCTCTGGGCATGATAGTACAGTTGACCCTCATTATTCAGGGATTCTGTATTTTTGAATTCCCTTATAATCCTCCAATCAAGACTAGCAGGCTTTTGTGGTCATTTGCAGATATGGACAGAGCAGAGAAAAATTTGAATCAATTTCTGGGCATGTTTCTAAGTTAGGTTATACACAAGGCTACACTCTGCTTTTTGTTGCAGCTCTAATATAAAGATAACCAGACGGGGCTTCCCTGGTGGCGCAGTGGTTGAGAGTCCGCCTGCCGATGCAGGGGACGTGGGTTCGTGCCCCGGTCTGGGAAGATCCCACATGCCGCAGAGCGGCTGTGCCCACGAGCCATGGCCACTGAGACTGCACGTCCCCAGCCTGTGCTCCACAACGGGAGAGGCCACAACAGTGAGAGGCCCGCGTACCTTGAAAAAAAAAAAAAAAAGATAACCAGAAGGTGTAGCCAGTAGGACAATGCAGTGATAGTACAAGAAGTTCCAGCTCTGGGGCCAGTTGGACAGGGTTTGAATTCCAACTCTGGCACCTGCTGGTGGGGTGGCCTCAGGCAAGTCACTTAACATTTCTGAACCTCATTTTCACTTTACAAAAAAATGAAACTTTTTGAAATAGTTGTAGCATTTTTCCTTTTGTGAAATAAAGAAAATGGAGTTTACCAGGATGAGTTGTTTTAGGATTTAAGATTGTAATCTATGTGAGAAATGTATGTATACATGTGAAATACAGACATATTTCCCCTGGAAACAATGGTTCAATATTTACTACTCAGTGTTTGTATGGGCTTTGTAGAACATAACCACCACAAATAAAGAGAAGTGACTGTACTAACAGGTGCCCTAGGGTATCTCCTGTATATTCTTCTTTACTTTCTGTATAGTAGCAACTCAATTTCCCTTGTTAATCAGGATAAATCACTCCAGCCACTAGAATAATCCCTTATTTACCTGTGTATTCAGAGGCATGAGGACCCCAAAGTGGCCAGATGTCAGTTTCAATTTCCATTTCAGTGGAATCATTGTTGTGTCTCCTGGTGGAACCATTCCTCCCTTTGGAACTAGGACCTCTAGACCAGCCTAGACCAGCAGAACATAAGTTTGTGTGGTTAGGTAGCAAAATCTTTGATAGTGAATCATCAGTGATAATCGTGAGTGAAGCCATTCCCGTTGCCACCCTTTGATTCCTGGACCTGTGAATCCTGGTTATGGGAGACTGATTTAGAGGATATGCTGCCTCTTGGAGGACATTGCCCCAACCCAGGAAGGTATTGTCACTTAGCCAGTGCTGTAACTGAGTCTTCAAAAGGCCATTCCACTATTCCAGCAAACTAACTGCTTCAGGTTGATGGGGAACATGATAAGACCAGCGATTTCCATGAGTATGGGCCCATTGCTGCATATCATTTGCTTTGAAGTGAGTTCCTTTATCAGAAGCACTGTTGTGTAGAATCCCATGATAGCAGATAAGGCATTCATTCTACAAGTCTACTCTTTGGCACGGTCTGAAGCTGCTGTACACAGGTAGAATTTCTTCTTGATTAGGAAAACCTCAGCTCTGCTTTTAAGGCCTTTCAAGTGATTGAATCAGGCCCAACCAGGTTATCCAGACAATCTCTCTTACTTGAAGTTAACTGATTATAGACTTTAATTACAAAATATCTTCACAGCACCTTGAATCTGTTGGTTTATGTCTCTTGACAAATTTGGGAACCTTTTAGTTATTGTATGAGTACTTTTTCAGTCTTGTTTTCTTTTTCCTTTACTTCCAGGACTCTGATGATACAAGTGTTAGATCTTTTGTTATAATCCCACAGGACACTGAGGACCTGATCAATTTTTTTCAGTGTATTTTCTCTCTTTTGTTCAGATTAAATAATTTCTATTGTCCTATCTTCTAGTTCACTGATTCTTTCTTCTGTGCCCTCCATTCTGCCATTGGGCCCATCCACTGATGGTTATTGTATTTTTAGGTTTTAAAATTTCCATTTAGCTCCTTATACCTCCTACCTCTTACTCTTCTTGCTCTTCTTTTTCTTCTTCTTCCTCTTCCTCATTCTCTTCCCCTTCCTTTTCTTCTCCTCCTGCTAAAAGAATATGTTTAGTTTTGTAAGAAGCTGACAAACTGTCTTCCAAAGTGGTTGTACAGTTTGTATTCACTCCAACAATGTATGAGAGCTCCGGTTGCTCCACATCCTCATTAACATTTGATGTTGTTAGTATTCTGGATTTTGGCCATTCTGTTGCTGTGTTGTAGTATCTCATTGTTGTTTTTAATTTACATTTCCCTGATAACATATAAATTGGAGCATCTTTTTGTATGCTTAGTTGCCATCTGTATATCTTCTTTTGTGAGGTATCTGTTAGGTCTTTGTCCTTTTTCTGTTTGTTTAGTTTTTGTTTTTTCCCCTTCCCAGCCCTCACATTGCCTGCTCCACTGATGGATGGGTTCCCCTGGGGCAGCAGAGCTCTGAACTGCAAGCAACCTGTCCCCTGGAAGACTGTGGTGTGTGGGAGCAATTAAAATAACAAATCTACCTACCTGGGCCTGTTACACATTTCACCGTTACCCCCTCTTTTTACCCATTTCTTAATCGGTTTTTTTTTTTTTATTACTGTTGAGTTTCAAGAGTTTTCTGTATATTTTGGGTAACAGTCCTTCATCAGATATATCTTTTTCAAATACTTTCTCCTAATCTGTGGCTTGTTTTTTTTATTAGCTTGACAGTATCTTTTGCAGAGCAGAAGTTTTTAGTTTTAATAAAGTCCAGCTTATCAATTCTTCCTTTCATATATTGTGCCTTTGGTGTTGTATCTAAAAATCATCAAACCCAAGGTCATCTAGATTTTTCCCTGTTTTATCTTCCAGGAGTTTTATAGTTTTACATTTTACATATAGGTCTGTGATCCATTTACGTTAAGTTTTGTGAAGGGTGTATGGTCTGTGTTTAGATTCCTTTTTTTTTACATGTGGATCTTCAGTTGTTCTAGCACCATTCGTTGAAAAGTTTGTCTTTGCTGCATTGTATTGCCTTTGCTTTTTTTGTTAAAGATAAGTTAACTATATTTAGGTGGGTCTATTTCTGGGCTGTTTATTCTGTTCCATCGATCCATCTATTCTTTCACCAATACATACTGCCTTGATTATGAAAGCCCTAACTTTGTTGTTCTTCAACACTCTGTTGGCTATTCTGGATCTTTTGCCTCTCCATATAAACTTTAGAATCAGTTTGTTGATATCCACAGAATAACTTATTGGGATTTTAATTGGAATTGCATTCAATCTAGAGACCATGTTGGGAAGAACTGACACCTTACAATATTGAGTTTTCCTACCTATGAACATGGAATAGCTCCCCATTTATTTAGTTCTTTGATTTCTTTCATCAGAGTTTTGCAGTTTTTCTCACATAGATCTTGTACAGGTTTTGTTAGATTTATACCTACATATTTCATTTTGGACAGTGCTAATGTAAATGGTATTGTGTTTTTAATTTCACATTCCACTTGTTCATGGCTGGTATATAGGAAAGCAATTGACTTTCATATATTAACCTTGTATCCTGCTACCTTACCATAATCACTTATTAGTTCTAGAATTTTTTTGTTGATTCTTTTGAATTTTCTGCATAGATGATCACGTCATCAAGAACAAGCAGCTTTATTTCTTACTTACCAATCAGAATACCTTTTATTTCCTTTTCTTGTCTTATTGCATAAGTTAGAACTGCCATATTGATTGTCTTTTTAAATTCATTTTGAGATCTTCCTGGTTCTTAGTATAGTAATTTTTTTTATTGAAACCTGCGCCTTTTTGTAATGAGAAAATGGATCTTATTTAAGCCTTCTGTTTTAGCTGGCTTTTTCTGACACTACTCTGGCAGGGTGCCATTGTTCCTTGTTAATGCTTTGTTACTTGTAATCAAACCTTGTTACCGCCAGACAGAGGTAAAAGTCCAGATGACCCACTTGGCCTCCACTGAGACTCAAAGGTGCGGTGCTCCTTGTTACTGCTTGGACAGGGTAGGAGTTCTGGTACCTCACATGGCCTCCACTGACAATGCAGTGGCAGTGGTCTTGTTACTGCTGGACGGTGGTAAAAATCTTGATTCTCCAGTAGACCTCTAACACTACCTCAGCAGGGAAGTGGAGGGACACCGCATTACTGCCAGGTGGGAATGGAAGTCCAGTCTCCTCGCATGGTCTCCACTGACACTGCAGGAAAGTTACTCCATGTTGTTTCTTAGGCTCCAAGGTCTCTGGCTGGTTTCAAAGTCTATTTTTGCTTTATACAAAATGTCCAGAGTTTTTAGTTGTACTTAGCAGTCAGATAGAGAAAAATACATCTATTTCATCTTTCTGGGAGCAGAAGTCCTCAGCAAAAGTTTTAAAACTTTATAACACTGAATATTATCAAGGGTATGAGGAAATTGGTACTGGGAGTGTAAATTTTTTCAAATTTTGGTGAGAGCAATTTGATAGTAGGCATCCAAAAATTTGAACAAGATCAGCAATCCTACTTGTAAGAATCTATTCTACGCAAATACTAACATGAGTACATAAAGAATAAAGGTGATTATTTTAGCATTTTTTATAATAGGGAAAATAATCAGAAAAAAATTATCCAAAAATAGAGAAATGCTTAATATGGTATCCATAAATGAAATTGTATGACTTTTTAAAAGCAAGCTGAAAAATAAAACTTATTGAATGTTGTACACATACTAAAATTGTTAAGTGAGGCTTTTCCTGTTGCTTTGGGCAACTAAGGCTATGGGCTATGGGCAAAGGATCATAAAGTAACCTATTCTACAGTGATACCCTCCAGGGAACCTTGAACATTTGCGGCTGACCTCTCTATTAAGGCTAAAAACAAGTGGGCAAAATTAGCTCTGCTGCCTCCAAACATTATCCTAGTACATCCCCTGCCCTTCCTCCAGCCTCAGCCATCATCTCAGTGTTCCCTTACAGTCCTATAAAAAGAAGACCTAGGGATAGTGATAGGGTTGGGAAAAGTCTTTGAAGTCAGATGCTGTTGGTTTATGTGGGATATCTGTTTATTCCCCACTGATTTCCATGGAAAAAGGAGAGGTGATGCTTACCCCCCACTGCCCCATCCGCACAAATCAAGTAAGGGAGAGAAGATCAGGAGAACTGCTTACAGACATTAAGGTTGCGTGAAACACTGTGAGACTGATCTCGTCCCCTGAAGGAAATTTTGGGATTTGGGCTAAAATAGTTGATCCATCAATCGGCCCATATACGTACATGAACAGGGGAAAACAGAACTGGAGACAGATGATAAATGGATGAGAGCTGACCACAGGGTGAGAGGACACCAGAGGCAAGAGGGAAGGTGCTGAAGAGGTTGGGAAAGCTAGACATGAAGATGTAGAGACAAATTCCACTTCATGGAACTGTGCAGAAGGGTGGCCTCATAGCATCCTCTCCCCTCCAATATCCCCCTCCCAGAAGAAAGCCTGCAGAAGAACTTACTCTTGAGCCCAGGTGAGAAGATATATTTGGGCCCTTGTTACATAGAGGGCAGCCAAGGCAAGTGAGAAGCAACAACCAGCAGAGGACCACCAGAGTAGGCAGTCAATAAAGAAACATCCTCTCTCATCCTCCCTTACAACCTGCACAACCGAAAATAAGTTCTTAAATAGGTAGAGGAAGAGATAAGCCAGACCTCTGTCCCCCTTGACTCCAACCCAAGTCAGTGACCAAACTCACTGCAGGTCTCTGGAGCCATGGACCATGGCTAGCAGAGATGGGATCTGCATCAGATGAGATTGGAGTTTTAAACTGGACAATACTGAATTTGTCTTTTAATTACGAAGTGTTGGAAATGCTATGGTATCTGCCCAAGATATCATTAAGGATCTGTTTCCCACTCAGAAGAGGAAATTCGACATAGCATAGTAACAGGAGGAAACTGAAACTGGTTTCATTTTTATCCCTGTGAACTTAAACCTGTTAATCAACATGTTACATGTTCATGTGTGTATGCATGTATGCAAGTGTGCACATATATTCATTAGTCTATATGTGTATATATTTTCTAAGCAAAAAGAACTGTTTGGAAGTTTCTGTGCTCCATTATTTACAGTGGCCACAATCTGGCTAATATAAAGATGGAATTTATAACAACCAATAGGTTTTTAATTTGAGAAATAAAAGGGTTTTCTTTATCAATAATGGATGTACGCACTGTATGTTCCAGCCAGATAACAGCATGTCCATAAATTTCACAAAGTTGAAAAGGCTTCACCAATTGATGAGAATAAATCTTTCATATTTGTATCCCACACATCCCAATGGGCTAAGTCCCCACTGTCTTGCCTAGTCATCTATAGTCTTTTTCTTAATGAATTTCTAAGAGTTTGACCCTGTAGAGGGTCATTTTCAATGTTGGAATCTCTGGGGGACTGGTTGGGTGGGGGCAGGAGGTAGATTGAAGCATCAGGGCTGTCCTTTCAAGGTAATCAGAAACAGTGGCTTCTGGCTCCGTTGAGCCAGTGTTAGCACTTCTAACTTCCTGCTCGGTTTGAGGTTGACAGCTGTCAACTCTTGTCCTTGAACCAACTTCTTTGGAAGAGCAGGCTCCCTGTCCTCCCATGGGTTTCTGCTGCCTCCTCTGCTAACCTCGGGACTGTTTCCTGGTATTCTTTTTACACTAACTATTGGAAGTCTTCTATTTCTGGTGACTCCCTCTTTAAAAAGGGGGTTCCCAGAGCACAGTAATTTGCTCATCTGGAATACTATTCTTTCAGCCCTCAGTGGCTAGTTCAGAGGATGGTCGAGGCTAGTTTTTTATTCTCCCTGGAAAAAAATGCTATCTTCAATATCTGTACCCTGCTGCACAGCTGGTCCACTCCTTTTCACTCAGCCTTCACTGTCTTTCCACCGCTCCAGATTACTTTGGGGACCCGCAGGTTATCAGGTCTGTACATCTCTTAACTCCAACTATAAAGAGAGTTTCAAGTGATTTCTCACAGGACTTCTGAGCTCCATGCAAACCAAGGGGTATGCCTGGGCATCTGTTCTATACATCCCTCAGTATTTCATAGCAGTAAAGCTAATCACGCAGCAAATGTGACCAGAACATTTAGGGAAACTCTACGGGGTGGTGGCGACTAACTCCGATAAACCATATAACTCAGCAACTACCCAACCCAGACGCTACCAAGGGAAATAACTTGCCTTTCCTAGCAATCTGAACAATTTTGGGGGCAGAAACTCACAGTCTCTCTCAGTAAAAGCTGTATAAGAAATAAGTGAAGTTACCCCGACCTGGCTGGAAAACAAGTTGGAAAAATAATGAGACATCTTTGACAAAGACCTAGAAGATAATGTTAAGCATTCATAATGGTTCATTGCAATGGGTATTCTTATATACTGCTAGTGGGAGTTTGAATGGGTACGACCTTTCTGTAAAGCAATTTTGCAATATTTACAAAGAATCATTCTTGGAATCTATCCAAAGTAATAATCTAAGAGGTAATCAGAGATATAAGGGTGCATAAGGATGGTCAAACAGAATTATTTATCATAGGAAAAATTAGAAACAACTTAAATGTCCAAAAATGAATGATAGTTTCTCCATTAAATGGAAGATTACCCAGTCATTAGAAATCATGTTTCCAAAAAATTGTATGATGTAGCAAAAAACCTGCTTCATAATATTAAGTGACAAGTAGTAGAGTACGAACCGCATATACAATATTAACCTAATTTTGTTATGTTTATCAACCTATATCTCTGGAAGTAAACCTTTTCTTTCCAAATGTTTTAAAATAATCATAGATTGCTTTTATTATCAGAAAAAAACTTACTTAAGAGCATTTGTTTTAATTTGACAACACCTATATTGGGACTTTCTGGTTTGGGGGTAAAAGTCTTTTCTATAAGGCACATGAGGTAAAATTTTGTTTTTAAAAGTTCTTGAGGATGCAATAGAAAGGCAAAAATTTGGAAACAAGGTTACTCCCTCCCCCAACAGCTGCACAGTTATAATAGTCTTAGTTTTTTCATGTTCTCCTTCAGCCCTTGCACAAAAACAAATACTGTTTTTTTAAAATTGTAAGTTGACCCCAAAGGGGATGATGGTATAAGTTAGCAGAGAAGAGAGAAATCTGTTCATCTCAATCCCTCATTCTCTTTCCCTACTCAATGGTTAGACTTCCTTATATGGGCAAGAGAAAAAAACAGTTAAATTTAAAATTTAGTCCAAGTAGTGATCTAGGTAATTGCTGATGGGGTGTAAAGTGAGAAGCAATTTGGCAAAATGTATGAAGAGCCTAAAACTGGTCATGCTCTTTGGCCCAGAATTTTACTTCTGGAAGATGCAGACAAAGATCCAAAATGGGTATCATGAACAAACTTATGGTTACCAACGTGGAGGAGTGGGGAGATAAATTAGGAGTTGGGGGTTAACAGATACACACTACTATATACAAAATAGGTAAATAACAAGGACCTACAGTATAGCTCAGAGAACTATATGGAATATCTTGTAATAACCTATAATGGAAAAGAAACTGAAAAAGAATATATATATATTCTAATATTCTAATATATATATATATATATATATATGTAAAAAAAAATGGGTATCATGGCCTAAAGTGAAATACCATCTAAATATCTAAAAATCATGGAATGGTTAGGTAAACTGTGGATAGGATAAATAAAATTTGATAAGACATTAAATCTTTTGAAGGTTCAGTAATTCTTCAGAGTGCCGTGCCTTTGGGCCATCATCCTCTTTTCAGCCCTATTTTGCTTGTTCAGCCATTGGTGGAGATAAGCCCAGACCAGGGTCAGAATGGTAACCAAATAGATATGCACATATCATTTGGTTTTGAATTTTTCTAAACATTATGTAACATGCAGAAAAGGAAATCATTCTAATGAGAGAGAGAGTCTTAGAAGGAGTCTCATGTTCTTCTTGGTTCTGTATTCAGGGCCAGCAGAGGTTCTAAAACTAGTCATGGTACCAAGAGTTTCTGGGTCTTCTTACATTTAGTTGAGAGTGGTTGGGCATTTTCCTGGCCAAATACCAGAAGTCTGGCTCAAAAACCACATGAAAGTGTTTTTAGAGTTATGACTTTTTAATTTAATGATGAAGGGAACTTTAAAACATTGCTGGTGAAGAAATCAAGGCACAGTGAGATTAAATGATTAATGATTAGCTTGGGGTCAGAGTAGCTTAGCCCCTAAAGCTCAGGCCTATGAGTTTTTTTTTTTTAATGTTTTATTGTTTTACTTTGGAAAGTTTTAGATGTTTAGAAAAGTTGCAAAATTTTTTATAGACTCTGTATCTTAACTCACTTTCCCTATTTTAAAACTTTTTACATACACAATTTGTCAAAACTATGAAATTAACATTGGTACAATTATCCTAAATCCATACTTTATTTAGTTTCCTTTATCACTACCAAATGGCTTTTTTTGTTCCAAAATATTATTCAGGATACCACATTTTACTTGGTCATTGTGTCTCCTTAATCTCCCTTGATCTATGACAGTTTCTTTAGTCTTTCCATTTTTCATGACCTTGATAGTTTTGAAGAGTACTGATACTTTGCAGAATATCTATTAATTTGGATATGTCTGATTTTTTAAAATAATTAGTCTGGTGTTGTTGGTTTGGGGGAAGAGTACCATGGTGTCTATGAGCTTTTGAAAATATCACTTAAAAAATATCCTAATAAATTAGAGTATACCTGGTAATGTAATATTGAAAAAGTTAGTGGAATTCAGTATCATATAGTTTATGAGTTGCTTTATAAGATTCAGAAGAGAAGAAAAAGCAAAAGACAGGTTCTGGAGATAAAAAGCTTTGGGAAGTTCGTACTTGTTTGAGGGGAAGGCCCCTGAGATGATGCAGAATGCTTGGCAGGTAAGGCATAAAAAAGTTACGCTCAGCTATTATAGGGCATGGCTGACTCTGATGGTCTATCATTCATAGTTCTGGTGTTGATTTTCCAGTAGTGAACATAAGTTTCTGCTAATGCACCTATCATATCCTGAAAATGTTTTGCTTTGGACCGAGAGCACGTATTTGCAAAATGACTTCCTATATCAGTGTGGTAGAAAGGTGGCCCACTATATATAGCCAACCTCCAAATGGCCTGAGATCCAATTCTAGCTTTGGGAAAATAAAAGCCTCCAGGACAACCACCTTGGATGCAAAAAGTGACGTTTGAAATCACTTCCCCAGATATTTGTTCACTCCTGGGAGATTGGTTAGTCTGGGGTAGAGGCAGTGCACCATGTTGGACTAGCTTAGTGAGTGACAGGCTGAGCTGTCTGCAGCACTAACTTAGAGTGTGGCAGAAGCAGCCAGTATGTCCCAGTAGCCCACCCTTCTGGAAACTGGTACAGCAGGTGCAAGACTGCCCTGCTCTTTCGGGTCCTTGCAGAGAAGAAAGTCTGCAACTACTGGAGAGTAAGACCTAAGCTGGAGATAAGGAAGGTGTCATCTTATCTATTTTCAGTGTGTAACACGGGGTCCTACATACAGTGGGTACTCAGTGATGATGCATGGGATGAAATGAGCTACTGTATATCATCATTCTAAGATGCATTATTTTTCACATTTCTAAAATTGCGATGCGCCTTAACACTGGTCTATTTGTTTGAATTTTCTATATTGTTGGTATTATCCATGCTGGGTTAAATTGCCATGGAAAATGTCTTTTAAAAGATTATACTCTCCCTGGTGGCACAGTGGTTGAGAGTCCGCCTGCCGATGCAGGGGACATGGGTTCGTGCCCCGGTCTGGGAAGATCCCACATGCCGCGGAGCAGCTGGGCCCGTGAGCCATGGCCGCTGAGCCTGCGTGTCCGGAGCCTGTGCTCTGCAACGCGAGAGGCCACAACAGTGAGAGGCCTGCGTACCGCAAAAAAAAAAAAAAAAAAGGATTATACTGGGCTTCCCTGGTGGTGCAGTGGTTGAGAGTCTGCCTGCTGATGCAGGTGACACGGGTTCGTGCCCTGGTCCGGGAAGATCCCACATGCCGCGGAGTGGCTGGGCCTGTGAGTCATGGCCACTGAGCCTGCGCATCCGGAGCTTGTGCTCCGCAACGGGAGAGGCCACAACAGTGAGAGGCCCGCGTACCGCAAAAAAAAAAAAAAAAGGATTATAATGCATCAGAAGAAATTTTATTTTGGTATATAGATATCAATAATAAATATAATTTTGTTATGCATAGCAAGGCATGGAACTAGAGAACTAAAGTATAGGAACAAATGCATTTTTCATTGGAGGACTATCCATAATTCTGTACTTTCTTGCAAAGGCACGTGCAGATGCTTTATAGAGCTTAAGAAAGGAAGTAAACCATAAGTAGATGAACCTGTTACATTTTGTTACTGAGACACATGCAACAGCTTGCCTGTCACATGCTGTATTAGTTTCCTGTGGCTGCTGTAACGAAGGACCACAAACTTGGTGCCTTAGCACAACAGAGACTTACCCTTTCTTGGCTGACAGCCAGAAGTTCAACATCAGGTTCACTAGGTCAAAGTCAAGGTGTATGTATGGCCCCGCTGCCTCCGGAGGTTCTAAGGGAGAATCCATTTCTTGTCTCTTCCAGCCTCTGGTGGTTTCATCCCTCTAATCTCTACCTCTGTCTTCACATGACCTTTTCCTCCTCTGTGTATCTAATCTCCCTCTCCTTTTCTCTTATAAGGACACTTGTAATGGCATTTAGGGCCCACAAATAATCAAGGATAATCTCTCCATTTCAACATCCTTAACTTAATTGCATCTGCAAAGACTTCTTTCCAATTATGATAATATTTACAGTTTTCAGGGATTAGGATCTGATGTCTTTGAGGCCACCATTCATCCTCTTATACATGTCAAGTAATGAAACTAGTGTCAGAAGAACCTCCAAATTTCTAAGAATAGGTAAAAGACAGGTGGGTATGATTAACTTTTTTTTTTTTTTTTCGGTACGTGGGCCTCTCACTGCTGTGGCCTCTCCCGTTGCGGAGCACAGGCTCCGGACGCTCAGGCTCAGCGACCATGGCTCACAGGCCCAGCCGCTCCGCAGCATGCGGGACCCTCCCAAACTGGGGCACGAACCCGCGTCGCCTGCATCGGCAGGCGGACTCTCAACCACTGCGTCACCAGGGAAGCCCGGTATGATTAACTTTTGTTGGTATTTTCTTTATCCTCCCTTCTGACAAAATCAAGAAAGGGTAAGCACTGAAATTTGCAGAATGTGTATCAGTGGCTTGGAAGAAAATCACAGTAATTATAGAGGAAAAATCTTCTAAGAAATATTCTTTGTAACCCAGAGGACAAAATGGGTGGTACAGCACTAGATATTGACAATTCAAAGTGGGAGATAATTCAGAAAGGCTAGACTCTGAATAGAAGAAGTTTTAGGAAAACCTTAATGTGGCAGATTAATTATAAAAGTGGTCCCAAATCTCACCCTTCTCTGTATCCATGCTCTATGCGATGTGACTGCAGCTTTTCCCATCAAGAAGTAGCATCTATTTCCCCACCTCTTGAACCTAGGATGCTCTGTGACTGGCATTAGCCAATACAACGCAGTCAAAGTGACACTAGCAAGTTTTGAACCGAAGTCCAAGAAGCTTGTGAGTTTCTCTTCCTTCCGCAGTCACCATGAAAGAAAGTACATGTGGGCCTATTGGATGATGAGAGACACGTGGCTCTGTCACCCTCATCACCTCAGCCAGTAGCCAGCCTGCCATCAGACATGTGAGTGAGGCTATCCTTGACCAGTTAGCTCTCAGACAAATTGCCCCCCAACCACAGATATATGAGCAAGCTGAGTGAGAACAGCATAGCCCTGTCCAGATCAGCAGAACTGCACAGCTGACTTGTAGACGCATGAACAATAACAAATGCTTACAGCATTAAGCCATTGGGTTCTGGGGTAGTTTATTACATGACAAAAACTGATACGTAATGGGTGGAAAATCACTAGATTTTAATGATGGAGTAAATAAATAATTCAGAATGAATTGCACTCTGACTACAAAACAGGTTTTTGGACTATTTTAACTAACTTATTTTGCTTATAGTTTCCTTTTTTGTATCTTTAACAGTGGTAGAGGATAAAAAATATTAGTAAGTCTAAAAGAGTTTTTTAAATGAGTATAAAACAAAAATTCTGATTGAAAAAAGCATCATGTCCTGCCCTTCTTGTAAGGATTTCTTTCTTTTATAGGGCTATCCTATAACCCATCCTTAATTTCTTTTATCCTGGGGAGTCTCCTATTTTCAAGGCAGGAGACCATTTCAGTTTAATTAAGTAGAAAAATTCTATACTCAGCTTTCTGCCACTAATCCACCGTATATCTTCTGGTGATTTACTTCCCCTCTCTGTGTTTCAGCTGCTTTACATGAAAAGTAAGGATGATAATACCTTCTAGTTAGGGTTGTTTTGAAGATGAAATATGATTGTTCACATGCATGGTCTCTGTGTAATGCAGATGGATGAAGAAAATTAATAAAGCTGAATCTATACGAGTTAGCATTTTCCTAAATATGCCCAGTAATAGCACTGGCATACCAGTGGTGATTTTCTCAATAAAATTATTCTATTCCATAAAGTAGATCATTTGGTTATATGTATATATGTTTTCTTGATGTTGGTATCTCTACCCTTTCCCCCCATTACAAATACAACATGACCTTTTTCCAAACACATGTTGCTCACCATTGGTGTAGCAGAATAAAACCAGGTGGCCCATATGCAGACACCTCAACCCTGATTGCATTAGATTACATTTGTAGCAAACAGATTTGGGATTCCTGTCTCACCCAGAGCCTACATCTCAAAAGACTCTGCCCCAGCCATCAGGCAACCTGTCCATCCATCCCCAGCCAACCAGAGCTGACAGGACAAGAGGCGCACAACTGACCTGGGGAATTTAATCAGAGCCTCTTAGAACGAGTCTATAGTAGTCCATATGCATATGCCTTATCTTAAGAATTCAAATTAAGAGGTGCTGAGACTAAAATTTTGGATAGTAGCGCCTACAACTGCATGTTCTTATAGAATTGGGGCCATAGCAACCTAACAAACAAGTTCCATCTGAAATAAAAAGTTCAGGAGAAGTAGAAAGTAAGTCAGCACAGAAAATCAGAAGAGGAAATGCAGAAGACTGGCAGAGAAAGCAGAGATAAGAGCCCAGAGAGCTCCAGAGAGAGAGGAAGGGAGTTGTACTCTTGACTTTCAGTTTCCCAATAGATTTTCCCCTACTGTTTATTTTTTGCCTGGAGATGTCAGCCAGAGTCCTTGTACTATCTTTACAATGCCTCATTCCCCTTTTTATTTGAGCCAGTTTGAAGGGATTTTTGTTCCATGTAACCAAATGACCCCTGTTGGTTTAAAAAATTCTCCTGGGTTTAGAGATGTCTTGGGTTTCTTTTTAGTCCTTGGTGGGGAGAGAAAGAATGCTTGTTAAGAAAAAAAAAAAAGAAAGTTGAAGGAGCTATTGAGTGGGTGACAGATGCCTGAAAGTGAGAGATTAGAGGGCAGCAGAAGAAGATGGTATTCACATAAAGTGCAAAAGAAGAACAAAAACTTTCTATTAAGATTCATTAGTGAATAATTCCAGGAACCAAGCAGAAAAGTTTAGAGGTGACTGGTCCCCAGGGATAGTAAGAATACTGAAGCGAGACATGCATTGTTTTGAAAGACACAGTACTTACTATAGACATTTTCCTGGGATTTAGTGCTAAAAGGAGAATCCGCATGTGGTGAGGACTAATGTTTCAGGTTAATTCCCCATCAACAGAATTGATGGTGAGTTTTTTCATTATAGATTTATTTTTAGTTTTAGAATACGTGTCCATTACCAAATTCTAAAATTAAAACTAGATGATATATTTAAACCACTTTTGGTTATAGCAATGCAATATGAACTTACCTAGAAAACAGAGGTATCTCTAAGAAGCCTATTATTAAGCTTTATACATTCAGTCCTCTTCAAACACTTACCACATGCCTGTCACTCTGCTAGGGGCTGGGAAACAAAAGTGGATCAGTCAGACATGGTCCCTGCCCTCATGGAGCTAGTGAGGATAAGTACAAACTAAGTAAAGAAACAGAGAAATGAAAGAAAATAATGATTACCTGTTATTGATAATGTTATAAATGTTGAAATACAGAGTTAGGAACCGGGGACTTCCCTGGTGTTCCAGTTAAGACTCCACACTCCCAATGCAGGGGGCATGGCTTCGATCCCTGGTCAGGGTCATGGGGGAAATTAGGATCAGGATCCACTGTGGACAAGGTGGTGAGGTCTGTTTTGATCACATTCAAGATGACCTGAAGCAACTGGGTTCTCCTGAGAATTTAATAATTCTATATAATAATTATTCTACTCAATAATGACTACTGGGTAGATAACTATTTAGGGGAGATGCAGCATATCATTCTTCCAGGCACTTTTATAACTTAATGACCAGAAGAAGAAGAGAGGAAAGGAAGAAAACCAATATTAATTAGTGCCCATGATGTACCAGACATCGCCCACATACATTATCTTACCAGAGCAATCATTACCTTTTTTAAAATAATTTTTAAAATTGAAGTATAGCTGATGTACAATATTATGTAAGTTTCAGGTGTACAATATAGTGATTCACAGTTTTAAAGGTTATACTCTGTCTATACCTATTATAAAATATTGGCTGTATTCACCATGTTGTACAATGTACCCTTGTAGCTTATTTTCTACCTAATAGTTTGTACCTCTTAATCTCCTACCCCTATATTGCCCCTCTTCTCCTCCCTTTCCCCACTGGTAACCACTAGTTTGTCCTTTATATCTGTGAGTCTGCTTCTTTTATGTTATATTCACTAGTCTGTTGTATTTTTTAGATTACACATATAAGTGATATCATACAGTATTTGTCTTTCTCTGACTTATTTCACTTAGCATAATGCCCTCCAAGTCCGTCCATTTTGCTGCAAATGGTAAATTTTCATTCTTTTTATGGCTGACTAGTATTCCATTGTATATGTATACCACATCTTCTTTATCCAGTCATTTGTTGATGGGCACTTAGGTTGCTTCGTATATCTTTGCCTTTTGGGTAGCATTTGCAAAGCAGTCATTATTATACCCATGTTTTCAGATGGAAGAACTTAGGTCCTAAATGGTCAAGTTTCTTACCCAAGAATTCAGTCAAAAGCTTTTTCCGCTATACCCTCCACTAGATGTAAATCTAACCCGCACAAATGGCAACAAATTACTTGCTTATCACCACCTGGATTAATTTTAAAATAAGGATCCTTTCAGTTGTATAGTCTACATTTTATCCTATAAAGTCTCTCAAATTATCTCCACTCTTCAAAGCACCTTTTAAGCTAACGATTCTGACCTAAGGGCCATGTAAATTCAAAACTAATAATGTCATCTTCTACTGGGAGGGGAAAGAACAGACTTCATCTGAGTGTCAGGGGCAAGGGCAATTCAAACAACCCATCCCCAGCTGATGCCATCTGGTCCCAAGATGTCTGCTTGCTTTATTCTTTTCTCAAATATACACCCAGATTTCAACTAAGAGGTTCCATTTCTTTCTGTTTTTTTTTTTTTTCAGAAATTTTATTTTTTAAATATTTTATTTATTTATTTATTTTGGCTGCACCATCTTCACTGTAGCACGCGGGATCTTTTAGTTGCAGCCTGTGGACTCTTAGTTGTGCCATGCATGTGGGATCTAGTTCACTGAGCAGGGATCCAACCCCGGCCCCCTGCACTGGGAGCCCGGAGTCTTACCCACTGGACCACCAGGGACGTCCGGTTTGTTTCAATTTAACCATGGCAACAGCCCCACTGTCAGTTTCTTTGCTCCACCTGCCTTGTATCTTAACTTCTTCCTTCACCATAGCCTCAGAGAGTTAATGATTCACTGGCGGTTCAACGTGTATTGAGGTGTCGGGCGCTAAGCTGGATGCTGGGTACAATGGATGAGATGACGTCACCTCAAGGAGTCTGGTCTCATAACACGAAGACATTCTCAACTGTTCTCTCTGCCCTTTCCACCCCTTTCTCCTCCCTCTGCCCTGGGAAGGGATCTGTAGCCTAGTCCTTGGGGTGGTTAATATTCCCATGAACGGGCTGGAGGTGGACCAGCTGAGCCTGCCAGATAGAAAGATCAAAGGCGCCCGGAACCCCGACGCCTGGAGGAAGCCAGCCTGGCTCTCAAGAATGCCACTGGCACCGTGCGAGTTTCCTAGGGCATCGCCAGAATTTGGAGAAAAGGATGCAAAGCTAAGAAAGGAAGTTCCTCTCGCCAGCTGGCTGGAGTCTGCGCCTCTCCTTGTTGGCTGAGCAGGGTCATTATCCTAGAAGCTTCCCTGGGCGGTGCCTTTGCGCTGGGTCAGTCCGCATTGGCACACGCACCCGGCTGTCTCGGAGGCGGCTCCCGGAAAGGGATGCGGACCCAGGAGGCAGTGTAGGCTGGGGCTCGAAATCGGATTCTCCATCCTTCTACTCCCGCCCACTTCCAGAAACTTGTCTCCCGGGTAGAAAAGCCTCAGAGGAGCCGTTCCCTACTCCGCCTCTTGGCTCGGGGCCCTTTCCTGCCCGAGAGCCCCACCCGGCGCTTGCCACGTTCTCCCTACCAGCTCGAGACCCTGCACCTCAACCCCAGGCTGACTTCCCACCAGCCGGAAGCACAGGGCCCCAGGCCAGAGCAAACCCTCATACTCCCCCTGGAGTGAAGGGGAAAGCTTTGCTGACCTGGATTGGACCGCGGGGACCCTCTGCGCAACCGAGAAGTTGTAAAGGGCATGAGTCCCGCGCGCTCGGATTTCTCTCCCCCTTAGGGGTCGCAACGGAGCCAAGAGCAGCCGGGCCCTAATCCATCCAGGCCTTTAATCCATCACCTGAAATCTCTTTGAGAGCTCAAGACGGACGCGCACACACATCCATACACCAGGGTTGCACAAATCTTTTATTAATATTTTCTGAGGACGAGTGGTTTGATGTCTTGATCGGCATTTCAGCGTTAAGAATACACTGCATGCCACCGTGGAGCAAGTGGAAATGTAAATGAAACTGGAGCCCAGAACATGCAGCCTCTTAAGAAAAAGTAATTCCCAAATATTTTCTTTCTCTCCGCTTCAACGTCTTTTGTTTCTTTAATGAGACAGATCCCCAAACAATTATTCTGAGTGTGGTTTCCCGACCAGTAGCCTCAGCGTCTTTTGGGAACTTGTTAGAAGTAGAAATTCTGGGGCCTCACCTCCACCTCACACCTCTGGAATCTGGAACTCGATGGATGGAGCCCAACATTCTACTTCCAGGAGCTGTCCAGGTGATTCCCATACACGCCCAGGAATCACTGGCTCAAAAGCCTCCCTGGGCAGTGTTTCCCACTGATCACTAAATATAACTAGCAGGTACCAACCTTGTTTACTACTTATCTGTTTAGAAAGAAGTCTGACGTGACAGTGGGGAAGACTGCTGGAAGCACAGTGAGTTGCCTATAAGAAGTCATAGAAGCAATCAGAAGGGGGGAGAGACAGAGAGAGAGACAGAGAGAGAGAGAGAGAGAGAGAGAGAGAGAAAAGGGAGGAGAAGGGACTTCCCCAGCTTCAGTCCACTTTCAGTATCTGTCTCCTCCTCCTGAGAACACACAGACATGCTTATTTGAAACATGTCATTTTCCTTCCAGGCTTCTACAACCTGCTTTGGTTGTTCTTCTAGACTATCTTAGAAAGCACCTTCTAAGATATTTTTTATAACTCAGAGGCCACACCTCCCTCACCCCTAACTATCTGGCTTGTGGTAAAGGGGGTCCCCCACTCCTTCCGATACCGCTTGCCTCCTTTACAATCGAGACATGCCAAGGACCTGTGCTGGCACAGTAGGCTCAAAGTCACACCCCGCTGGGACAGGCTTGAGAAGGGCACCAGACATTGGGACGTAGGGCATGGTGGGTGCAGGAGGACTGACGACCTGGCAGAAGAGAAGGGTCCATGGGAAGGAGAGATGTTTAGACTGTGGATGTGTGTGTGGAGGGGGGTGGTCCTGTGCCGGGGCTAGTGGTAGCCACAACCCTGTCATTCCCACCATGTTGCTTGCTCCTTTCTGTGGACAACCTTTGGGTCCCCTAGTGTGCCCAGGCTCAAAGGCTGAGACCCCTGTGCTCAGGGTTTCCAGACAGCCAGGCACCAGTGTAGCCCGTATATTTGCTGGTCCCACTCCGTATCTTTGTTCTCTGAATTTTTCTGGACTCTGGATTTCTAGGAAATCGTCACATTGGTATAAAGCTCTGGACAAAATGGGAGAACATGGAGGAGGGGTAAAGGGTTGTGTGTGTGTGTGTGTGTGTGTGTGTGTGTGAGAGAGAGAGAGAGAGAGAGAGAGAGAGAGAGAGAGAAGTTGTAACCTTCAACATTGCATTGAAGGGGTGTGTTGGTTCCTGCAGTAAAAAGACCCTAGCTTGTGCATGCTCTCGAGCTTCCTGCCTGAGTACTTTCAGGTCTGGTCGGGTCTAGTATAGGCAGCTCACCGCCAGCCACTTAGTACAAGTGACCAATATGTGCACGGATCTTTTCCATTACAAAGCAGTTGCAAAACTATAACTTCATTTGAGCACCACTAAGTCTTTGTGAGGTGAAAGAGGAAATATATGAGTACGATTATTATTATCATTATAATCACGTTTATCCCCACTTTTGGAGATGAGAGAACTGAGAATCCAAACACTTTGAGGAAAGAACTGGACGCAAAACTAGGGCTTAACTTGCGCGTCCCGCGTGCACAGCTTCCGGCCTTGCGCTGAAAGCACAGACTGCAAGTTGTCGGTGGGAGGCATGAGGACTTTTTTAACAAATTGTTTTGCTGTTGGGGGTCGTCAAAGAATGAGCAAGCAGAAATTTCTTCTCTAGGGGGCCGCCTGCGTAGAGTGCTCAGAATTTTGAGTATTTATTGTAAAAACGTGAGTGGGAGCTTGGAAAATTTGCTGAACGTGAAACGCAGACAACTGAATCACGTTGGGACGCATCTCTGACTTGAACTGTGGATCGGTGAGGTGAGGGTAGACGGTCCATCGCTCTGGTAGAAGCGAATTTGGGAAAGGTGGAGGTGGCCAGAGCTTAAAATGCTCTCTTGAGGGTCAAGTCCGGGTAGGGGGTTAAGGGGCTGGGAGGGAAGCCTGACACCCTGAGAGGTCCTCCGACGTGCGAATGGCAGGTACGTGGATGAAGAGTCACCCGCGTTCCCAGCGCTTGGAGAATGGAGATGTGGACTTGGTAACGTGGTAACTGTCTCTGGCAGAGAACATCCCTCCTGGCACAGCGGTTCCCTGGGTCAAGAGCATCGCCGGCTCCTTCCCTGCTGTCCAGGCTGAGGGCTCCACCCCCTAAGCGGCCTTTGGTGTTGGTTGAAGGTAAGTGCAAGAGCGGGGGAGCCCTTACTCAAGGTACCTAACTGAGCCGAGAAAAAGGAAAAAAAAAAAAAAAAAATCGAAAAGAAAGAGCAAATGAAGCGGAAGTTTCAAGGCCCTCTGCGAGGAATAACAGTATAAATAACCGAAGACGTCTTGTAAACACTGCGGTCATAACCCCGAACATTAAACAGCCCCGGTGGCATCTGGCGCATCGGCCGCCGCTGGCTGCGCTGGGGCAGAGAGGGAACCCGGTCCCAGGCTCCTCGGACGCGCCTCTCTGTTTATCTCAACTTAATCTTCCCCAACGAGCTGTTCCGTAGCCTGGAAGATGTTTAAATTAAAACCCAATCCACCGGAAGTCGTGGAGAGGAGCTGAACGCGCTGGCTAATGTAACCGAAAGGCAGGCATGCGCGTTGTTATAAGTAATCATCAATTATTAATAAGAAATATAAAATACACGTTGCAGCCCTTTGAAAATCGTAAAACACATTCCAAAGGTATGGCATTTATGTTCTTCATCGCTCCCAGTACTTCTTCACTGTTTTGCAGCTATGGGTTGCTTGGGTTCACGCACGCGCCTGGAAAGTTATAGAATGTGGAGTTTACCTTCCTGCTCGTGTTAGCAATTAAACTGTGGAATAACTGAAAATCAGATTTTTCTTTTCTGGTGCGTTTTTCTCTTGAATCGTGTAACTGTTAATAACTTTAATCCTTCCCTTTCTTTGTTTACAGTTACATTATTTCTAGTTGTCTGAAAAGTAACGTGCAAACTTGAGGGACTAGTTTCTTTTTGAGGTTTCAGTGCAAAATATGATCTGCACCTTCACAGTGGAAATCGTATTTAATCATTGACTATCTCTAGAAGTTTGGATTGAGATTCAAAAGAACCACTTTTATTTTATAGCTCCCCCATAGTTCCCCATCTTTCTATTCCAAATATATATTTTAAAAAAATCACACCAAATGTCAGGGCTTTTAGCAATATAAAGAAAGATTTATTTTTGAAAGTAGCAAAACTTGTTTGAAAAAAAATATATCTTTAAGTGAATTACTTTATAAATGTGACTGTCAAAGTCAGCTATTCTATGATCTACATTTTACAACATATTGTACAAAAGATACACATTGATAGGCTCTTATTATCTATTTATATATTTATAATTACATATTGCACTTGGACCAGCAAGGCTCGCAGAGTCATTCACGGTAGAAGTTAATAAAGTTAAATAGATGGGAATCGTTGTAAGTACAATTGATGTCCTCTGGTTTGGAAACGAATCTCCTCGTCGCTGTAAAGTGTTCTCGAGGGGTGGGAAAGGGAGAGGAGAGTTGCAAGGGGGAAGAAGAGACAGAGAGCAGGGAGGGCAAGGGTCGCCTTCCCGGGGCCCGCTCCCCCCCACCCCCCCGCCCCGGGAGCGCGCCTTTCCCAGACTCGCACCTCCAAGGTCAGGACGCCGTGGTTCCACATAAGCGGCTTGCGGTCACCACTTCTTTCAGGTCACTCTCGGGTTTCCCGGCCACCATAAAGGGCCACGTCTGCAGGAGAGAAGAGGGTGGAGGAGGTAAGTGGCCATGGAGGAGGGGTGGGATGAGGCGGGAGCCCGAGACCAAAGGAAAGGGCGCCCAAAGGAAAGGGCGCGGTGGGGGGCAGGCAGTGAGTTGGAGAGGCCCGTTATCTCTGCAGTTTTCCCGGTGACCTAGTGCGCCCTGTGGCTGGGTAAAGCAGAAAGCGGCGTTGGCGCCAAGCCACAGCTCGAGGTGGTAGAGCAAAGAGGGGCTCGCCCTGGGTTTGAAGTGAAACCCAAGAGAGGAGACCCTTGGAAAGCCCAAAGTGGCTCCTGCCCTGCCACAGCCCGGAGGCAGATGCTAGGGTGAACGGAGCAGGGAAGCCGAGAAGGACCTCGCGCCACTGGGCGCCGGGTTCAAGGTGAAGCGCCCTGCTGGCCCTCTTCTGACGTGCTGGTCAGGCTTCCCAGCCCTCTCTTTTCACCCCTATGGATTTCCCTACTTCTATCTTTAGTTTCCTCCATCACAAACGCCGGTTTTAACCACAGTTTCTAAATTAATCGCCAGCTCTTAAAAACAAATAATGTTAATAAAAGAATATAGCCGTGTGTTTTCACATTGTGTTCCTACTGGGCTGAGCAAGCATAGCTTTCTCTTCCCTTCCCCGTTCTGTGTATAATAAAGCTCCCTTAAGTTTCTTATTCAAAGATGAAGGCAGCAGCAGTTGTAAATGAAGGCACTGCTTTCATTTTCGTTCCAGATTTTAAAAAGCTGTTTCCTCATTCAAAAACCCTGACTTTTAATTAGAAGGAAAAATATTTTTCACAGCAAAATGTGGTTTTGCATCCCCCCCCCCCCCAATTCCTGAAACCAATTCAGAGAGAAGACAATTCAAACCTTCAAACCTCTCTCTCTAGTGCCCACCGATAAGAAGACTTTTAAGAGGAAAACCTCTCCTTATCATATATAAACAGAGGTGGTAGTTAGTTTTTGTTTTTCTTTAGCCCCTGGAAGGTTTAAAATTAAATCAAACGAAAAAGGAATTAAAATATAGTTCTTAAACAGTAAAATGCGGTTGAGAAAAATATTAGACTCAATGAGCATTATTCTTTAAGATAAAAAGTATCATGTTCTTAAACTTGAAGGAGAGTGACCTATTTTAATATTATTTATTACACTAATACTCGTGATAATGTTCTGATTATGCTGGTATTTGCTAGAAATTCTGGGATTCGAGAATGTTAATCCATCTGTAGGAGAAGTGCAGAATATTTAAACAGTTGGGGACTTATGTGACAATTATGGGGGGGCATGATGTGTCCATATGTAAAGGTTCTACATATCCTTGGGAAAGAAACAGAGTTGGCTGTTCTTATTTACAGGAATTAGAGGGGGCGGGGAATCAAGTTCTACTCTTCAGCTGAAAGAATAAAAGTATTACTAAAATGCCGCCTCAGCGCGCAGCATCTTGTCCGTGTTCGCTGTCCCGCACCGGCCCTGAAGGCGCTGGCGCGAGTGCGGCGGGATCCCTCCTCTTTGCCAGCTCGATACGCCTGCAAACTCCTAATTGGGCTGCCACGTCAAATACTCGCATAAATCAACGCATTCCCGCGGCTTGGAAGGCAGAGAGTGAGGGCCGTGTGGGGATCGCCTGCACCGGTTCCCTAGAGACGCTGGCTGGCGGTGACTAAGATGCGCGGCTCCCAGGCTGGCGCGCACCCTCTCACCGGGGACCCAGTGCAGCCGCGCTGGGTCGCCCCCGCCCCCCTCCCCGGGACGCCGCCGCCGCACCGGAGAACTTACCAGGTTGACCGGGTGAATATAACCGTTCTCGTACTTGTCGTTGGCCAGGATCTGCCTCAAGTGGGCGATGTAGCTGGACGCCAGCCTAAGCGTGTCCAGCTTGGAGAGCTTGGTGTCCGGGGGCACCCAGGGCAGCGTGGTCTTGAGCCTGGAGAAGGCCTTGCTCAGCACCCGCATCCGGGCCCGCTCGCGCGCGTTGGCCGCATTGCGCTGGACCTGCTTCCCTTCCTGGCTGACCCCGCTCAAGGGGCTCTTCTTGGTGGGAGCCTTCCTCCTCTTGCCCAGGCCGCCGCGGCCCTTCTGGGGAGAGCCGGTCTCGCAGTTGGAGCTCTCCTCGGTGCTCTCGTTGGAAGTCACAAACTCCTTGTTCGAGTCCATTTTCAGCCCGTCGCAGTCCAGCATCTCCACCTCTTGAAGGTCGTCCACATCGCTGAGGGAGCCGGTGGACATGTTTGGGGGAGAGGATGAGAGAGACAGGGAAGGGAGAGAGGAGAAAGGGAAGAGAGGAGAGAGACCCCGAAACCAATGGACCCCCCGAACGTGGAGTGTGGGGCAGCCACCTCGGCTTGGGAGCCGGGAGTTGCGGGTCTGGTTGGGTCTCACACCCCTTTCCCCTTCGCAGTCTTGAGAAGGAGCCGCGAGGGCTTCTGCGGGCAGGAAGCCGACGCTGTTTCCCCACCCCCGGAGTCGTGGCCGTAGAGGAGTGTGAGAGAGCGCTGAGGAATTTGGTGGACACTAGGAATTTATCTGGGGAATAGAGGCGGATCCTTGCAGCCCAGGGGAGGGGCCTGCGAGGCCCCAGCAACTCTCTTAGACCCCTTTCACAACCGGAGGGAAACTCACGCACAGCCCCTGATTTCCAGCTTGCAATGTGGATAAACTCCATTTCAGGACGCAAATACCAGTCACCTTCTCCCACTCTTGGCCGGTCTGGGGAGGAGCGGGCCCTACTGAAGCTCCTTCTCCGGGGGGGCCCATCTCCTAAGGCCCGCTTTCCTTCTTAACAGGTCATAGCTGCCTGAAACTGAGCACTTTAGGAAAACGACCACATCCTTTTGCTGTTTCTGGGCCTTCCACCCACAAATCTCACTAGCATCCTCTGGCTCCCCGCTTCCCCCCAGAAAACACCAATTAAAATGCAGGCAGGGATCAACCACCTCCTGCCAACACCCTATAAGACTCTGTGGCTTTTCCAAGATATCTTCACACCTTAACTCTGGTGAATTAAGACAATAAGTGCTTTCTAGGATCATTAGGGTGATGACAGAGAAAGTACCAAAAAATCTATCTACACCTGGTCACTTTAAAGATATCAAGGAACTGCCGGTGTGTACATGAACAGACATGACCATTGCACACCCACACACAACCACACACAGTTTAGGGGGAGTGGAGGAAATGAGATAGAGTAATACTGGTGTGTGGAAAACATTTTGTTAGTCGATAATCTTTTCTTAATGAAACTAAAACCTATAACCTTTTCTTAATGAAATTAAAACTTCCCCCTAAATTTCTTTCTAGAAATGCAGTTAATATTGTCTTAAGAATGTTAGTTGCTCTCAGACATCACCTTGTCCAGGACTTCTGGTTTCCTCCCTCCCAGTGCTGCCTGCTGCCTTCGCCTTCTCCTTACATCCTCTTGGCTACCACGGTTCTGCATGTAAAGCTGACATTACAAAACGTTAAGCAAAATGTCCTGTTCAGAAGGTTCTTTTTTCCATCTCTAACTCCAGCCCCGACCATCTTTCCTGGAGAAGAAGAAAATCTGGGGAGTAAGTAGAAAAGCAAAGGGAACCAGAAACCAAGGGATTGAATGACATCGATGAAATGAAATCAGAGAGACAGAATGCATGAATATTTCTTACTAGTTCTCCAGGTTTTATTTCCTTGCAATTAAGCATTGACAATGAGGGGCTAGAGCAAAATGCAAGAGCGGATTCTGAGCTTTTGGCTCGGAATCTGCACCCCTCTCCTACGTTAAGATACCATATCTCTAATCCTGGGCTCAGCTGGGAATTCACTAACCTCTAACATTTTGTTTTGTTAGCAGGGTCTTGTTTGCTTTCCCCCTATGCTGTAAACTAAACAGATTGTCAGCAAATCAGTCTTTATTAATGAATTAGTGAGACCCCTCCCCGCCCCCATAATATCTTTGCCCAGGATCCAAAATTTGTTAATCACCGGTGTAGAGATTTATGGGCTCTCTTATTTTCTGTTGTTTGTGCAGGTGGAGATTTAAATGACCATATCCACTACCAAGATTTATTGCGAGAGTGATTGATGTTATAAACCAGGAAAAGGACTCTTCACACAGCAGGGATGATAGAAATATCAAGTTGAAGTTGCCTTTGTCCTCATGCACAAATGACCCAGCACTACAACACAGAAAGTATAATAATTTAATCTGAGATTCAAGACAGCATTAAGGGAACACCCAACAGTCCTGTTAAATGTTTCCCCTCTGATTCCCAAATTAGTTTTCTTTGATTTTCCCTCCCTTTTCTCAGTCTTGGTAAGACATGAAAGTTTAAGTTATTTTTAGACTAAAAGAGCTATGTGAAAGTGGGCATTGGCCAATACTTTGTGAAACGTGTGTGTGTGTGTGTGTGTGTGTGTGTGTGTAGCTACTGAGATATCTGTGGAATAACCACAGGTAATTTATTTATTTGGGCTCTGGAATGGGATGATAATTAAGAATCAGAACTATGGCCTTACCACATGCCAGGCTAGTAAGCTAGGAAGATGTTGCTTAGAGTACTTTTCTTACTGGAGGGAGAAGGTCTGATTTTCTGCTACCCTTCAGTTGGTAAGCTGCTGAGGCTGTTTGGGGGATAGTAACAATCATAGTAATATATACATCCGAATAGATTTCTGCTCTCTGATTTTTCTAAGGTTTGAAACTTAAAAACAGCAATTTCTGGAAAGGAGCAAAACTAGCTTCATGCCACAAGCTGCTTTTTGTGCCTTGCAATGAGTATTATTTTTTAGATAAGTAAGAATTAAGTCCACTTATCCTGCAGTGATACAGTTAGTCTGGGAAGGGCTAGTGGGTTGATAATGAACTTGGGGTATTTGTAAAAACCCTCTAAGCGATAGCTACCTGTTTGGGAGCAAGCTATGAAGAAGGCTGTTATTTAGGTACCTGATGTGCAGTCTTGAAGACA
The DNA here is from genome assembly GCF_011762595.2 of Tursiops truncatus. Taxonomy (NCBI): domain Eukaryota; kingdom Metazoa; phylum Chordata; class Mammalia; order Artiodactyla; family Delphinidae; genus Tursiops; species Tursiops truncatus. The sequence continues at coordinate 60,487,553 of NC_047045.1, read as the reverse complement.
GTAGACTAAGATGAATAATACTTTTTCCTCTTGACATTTTGTGTCTACCCTACTAATAAACACTTAGGGACAGATGGGTGGGGGAAATGACTTATTGTTGGATTCTACTGAGAAAATCAGTTAAGCTGTAACTTAAGCTGTGCCAGATTCTCCCAAAATATAAACTATAATTCTGTGAGAAGAGAAGCATTTTTGAGAAACTGTATTAACTCTTTCAATAACAAGAGAAATCCTTTGAACATTACAGTTTCAAAGAACTAAGTAGAAAACTAGTGGTGTGAGAGCATGAGGTAGTTACTAAAAGTTCTTACCTTACTTTTAAGAGAGAATTTATGCCTCAGCGACATCTGGCCAATTTGTTGCACACTTCCAACAATTTGTTCTGCAAGAAAGGCTATCTTTGAAAGATTTCAATGCTAAGGAAGATTTATCTCCAAAAGTAGTAAAATGAAGATTAGGCATGGAATGTATCCTTGAACGTAAATCCTCGTTTATCAACTGATAAATTTTCAGGAAGTTCAAATTTGATTCAGTTGCACTTGGATGGGATAATTTGCTTCCTTTTTTATGAGAAGAAAAACATCAGGGCTTCTTTTGAACTGACTTCATCTACCATCATCACATTCTCTTTCCGGGGGGCAGGGAAGTATGTCTTTAAACTCGAATTTTAGTCCTTTTCTCATACTCCCTACTAGTTGGCCAGGAGGCACACAGGCTGGCAAATTGGCAAAACTGCCAATTCTATCTTTCTTTCTTCACTTTTAATTAACACCTCCAAATGTGTTATTCTCTTTGTTTGATGGTAACCAACACCACTTCAACAATATGCTGACCTTCTATGCAAATTGACACCTCTTTCTCCATTGGACATAATTGCCACTGTATCCTTTGCTGCTAATTGATTATTTTCCATCTTCAGCTTATAAGACTATTGAAATTTGACTGTATTTTGTTAAATTTTAACTTATTTTGTCAGGTGTGCATTATCTCCCCTTACTGATTTCAAATTATAATAATGCTGGCCTGTTATATTTTGGCAGTCAAAGTGAGTACAGCACCAGTGAGTGAGACTGGTGGCTATGTAAGGACATCAGTGATGGTGATGCTATTATCTTTACCTGGCACCGTTTTTAAAAATTTATTTTATTGACATATAGTTGATTTATAATGTTGTGTTAATTTCTGCTGTTAAGCAAAGTGATTCGATTATACATATACCGTATATACATTCTTTTTCATATTCTTTTCCTACGGGGCACCATTTATGATCAGTATTCAGAAGTCCTCTTGGTGTTCACCTTACTGTCCCCCTCCTTTTCATTTAATTCAATGAATTGTAGATCCAGTGCTACAGCACTAAAATTTAAAGCTGGCAGACAGCAACAATAAAGTCCAAAGAAAGACTCATGGTTTTCAGATCCAAGAGTTACCCTTGCATCCCACATGCTCCAAAATGTAACTCTGAAAGCAACAAGGCCTGTGCACGTGAAAGACAGAGTTTACCTTAAGGGGCAAGTGAGCTGAAAGAAACTCAGGCAGATAGTGAGAAGTGAAATTTTTACAAATCGAGTTTGATGTCATCCTAAGTCTTCTAACACTAGCATATTTTATTAGACCTGCTCAATATTAGGAGAGGAGAGAGAAGAAACTGAACAACTCTCCTGTCAGGTGCCATGTGAGGTTCTGTGCCTCCGTTCTCCCATTTTATGTAGAATCTCTCTTTTCTGTTGTCACCACTAAAGAAAGAGCTGCTATATGAAATAGAAATCTTTTTTTTTAAAGTTATATTTGCAATTTTTTGTTGAAGTATAGTTGATTAACAATGTTTCAGGTGTACAGCAAGTATATATCTCTTTTCCAGATTATTTTCCATTACAGGTTATATAAGGTTATTATAGGGCATTACAAGATATTAAATATAGTTCCCGGTACTATACAGCAGGTCCTTGTTGCTTATTTATTTTATATATAGTAGTGTGTATCTGTTAATTCCAAATTCCCAATTTATCCCTCCCCACCCTTTCCCCTTTGGTAACCATAAGTTTGATTTCTATGTCTGTGAGTCTATGAAATGGAAATCCTAGTAGAAATGTGTGCCAGAGGCTTTCCACCCATAACAATGAAGTTTTAGAAAAACTTGCTTGAGTGATGACTTTTCTGTGTCTTAGTGTAAAGCCTGAGCAAAACCTCCCAAGTTTTCCTAAAAATAATAAATTTTATGGATTATTTGAAAGATGCCTATAAAGCATTTTATGTTAAATATGGCCCATTGATGGCAATAAAACAAAGAGGCCAACTTACTGTCGGGCCCCTTCCTATCAGGTTAGGATAAGGTGGGCAAAAAATAAAATCACAGCTTCTTTCTGGTGATGATCTGCTTGTAATTACGTCCTTGTGGCAGGTGCTTTTAGCCTCAAGGAGCCAAAAATCATGAGTCATAGAGTTTAGATCCTGGGACCATCAAGAAAGTACTTAGAATGTGACTCCTGACCTCATGAGCATAAAATACGTCCAGGTAATGTAGTATTTTAAAATAGAGCTCCAAAGTGATAGACTCTCAGAATTGGAAGGGGCTGAGAATCAAGAAGGCCCCTGAGTGGTCAAGAATTCTGTGCAGGCTCACATAAGTGGTCAGCTACAGCATTGCCACTTGAACCTGTGTCCTGATTTGCCTTGTAATGCTCCTTTCACTAAGCTAGATTGCTTTGAATTGCTTTTCCTGTTTGAATAATAATAAGAAATGGGTGAGAAAACTTATATTCGATCATCCCCTATTTAGTAACAAGAATCTGTAGCAACTGAACCCTGAACTATCCAAAATGAGACAAACTCGAGCCGTCCTGGGGTATAATGCTTTGAACTCTGTCTAAGGGGTTAAAGTAATGTAAGTTCCAAAGTGGCCTTGTTAAAATAAATCTCATTTCTACCATGGGGACCTGATGGGCAGCCCAAGGGCCACTCATTCAATGAACACATCCTCAAATCTGCCCTCTTCTCTCCATCTCCCCTGCTAAACACTGGTTCAAGTCACCAAAGTCTTTTGCTAAGATGACTACAAAAGTCTTCTAAATGCTCTTTCTGCTTCCATTCTTGCCTTTCTAAAACCGTCTTCCAACAGAATGATCCAAGACATTCCCCTTCTTAAAATCCCTCAAAGCTTTCTATTGTGTTTAATACAAAATCCAAATTCCTTATCATGGCTTACATGATTCTGTTTGGCTCACCACCCTCCAATCACACTGGCCATGTCTGTATCTCTCAAAAACACTGTATCATTGCCACCCCAGGATCTTTGTCCTCACTCTTCTCTCTGTTTGGAGGCTCCTCTCCGGCTCTCTGCGTGGTGGAGTCCTTATTTTTCAGGTCTAAGTTCAAGGGTCATCTTCTAGGTAAGAACTTCCTGAGCATCCACTATGAATATTTCTGTCCCATCATCCTATTTTATTTATTGATCATAAATAATAATAGCCGACATTTACTAAATGTTTACCACAAACCAGGCACTGTTGTAAGCACTTTCCAGATTAACTCACTTAGTTCTAGTAGCAACCTTATGAGATAGGAACCTTGGAGGTGATAAAGTGGAGGCACAGAGAGAGTAAGAAATGTGCTTAATTCATGAAGCTGGTGATCCAGTTGGCTCCTGCTGTGTTATAACCCAAATTGGTGGCTTAAGTTAGTGTCATTTCTCTTGGTTCTGTGGTTGCTTGGGCTCAGCTGGCTGGTTCTCACTTGGGGTCTCTCATGCTGTTGCAGTCAGAAGGCAGCTGAGTCAGCTGAAGGCTTGATTAGGCTGAACATCAAAGATGACTTCTTCATTCACACACTGGCATGGGCAGAACAGCTAGGGTTGGTCGGGCCGGGCATCTCTCTCTGTACAGCCTCTCCACATGGCTTCCTCAGCCTGGCAGTCTCAGGCAGTTGATCTTGTTACATGACAGCTGACCCCTTTCTGGGTGAGCATTCCATAAGATCCAGGTGGAAGCTGAAAGTCTTCTATGACCTAACCTTGGAAGACACACAGCATCACTTTGGCCTCATTCTATTGGTCAAAAGTGAGTCATGGAACCTGCTCAGATTCAAGGGGAGGGGTCTATAAAAGAGGAGGTGTGGTTCAGTGTGCATATTTCTGTTTGGGGGGGTCATTCTTGGAGGCTGGCCACTACAGGGGATAAATGGCAAAATCTGGGTTTAAACATGGCCCAATCTGAGTGTAGAGCCTTCACTTTAAACAACTGTTACTGTTTTGAAATTATTGTGTTTATTTGTATTTACTTTGTTCCCCCATCACTGTAATGAAAGTTTTCCTGAGTTCAGGGACTTTATGTGCTTGGCTTAGTTGTGTGCTTAGAGCCTAGAGTAGAGCTAACACATAAGATGTACTTAAAAAGTAGTTGTTGAATGAATGGATGGATGTTCTAGAACATAGCATATGGAAGGCACACTGTAAACTGTAAGATATGCACATTATTTAGAGGACTAAACACAACTCCAACGTACAGTGGCTCAGACAAGTCACAGATTTACTTCTCTCTTCCTTATAGTGTAGACCTTGGCAGGTGGTCCAGGATGGGTGACTCTACTTCACAAAGATACCCAGGCACCCAGGTTCCTTCTGTCTTGTTACTCTGTAATCCTTTGGGAGCTGGATGACTTCATATACATAGGTAAAGTCAGTTTACCCTCACCAGCCCTCAGGAGGGAGGAAAAAGAGGGTAGAGGGCGAGCAGGTTCTTTATAATAATGGGATCTAGAAGTTATACATATCACTTCTGCTTCCATTCTATTAGCCTCTTTAGTACAAGGAAATTTTGGAAATATAGTCTCTGAATATAAGGGGAATCCATTAGTAGAAACAAGGGGAGCCAATTTATTTTCTGCCAGTGTATTTGTAGCATAAAGGATCAAGTTAACCACAGCTAGAGTAGAATATTTTGTTTGATTCTGATAGAAAAGGCAGATCACAAGTTCTCTATGAAGTTTATAATTTGTTCAAAGTACCAGTGGGCTTCACTTCTTATTTGGAGCTCAGAATTAGTTGAAAAATATTTAACAATCTACCTCTGACTACTCATCTGAGAAAACTCATCAAAATGAGCCGTTCCAGCAAATGTTGTCGTTAACTTACTCTCAGTAAAATAACTTTTTAAAGTTACTGCTTTTGAGAAATGGCCAGAAAAAATGTGCAGGTTGTTAAGGCTGTTTACTACCTACTATTGGCCCTAACTGAAACCCTGTAAATTGCTTGTTTAATTTCTATCAATCTGATCACGCAGCAGGTAAATTTATAAGGGGTTAGAGCAAGTGGAAAGCTTCTTAAAATTTTTTTACTTTTCTGACATATTTTTAAGGTTTGCTAATAGTTTATCATCTTAGTCAGCAAAATACCATAGACTGGGTGGCTTAAACAACAAACATTTATTTTCTCACTGTTCTGGACGCTGGAAGTCAGTGATCCTGGTACCAGCCTCGTTGGTTTCTGGCGAGAACTCTCTTCCTGGCTTGCAAGTGGCCACCTTCTTGCCGTGTCCTCACATGGTTTTCCTTCTGAGTACTTTTGAGGAGGGAGAGAAAGAGAGTGGTCTCTCTCTCTTCCTTTTCTTATAAGTCCACCGATGCTGTTGGACCCCACCTTTACGACCTCACCTAACCTTAATTAACTCCTAAAAGCCCTATCTCCAAATACAGTTACAGTTACAAATTTGACATGAATTTGGGGGCAGGGAGGACACAAATCAGCCCATAGCAGTTATCTTTGGAAATTACAACTGGAAAATGGTTTTTCTTATTTATTATTATTTCCAACTTTCAATCTACTCAGGATATGCCTTGGACTCTTCTGTCATTTGAGGGTTTACTGCATCCAATGTTGTTATACCAACCACAATTACAACAATAAGAACAACACACCTCAGGCTTTGTTTGTCTTTGTTTTCTTTTTCTGAGGAATCATTAGGATGAAGAGCTTTAAATCCATGGTCTATGACAAGAAGGGTCATCTGATACTTATTCTTAAAATTTACAAAGGGCAATCCTCCTAGAGAAAGGAGGACCATTCTTTAGTTAGAAGCTCTAAATCAATTCTAAAGAACCCATTAGTAGAAGAATTTAGGAATTCTTCATCCATTGCATTTGAGTATACCACATAGCTCCCACACAGAAACAGACATGGGTTAGATCAATTCAGTACTGAAATTTGCTAAATGTGTTTTTGGGGGTTACTCAATAGACAAAACAAACAGTTGATTGACTGTACTGGGTTTTTTTTAACTGGTCACTGTGACATATTTTAGATAAAGCCAGTATTATTTTCAGCCAGAATTTTAGGCAAATACTAAACTGCCCCTCACATGAATAAGTTCTTTTTTCTTTTAACTCAATTCCAGAACTGACCACAGTGAGACAATCTACCCAGGAAGGGTAGGGTATAACACTTCTCAAATGAATTTGGGCAGAAGAGTGAACTAAATGTTGGATGTATAGTGTAATGCTCACATCCTGTTAAATTATAAAATGTGAATGTTCTTAATAGAATTATGATTTTTGTTCATGTTTTTCTCTTAAGTTATTGTGGCAAGTACGACACTAAGGGACTGGGTCTAAGTTCTGCTTATACAACCAGTTAGTTGTGTGAACTTGGACAAGTCCCTTAATTTAACTTCACTGGGTCTCAGAGTCCTCCTATTTAACCTGATGACAGCAGGGATGGGTCCCATAGTGTTTAGGGTGTATTAATTGAGATGGTACATGTAAAATGACTTAGTTTAGTGCTTAACATATGATAAACACTTATAAATAATGGTTGTTGTTGTGATGGTGGTTGTTGCTATGACAGTTATTTCTATGGCCCTTTTCAATAGTTGCATTCCATTTTTTCCCCCCATTTTCACTTTAGGCTAGGGGTAAGATTATAAAAGATACGACTTTCAACAGTCATAGAACAACAACAAAGAAATCCCTTTTTAACAACTAAGCCCTAAAAACATGTGGGGAGGACAGGAGTAATTTCAATAAAATCTAGAATTCTATTATTTTGGATGAAAAGCAGTTTATGATGGCAATCTCAAAATTAAAACTCTATTCAGTATTAAGCTATAACTACTTTAGTCTTTCCCTTCACTTTCTGGTGATTTAAATGATTGCTTTATTAGCAATCATTCTTTTTTCCCCAAAATTAAATTTAGGAAGTCTAGACCATGGTGGAATAATGATATAGCATGTTTTGCAAAGGCCTCATAGTAGGTCACAGAAATCACCAAGTGTTTGACTCTATAGGTAAAAATCACAACTTTCTTTATCATGAAAGTAACTACACTTTTGATATAAAAGTTGTTGCCAAAGATTAACAGACACAACTATATTTATATATAATAGTTGCAGACACAACTATATTTATTTGGGATACTTATTTTAAAATTGATGCTGCGTTATCATCTGTTTTGACTTTTTTGTGATGGAATTCTATTAATAAATGATTTCCTCTTTGCCTTGGTATAGATCTAATTTTAAATAATTGCTTGAGTTTCTTAGAAAAGAAAATGGACTATTCACAGTGAAGATGATCTGCTGCCTATTCTTTGGCAATTCTATTACAAACTTTGAAAATTAGATCTCAGTAAAAAAAATTTATTCTAACTGAAAGCCAACATGGCCACATCCTATAATCCTGGCCTCAAATTTCATTCTTACTAAGAAAGGCCAACACCTTGAATAGCCCCTGTCTTTTGAATTCATAACTAAAGAATGAACTTAGAGATTTTAAAGCACAAGTCTTGTATTAATTTCCTAGGGCTGCTGTAACAAATTACCACAAATTGGGTGGCTTAAAACAATGAAAATTTACTCTCTCATAGTTCTCAAGACCAGAAGTCCAAAATCAAGGTGTCCACAGGGTCATGCTTTGTCTGAAGGCTCTAGAGAAGTGTCCTTCATTGCCTCTTCCAGCTTCTGGTGACCCTAGATGTTCCTTGGCTTTCAGTCACATTATTGCAATCTCCATCTTTATCTTTACATGGGCTTCTCTCTGTGTCTCTTTCTGTATTGTTTCCCATCTTTTATAAGCATAGTTTCATAGGATTTAGGGCCCACCCTTATCCAGTATGATCTCATTTCCATCCTTACCTTAATTAACATCTGTAAAGATCTTATATCCAAATAAGGTCACATTCTGAGATTCTGAGTGGCACATGAATTTTGCGGGGGACACTATTCAACATGTCTCCATTTTTACTTTGTGACTTACACTACATACGACCATGAGCAAAAGTCTCAGGTTGGGTTTCCATGGAGTGAGAGAATTAAAATGGGTTAAAGCACATAGTCACCAGTTTGCATCATGAAGACATTTCAATTTACATTGGATCGTTATACAGATGGAAAATGGTGCCAACCTTCACTTCTGGTGATGGTGGGGAAACCCCCAATCAACAAACCAACCAAACACACACACACAAATGCTTTTTAAAAGGACACTGTGGAATAAAGGTTTTAAACTTTTAGAACAGGAGGAAAAAAATCATCATGCCTCTCCAATAATATATATACATATGATTTCTCATTAAATGGAGACTAGTAACGGAATCATGAAACCTCTATTTTAGTGTTACTCAAACACATACTTTTTAATTTTTATTTTCATATATGTATTCATATTTATATACATTTTAAGTCTTACAGAAGATCGAGTCTTAAAAAATCATCTAAGAACTGAACCAATTATTGAATGTATTGTTCATCATTTTGCCTTTAATAGGAGAAATTTTAAAAAATTATCATCTACTGTAATGTTAAGAAAAGCATGAAAGGCTTAAGTGTTTCACTTTCAAATTTTATTTCTACCAAGTAACTCTACTTGATTCCAATTATTTTGCATTCTTAGATCCACCTTTAATTACCTTTCTTTAAAATGTGTTCGAAGTCAATATCTGATGCTGGATAATCTTATAATAAATGTAATGCCACTTCCCATTCCTTGTGGACTTCTATCTATTGGACCAAATGCCTCATAGACTTCCCAAACAGTAAAGAGTTAGCCTTAGAACATTACTTAAATTATGCAAATTAGGGGGTATTTCTTTTTTTTTTTCTTATTTATGATAATATTTCTCACTGTGGAAGACAGAGATGCTTGATCAAACAGATGTCTTTTTTCCTTTGGGTTGTTTTGATTTGTGTTGTTACTTCTACACATACCCTGAAAGGTCAGATATATACGCTCCTTTAAAGATTTTAAAATAAATCTTCAATTTAAAAGACGACATGGATCTGATACAACTAATGAGAATTTGTTCTGGGCACAGGGAAGTGTCCCTATTGTTGGGATGTTTGGTGGAGGTGAGAGTCAGTGAGGGCCTGTGTCCTCTCCAGCCAGCTGCTTTGCCTACTCAAGGACTATTCTGTCCCGTCTCTGCCCTCACACTCAATTCACCACTCAACAGCAGAGAGTTAACCCTGAATTTCTCTTCTTTGTCATGATGTAGCAAACTTTTGGAGTACACAACATTTTCTTCTTAACATTGACAAATACACATTAAGAAAAGAAAGAGCATCTGTTCTTTAAAAAGCATCATTTATTGTAAAACTGAAAATAAGTAGATCAAATAGCTACAATTACAAATGAGAGAAGGGTGTTTTTGAGTCCAGGTTTCCATTGCGAAAATAAAAGTTTTCAAAACATTAATTTAAGGATTGTCTGAAAGTAAGGGAACAGATATTTCTTCTGGTATTTACCTTTAATTATGACATTTATGATAATCTGTTAAAATTATTATTTAGTAATGATTTTGATCAGATTCTAGTGGCAGTAACCTTTGTGACTGCTTTCTACAATTTTAATATGGAAATAAAAGTATGTTTCTATTCTTTCCTTGTGGAGGTATTATTGGACAAATGTCCTTTGTTTGCACTGCAGGTTTGTAAGAATTATGGAATGCCTTGAGAGGTCTAGATAGGGCATGGGGCCATCATACAATGAGCTGTCTGGCTTCTTTGAATGTATATTTTAATGCTTTGCACTCTTTTGGAAAAATATAATTTCAGCACATGACCTAGATGAGTTGAATATAGGGTATGGATGGCAAGCAAACCCTTTTCTTCCACAGTTCTCTCTTTATTATGGGTTCATTGGTGAGATATGAGAACTGATTTAGATCTTAAACAGCAACTTATACTAACATAGAAATCCACTGAATCAGTGGGAGTAATGTTTAAGAGTGACTTTCCTGAGGAATTTTCTAGGTGCGCTATCATCTCTAAATTATTTAGTAATGTGGTTCAGATGTACGTGTGTGTGTTTTAAGATAAAACATTGGCATATAAAAACAACTCACGTTGTATTAGACTTCCATCTTTGATACTTGCAGTGGTATTGACACATACCAAGTGAAACTAGTTAAAAGAATAATATTATCTTAAAGCCCCTGTAGATATTATTATATCTTTCACTATGGAAAATAAATGACATGTAAGAATAAAACATTCTTTCTCAAATCCTAGAGAGCGCATGAATTTTTAAATCAAGTAACTGATGTCTATTTAAAAAGAATTCGGTGCCATAGAAACTCAAACCTGTTGAGATTAGATTCTTTTTTTTTAATAACGTAAAAAAAAATGTCATGCAAACTAGGCTGATGGCTATTTGTCATATGGCTACGTGCTCTGTAATCTCACAATTTTCTCTACAAGGAAAATGTTGACAGTGATAATGTCTTTTTTTGACTGCTTGCTCCTAGAATGTTAAACTCTACACTAATATACTTCACTTACATTGTTTGTACATATGCAAAACAATTAGAAGAATTTTCATCTTTAGCACAATCCATGCCAATATTTTTCTCCTGAAATATCAAGATAACTGAGACAAAACTGGTATTTCGGGAACACGCTTAAATTATCTAACCAATTGCTTTCCTTCTCTGCTTCACAAACATAATTATAAATTTTTTAAAAATCTTGAATATTTTAGCTTTCTTTTCTTATATTTTAGCTCTAGGTCTGTCCATTTTGTGATAAAAATGCTGTTTCATTTAAAATTATATCCAAAAGAGTGGGATCCATTTGGCCAACTCATCCTTTTATTCCTGGCTTTCTATAGTTGTTTTCCTTTCAAGGCATGTTTGGTGTGATGTCCTATTTCAATGAACAACTACCAGGTCACAAACCAAACTCAACTGAGAGTTGCAAACTTGTGGAAACACAAAACTTAAATGCCTCTGACAAAAAGAAAGAGGGTTTTTAAAGGAGTAGGCAAGGCATAAGTTATCATGAGGGCTGTGGGTAACTCTATAGTGTAAGTAGCCATTGACCTGTCCACCGAGTTACTGAAACCTCTCCGGGCACTCCAGGAAGGAAAATAAAGTGTTAGTAGAAGTTTCCTGTAATCCCTCCTCATCATGACATAGGATCCCTTGGGAAACTGCTGCTGTTTTAAGATTTCTCTACTTGTATGTGGAGGGGTAATTATCTTCCCAGTGTCATAGTTTAGGCCCCTTAGCAAGTAATCCAACTCATTCTTACTCAGTTGCCATCTTCAATAGCAGGTCTTTTCAAGTTGCTGGACCTCTCCCATTCTAGCTTTACTTTAAAATGGGCTAGTTAAGGGACTTCCCTGGTGGTCTAGTGGTTAAGACTTCACCTTCCAATGCAGAGGGTGTGGGTTCAATCCCTGGTCAGGGAGCTAAGATCCCACATGCCTCGTGGCCAAAAAACCAAAACATAAAACGGAAGCAATTTGTAACAAATTCAGTAAAGACTTTAAAAATGGTCCACATCAAAAAGATCTTAAAAATAAATAAAATAAAATGGGCTAGTTAAACAGTCCATGTAAATGTTAAAATTTAACAGACTGAAGCTGCTTCTTCAAAAGCCCAAATAATTTATAGATTGCATTAATTAAGTGAAATCAAACAACAACAACAACAAAGAATTAGATTTAGTACTTTAGAGATATTATGACAGCACTTTAATTTTCAGCAGCTTTATTGAAGTATAATTTATATACCACAAAGTTCACCCTTGTGATTCAGTGATTTTAGTAAATTTATAGAGGTATACAGCCATCACTATTGTCACAATCTAACTTTAGCCCATTTCTGTCACTCCAAGAAGCTCCCTCTTGCCCATCTGCAGTTACTTCTCACTCCTGCCCCCAGCCCCAGGCGCTCACTGATCTGCTTTCTATGTCTATAAATTTGCCTTTTCTAGACATGTTGTATAAACCATAAGTGATATAAATCAAACATTATGTGATCTTTTGCATCTTCCTTATTTCACTTAGCATAATGTTTTTGAGGTTCATCCAAAATATAGCATGTATTAGCATTTTATTCCTTTTAATTGGTGAATGATATTCTTGCATTTTACTTTTTAACTGGGTATTTGGCATAGCATGGAAACACAGACCCAACCAAGGGGCATAACTTTGACTTTAGTATTAACAAATATATGTTCAGTGTTTTAAAGAGAAGCAACAAGGTAAGTACTTTCCTTTCACTTTTGAAAACCATAATGGAGTATGATGACTAGTTCCTCATAGTTTTTACTCAGGTTTCTTATGAAGATAACACTCAGTTTGTTCTAGGAAGACTGTAATGGAGAGAATCAGCAGCTTTTTCTCTATATAAATAACTCCTGAGAGAGAAACTATGTTCCTATTTACACAGACACTGACTGGGATATATTCCACTCCCAGGCTCCCAGGTTACATTAGGTTTGAACAAAGAGGAAAAAACTGAATAACAATACGGAAAACAAATGCTTACTATTATACAGCAGGGAAAATTACATGAACTACAGCTACACTCAACATTATGGATGAAACAATGTTGAATGAAAAATCAAACCATAGAAGACTACATACACTATGATTGTATAGGGATATATATACATTATAGAAAATATTATATAATATATACATATTTAATAAATTATATAGAAACATAAAGGGAGGTTGAACACAAAATTCAGAATACTGATTTTATCTAGGGTTATAAAGGGATGTGACTGACGGAACGCAAAAGTAAATTCACTGGTGTTGGCAGTGTTCTAGTTTTTATGTTGAATAGTGGTACTAGGTGTTTGTCTTACTCCATTTGGTCAGCTATAACACAATACTATAGAATTTGCAGCTTATAAACAAGAGAAATTTACTTCTCACAGTTCTGGAGTTTGGGAAGTCCAAGATAAGGCACTGGCAGATTCTGAGGCTGGTGAGAGCCTGCTTCCTGGTGCCATGTTTGCACTGTGTCCTCACATGGTAGAAGGGACTAAGAAACTCTGTAGGGTCTTTTTTATAAGACCACTAATCCCATTCATGAGAGTTCTGCCCTCATGACCAAATCATCTCCCAAAACCTCACTGCCAAATACCATCACACTGGGGATTAGCTTTCAACATATGAATTTTTTTGGGGGGGACAAGCATTCATTACTATAGTAATGTTTTTTATTACTATGTTTCATAACTTACACATGTACTGCACAAATTTCTTTTGCATGGATCAGATATTGTACAATTATATCATTGTATGATATAACCATGAAATAAACTGGATACAACCCCCTAAGTTTTATGAAGTTCATTAACTTATTATGTCTTCTCAAATAACACAGAAACAGATTTATATTTCTAAGAAAGCCATTCTTTGATAGCATTAAATATTTCAAATATTACCCTCAAAAGAAAATCTACTAGCCACTCTCCATCAGTATGCCAGGAAGAACTAGCTGTTGAAGGTGATAACTTCAGTGAGGCCAAACAATTTTTTACCGACTGAATATCTTTGGAGTTCACTGCCTTTGGGATTGATTATCCTCTTCTCTTTCGCATTCACCTTTTGGGACTTTTCACTACTCATTAAGCAGCTCCATTAGAGAGGAGGGAAAGGAAAGGAGAGGAGGTGAAATCCAAACCACCCAATGTTATTACAGTGTTGGTTAGCAAGCTGTTCTGGTAAGAGCTATAGGACAGATGCTGAAATTAATGGCCATACTAAATTCTTTTGGTTATTTGTGAAATTCAATTTAAGATGTTCTTTCATAACTTATTTAGATAGAGTCCCAAATAAAAATAAGCCTTTATGTGGGTTCTGTGTCAAGTGACAGAAAACCCATCATGATTTAAAAAGCAAAGGGAAATTTATTGGTTCTTACAGGTGAAAAGTCCAAGGATATAGATGGTTCAGCATATTGAGGATTAGTGCCTAATTTCATCATTAGAATTCAGCCCATGTTTCTCTGCTGCCTTCTGCTAGGTTGATTTCTTTATCAGACTCCAGATGGAATCAGAATTGCTGGCTGAAGGTCTAGTTACACCTCCTCCCATGTATAACCTCAGTGGGGAAAAAAAAAAAGAGGGAATGATCTTCTCCCGAGCTCCAGCAAAAGGTCTCATGGCAACTCAACAGCTCTGACGGGCTCACTGAATATCTCCCAAATTTAATCCTGAGAAAGTCTCTGGTTACCAGTTTTCTTTAGTCTTTCCCCAAGGCACAGATAAAAATCTTGAATAGGTCGTATCTGTAACTCCCCCTCCAACCCCTTTCACCTCTTCTCACCCTTGTAATCAGGATTCTTTCCTTACCAGTATTCTGAACTTGCTCTTTTTAGGCCACCATCAAATTGCTAGTCATAAAACAATGACCTTTCCCTTCGTTTCCATTCTCTTTGGTTTCTTCCTGCATTATTGGTTGCTGGCTTATTGTTGGTTTATTATAAAAATTACATATAGTTTATTACCATTTACCCAAGTAGTGCATAAGTATAGTTTTATTGCAAAGCTTCAAACAAAGCAGAAGTATCTTAATCAAAATAAGAAAGTCCTACTTCAGACTTTTCTCAAGCCCTCTTTTTCAGTGTGGTGATCAACCTGGAAATCCTACAAGTACTATATTCTATGTATATCTATCAATCAATCGATCGATAGACAGCTCCAGATTTATACATATGTGCAAGAATATATATATAGATCCTACATTTGTATTATGCAATGCTTTTCATTTTTCTCTTACATTATTTGGAATCATAATATACATAAATCATAATATATAAATATATATATATATATTTCTGTGATTTACTTGTAAATTTAACAATATGACTTGGGAATCTTTCCATGGTAGCAAGCATAGGTTTACCTCATTCCGATGGTTGTGTAATAGTCTATGGTATTACTGAACCATAATTTAATTATTTGCTGACTGATCCATTTAGGTTATTAACATTTTGTTGTTATTTCAAGCAAGGCTACGTCACTTTCTCTGTATATATTAAAATTATTTTCCCTTTGTTTGGATCCTGTGACACTATGTACTTTATGTTTATGTTTGATCATTTGTTTTATTTTCACTGTCTTCTTACACAAATCACCTAAATATGGACATTTCTCAAATTTCTGTTGCTGGTTTTCTCATTCCTTTTACATTGAATGATCACATCCATTTTCAACTCTTTAATACCATTTCCCTACGCAGTTCTCCAATTAAGTCTTTACTCTGGATTTAATTCCTGAAGGCTAGGAATGAATTTTCATATGCCTCCTGGTCATTTCCATATGAATATATCTTGCAGGCATCAGGTCCAAAACTAAACTCTTTACTTTCTCCTTCAAACTAACTTCTTGTGTCACACTGATTACTGATAAGAAGGAATAATTGGGATTACAGTGAACCAGATTTTTCAGAGGCTTCCAGCCTTATCAAACCAGCCCAGGCACAAGTTATGCAAGATGAAAATATATTTTTACAATGATGATAAAGAAAACCTTAAAAAAAGCATCAAATAGAGAAAATAACTAAGGTTGTGAGATATCAAAAATTATTTGTCAGAGCCTTGTATTCTTTGAAAAATTATGGTGGTTAAAATCCAGCCATCAAAAGGGGCCCAATCAGATATCTCTGGTTATGGTTCAAGTCATTGTAGATGATGTGAGCAGACACTGTGCCCCATACAATTGGTCAGTTGGTCAACAATCCAGATTAACCTTGGCTGGTCTGAAAAAATAGCCTTTCTTTTCTGAGTCTTGTAATATTATTGTAAGAAGTGTTGACATTCAGTTGGTAAGTACAAAGATGGCCATGCCATTGGTTAAAATTCAATACTTCCATTCAGGTCAGTAAATACTCCAGTCTTGTCACCTGCCTCCTCAATCCTGCCTTGTACTTCCACAGATCTCCCCAGCTTTATCTAAAAGGGTTTATGCCTGGGACGACTGAAAGGGCAGGAAAGTAGGGGCACTTAGGAGCTTGCTTTAGTACTACAGGCACCCAATTCTCCTTAGTTAGCAGTACAGGTTGTTAAATATTTTGAATATCATCTGTCTAGAACTTGGAAAATTATTTTTAAAATGTGAGTAAGTATAGGGAAGATGAAGGAGCAAATTTAAATTCAAGGTATTAATACATTTTAATCCACTTAAGTATAATAGGAAGTTTTATAATCATTGTGATCATCTGTGTGAGTTCTTCGAAGTGTTTAAATATATCTAATGTATTAGCTTTGTGATTTCAATTAAATGAGAATTTTGATTAAGTAAATTTGAAATCATTACTGAAATGGTTGAATTACTTTGTTAAGTTATAGCTTTTGATTTATTAGTTGTATAATAATCTTTGCTTTTAATAAAATTGTAAAATCAATAAACTGAGCAAATACAACGTACAAACAACAGGGATTATCCCTGTTTCAGAAGGACTCTTCTTAAATAAGTAAAATAATGCTATCAACACCTGTAACAACCCATTCTTGTCCAACCCTCAGGCTCCTTTTTCCAATCTGCAAATATATATTAGAACTTTCCATGTGTCAAGTAACATACAAGGCCCTGTGGACTTTATCTTGTTCATCTTTATCGCCATCTTATTCATCAGGTTGGAATGCAAGGTGCTTCGTTAGCCACAGCCACTGCTTAGGGCAGCAGGCTGTAGCTGCAAACTGCAATCAGCAGGTGCAATATTGGATTTCTTTTTTCTTCCTTTCGTTTCACACATGTTTTGAACTAAGGCATTTTTCTACTAAAGGTGTTTTTTAGATTTAGGTCTGTGCTCCAAATATAAGAGTTTGGTTTGTTGACCACAAAATAGACAGGTCTGAAGCAGAAAGGGGTCCTTAGTGTATTGTGACCCTTGTCTTCTTTCCACGAACTGGCTGCTCGAGAGAAATGGGTACCTATGAGAGACAGACTAGCACAGCCAGGTTTGGAGCCAGATGGACGGGTCGTTCCCAGTTGTGCTTCTCTCTGGCTGTATGAGCTTGGTCATGATTAATCTCTTTTAGTTTCATAGGGTGGTTAAGAGGACTAAGTGAGATCACACACACACATACACACACAGAAATTAGCACATCCTAAATTCTCTATGAGCATGACCCCTTGCTATTACATATTCTATCTTGTGTTTCTTATATGCTCCAAGTTACGGTTCTTTTTCTTCCCCTTTCTCTAAGTAAAACATGCTACTTCTTTGATCATTTAGTTGTATATCTTAACCTAAAGTTTCTAGAGAAATTAATCATTATAGTCTGCAATGTGAACTTTTAGTGAATTGTAAGCTGCGTGTTTGAGCAAACCCACGTACCATGAAAATCTTTGTATAACAAAATGACTATAAAGCCATGGCTTTAATTTATGCATTTTAATAAGCATTGACTAACACAACAATTTCAAGGCAGTTAAAATATTTGAGCTCTTAAGATCTTTATAACACAATTAGAACTGTATCATTGTTATAATTTTTTTTTTAATTTTTATTTATTTATTTATTTTTGGCTATGTTGGCTCTTCGTTTCTGTGCGAGGGCTTTCTCTAGTTGCGGCAAGTGGGGGCCACTCCTCATCGCGGTGCGCCGGCCTCTCACTATCGCGGCCTCTCCCGTTGCGGAGCACAGGCTCCAGACGCGCAGGCTCAGTAATTGTGACTCACGGGGCTAGTTGCTCCGCAGCATGTGGGATCTTCCCAGACCAGGGCTCGAACCCGTGTCCTCTGCATTGGCAGGCGGATTCTTAACCACTGCGCCACCAGGGAAGCCCTCATTGTTATAATTTTGATGAAACTTTTAAGCTGTGTTATACAGTTATAAGAGTACCTTTCTCCCATATGACATTTAAAGAAGTTCAAAGCAAAGAAATATATTAGAAAAATCAATGTCCTGCGCCTTTTAAAAGACCAAATTTCACTGTGACAGTATTGTGTTTTACATTCCTTCAATGCATTTGGTAGTTTTATAGAAATACAGGTTTATATACCCTTTGTAATAATTCTTTCTGCATTCATTATTAAGAATTTACAAGATTACAAACTCATTTCATCAATATTAGCCTCCAAAAGTGATATTTTTATTTAAAAGGCAGTAAATAATTTGCACTAAAGTGTGAGGGACTGGCTGATTTACTCTTAGGAATTACCTGTTTATTAAAAGCAAATGTGGTAATAATTTGAGAGACTTCTGATTCGAAGGGAAAGAACTACTGTGTACCAGGAGGGTTCAGTGCTTGACGTGTGTCATCATGTTAAATCCTCATAATAACATTTTTAGGTGGATGTCATCATCTCCCTTTACAGACATAAAACTAATACTTAGAGTGATTATCCACCCAAGTTCACTCATTCAGCAGCAGGGAGAAGCTGATGGAATCCAGGTTTTCCTGACTGGTATTTCTCCACTGTTTCACACTGCTTCCTAATTACCCCTTTCTGATAGAAATCTTTCTCAGTGGAGTAATTGCCAGATGGTTTTCCTTGTCAGATGAAATGGTATTCTCTCAGAGGTGGATTCTTGGGGATCCATCTTTTTATAATTGTTTGAACTATTTCAGGGACATGGTTTGGTGTCTTTGTAATATCTGCAGATGCCTGTATTAGGTTCTTAGATATGTATACTAACTTCTTAATTATGCTCACATTTTCATGAGTCTTGAAACTGAGATACTCCTGTTCCCATGGTCATCTCTGTTCCCAAGCCATGGACACAGATCATGTGAGCCTCATTCCTCTGGAAAAGCATCAACTACAGAAGCCAGAAACTCAGGACTGATTCTCGACATTTCTTTCTCTCTCACCTTCCATAGAGGATAGTCTATCACCAAGTTCTGTTGATTCTACCTCCTAAAAAGCTATGGAATCTATTCACTTCTTTCATCTTCCCAACCAACATTACTATTCAAGCTACCACCACCCCTCACCTTAATAGCTGCAACTGGATTCGTTCAAAGTGGTCCTACCACATCCTTTCTTGCCCCCCTCTATCCATTCTTCATGATGCAGCTGGAGTGATCTTTGAAAACATGAATCCTGGGGCCAGGATATCATGCTTATCATTGCTTTTAAGCTAAAGACAAATAGTAGTTTTTGGTGAGAGGTAGATCTGAATATGGCATCTTCACTGATGTGGTGATATAGAAAGGAGTAGTATCTTCCATGCCTTTTCTCATAGCTTGACATTACGAAAATTTACTGTGTCCGGCTGTGGAGATAAAAATGCATAATTTTGAAGAAAAATATGATATAGTAAAACTCAAACCAGATGAGGCAGATGAGGACTAATAGTCCTTAGAAAAAATGAAAAGTTGTCAAGACTTTCCACCACACTCCTCACCAAAAAAGCAACAGAACTAGATGATTTTATCATTCTATAGTCTCTAAAGAACAGATAACTGCATTTACTTAAACAGTTTCAGAGAGTAGAGAGAAAAATTTTCTAAGTTATTTTTATGAAGTGAGTATAATATTGACACCAAATTTTAAAAATGCTATTATACTTGAACTTGTAATAGCCATTCACCATGCCCAAGAACTCTAGTCTATTTTTGTGGAAATCATCTCAAAGATCCTAAACAAAATATGAGTAAATAGAACTAAGCAGCATATGAACAGACTAATATGATACACATAAGTATACTTACACACTTTTATATGTATGAACACAATGATATTTAATATTAGGAAATCCATTAATATATTCATTACGTTAATTGGTCTCAGGAAAAAAACCCACAGAGTCACGTCTGTATGTGCTGAAGTCATCTGATAAAATTTAACATTGACTCATTAAAAAAAAAAACTTATAACTAAATAGAAACTTCTGTAATGTGACAAGGAACTAGACACATTCTCATTGAAGCCAAGGACAAAAAAATTGTATTATCTCTACTATTATTCTTTATTGTTCTCGTAGTCTTAGCCAAGGCAATTATACAAGAGGAAGAAATGGGTTAGTATAACTTCATCGGAGAGAGACAATTTACAATTGTTTTCAGGAGGACAATGTATAATTGTTTATAAATGTTTTCAGATGATAAAATTACATACTTGGGTAATTGAAGAGAACCTACTGAAAAGCTACAGAAAGAATAAGAGAATTAATAAAGATGGCAGTTTGTAAATTGATACATAATATCAACAATTTTCTTAATACAAGTAACAATCTGCTAGAAGAGATAAAAGAGGAAAAGTTTCCATTTACAATAATAACAACAAAGAATTAAACACTTAGGAAAAAATTCAAAAAGCAATGTTCAGTATCTAGTAATAGGAAATATGTATTGAGCACTTACTACTGCTGCACACACTTTGTGCTTTGAGGAGCTTCTCACTGAATTCTCATTACAACTCTCTGAAGTAGGAGTTATTATTATTTCTGTTTTACTCATGAGAAAAAGGAGGTACAGAGTGTTTGTGTAACTTGCTCAAGATCTTATAAGTTTAAGAACATATACTTTTAATTCACAGAATACAATTCCTTCTGGGCAGTGTAATACTCACTGAGGAACATTTTTTTAAAAAAACTGGAAAAGAAAACCCACCATGAAAATTTATATTGCTCTTGGTCTGAAGACTCAATATTTTGAAGACATCAAGTCTCCCTATTTAATTAATGAATATAATGTACTATCAATACAAATACAAAGAAGAAAATTTAAGTTAGATAAACTGGATTTTATATTGCCAGGTATATTCCAAAAAAGAATATAAAAAATAATAAGGTAATAAGGGAGGAATGGTACCCTATATTAAAATATATTATAAAATTATATTCATTTAAATAATTGTGTGTTGGCACCTGAGTAAACAGACACATTGTTGGAACAATATGAGGAATCTAGAAATCCAAATATAAGTGAAAATTTTATTTTTGAAAATGGTGTTATTTCAGATCAATGGAAAAATACATTCCTTAATAAACTGTGTTAGGACAAATAGGCTGTATCCTCACTTAACTGCTTGAACTCAAATAAATTCTAAATGGACTAAAGATTTAAAAGTAAAAAATTAAAACTATGAAACTAGTAGAAGAAAAGTGAGAAACTTTTTAAAAATTTAATTTTAGTGTGTGTGGGGGGAGGCAGGGGGGTGGTGGCTTTCCAAGCAAACATGAAACACGAAAGCCATGAAAGAAAAGGCTGATAAATGTGCTTCCATATATATTTTAAATATAAACAAAATCAAAGCACAGATTTCAAATAGGAGAAATACTTGGAAGCACATACTAGAAAGAGGGCTTATTTCCTTAATCTATTAAGAAATTTGTGAACCAATATGGAAAAAGCCAACAACTCCAGTAGCAACATGGATAAAAGCATGAAAAAGGAAGACGTGCTTTCTAGCACATAATCTTTCTGTAGTTTAAAATTTCATATATATAATATAAAACTTTTGAACAAAAAAGTAGAATATCATTACCCTGTGATAAACCACCTGCATATATATCTTCTGAGATATTTTCTATAAATATATTTTTTACAAAACATTGAATTGTATTTTATAATCATTCATTTTGTTATCTTACATGTTATCAATATCTTTGGATGTCACGAAATGTTCTATGACGCAATTGAATGGCAAAATCATTTTTCCTGTTGTACACATTTGTTTCCAGTTTTTTGTTATTATGAGCATTCCTTAAATAAGAATCCTTATCCACATCCCATATGATATTAATTAATTCTTTATGTCAAACAACTTCCCCGAAATAGAATTGCTAGGTTAAAATGCATATGTATTTTTTAATCTTTAAATAATAATTTTGAACATTTTTAGATTGTTCTAATTTATACATTCTCAGACAGTATTTTGGAGTAGTTGTTTCATTGATTTCTTGTCAAAATTGTGGATTACCGTTTTAAGAAATCCTGACTAATAAGATCACTGAAAAATGTATCTTATTATTGTTTTAATATTATATAAATGATTACAATGAGATTGAATCTTATATATACATACAGACTTTTTTTTTTTTTTTTTTTTCCTCTTGTGATGTTAGGTATCTACTTAGAGAAAATAAATGCTGTGCCTATTTGGCTAAAATAACTATCCGGACTAGAAACAAATGATCTGATTATTTCAATTTCCATAGTCACTGTAGTAGGTATTCTTGCAATCAGTTTAAGGATAGTGTCACAAACAGTATCTTAACTCTTAAGTAGTTACTATTAGTCAGGGAACCTACATATGCAGATTCACCAAGCAGTCATACAAGAAGAAAAACCTGATGAGTCATCACAAAATTTGGATGGTTCGCCAGTGTTTTTGCTGATGGTAGAGTTTTTCAACCACTTCCTATACGTTTTTCTTATGATTTCTTTCCATAACAAACCTGATAGTTTAAAACTCTCCCTTCAACGGAGCTGGTTTCATTTCCAACAGTCAAGGGAAGACACAAACAGCTCGGTGTTACATAGTCAATTAAACCAAGGTGGAAGAGGGGGAGGGTGGGCACAGTGATAAATGAGCAGTCATTTCAATGTTTTCTTTCTAGAAGAAATCAGAGCCAGATTACACATTATCTCCTCGCCCTGACTTTTAGCAAGATAGATAGCCACGCAAAATTTTCAGGTTCAAATAGTCTCCATCAAAAGGGCGAAAACCCTCATCTTCTGGCCACACTGAACTTTCATCTTTTTACTGAAGGGATCCGATTTCTCTTACTGAATAAGAAAGAATTTATTCAAATGACTCTCTCAGTGTTAGGTCTTTAACCAAAATAAAGGCAAAAGATGAAAGAAATTAACATCACCGCTTGATGCAGAGCTTTTCAGAGATTGTCCAAAAAGTGCTGTTTCAGATTCTAAAAGCAAAGTGATCGTGTTTACTTGTCATCAGTACTTCGAGTTCCTGTTCAGAATTCCGCATTTTAGGTGTCTGGTCTTACATCGTTGCGTTACTATAATACATCGTTGGCCTTAAAGCTGAGGCAACAATAAATTACATTAAAAGCATACACTGTTAGGAAAATAAATCCTTTTGATTGTATTTCAAGTTACAAAATTACCTATTTATCTTTGCCGGTCGATATTTAGTACAAACTTCTTTGTTTTGAGAAGGTTTTAATGTAGCACTTCATATATTAATGACAGAAATAAATTCTAAGAAATAAATTAAGATTAGAAATAGAGAATGAATGAATTGGTTTGTTTTTTCTCGTTAGGTGTATTAACTGTAAAAGCAAACGCTGTAGGCTTTTGCAGAATCGGCGACACCAGGGTCTAAGTTATCTTCAATTAGGGACCAGTGAGTACATTAGGTTGCATTCCATATTAGGTGGAATTAAATTTCGGGTTCAAATCGTTTGTCAGCGCTCTAAAAACCCCAAACGACCTCTCTGATATATGACCCGGATGCTGCCAGACCAAACAATTTTTACCAAAGTGGGCCCTCCAGTGTGGGCTTAGAACTGGGTCACCTGCAGGGCAGATCTCAGCTTTGGTGACCTTCCCGGAACCTGGGGAGAAGGTTCCGCCGCAGAGGGAGCGGAAATCTCCCTTGAAAGGGCCTGACGGCTGCAGCCCAAACCCCTCCAACCGGGAGAGGGTATCCGGGCGGGCTGGGGCGGGTAGCTGGCCGCGGCAGATCCGCAGGTGGAGATGCGCATCTCCGCGGAGGTGCGCGCAGCTCTGGGTAGGGAGCAGGTGGGAGGATCCCGCTTTCCGCCCCAGCACTGCCCGGGGTCAGAGGGATTGTCCTCTCTATCACTGCCCAGTCAATTTGTCAAGGACCCGCATCGGATAAATAGCTGTCTCCCCCAGACCTGTATAGTGACTAATCCAAATAAATCGCAGTCACTTTTCCTGAGCGCTTCAAGCGGGCAGCCGGGCTTTAAAGGCTCTGCCTCCCAGACCGCGGCCACTGCGCACACCTCAGCGCCCCTGGCCCGCCCGGGAGCGGCAGCCTCCTCTCCCGCGACTTGGGACCAATGAGAGCGGTGGCAGCCCAGCCCCAGCACGCTGGCATGATCTAACGGCTGGAGTTGCCCTTTGGGGTCCCCGGGGTGAAAAGCAACGGTGAAGCCTCTCATCCTCCTGTGGACTTGTCTGGAATTTTACCCCCCTGGCCTGGTTTGAAGATCTCTCCTCTGGGATCTTCTTTACTCCCCACCTTTCTACCTCTTCCGCTGCTGCTCTAAGCCTCAGAAATTCGAAATATCTTCCGCATCTCGTTTGAAGCTTTTGGGCCAGTCAATCAGGATCTTTACCGGTTTCCTCCGAGATTTTTAAAGCTTTGATCCCCAAACTTACAGCTCCATCTCCCCCACTTCCATCCTTTTCCCTCTGGGATCCCTCTGGATGCCTGCTCAAAGTACCTGCTGGCGCCAGAGGAAATTCACTTGTAACAGATACTCAGCGGGTGTAAAACCAACACTCTGCTTCCGGGGTCATTTTCCTCCCCACCTTCTGCCCCATCAACTTGTCGCTTAGCCAGCGCCAGCACCAGGAATTATTGTGAATCCTGAGTGCAGGGCTGGACAATTTGGAACCACTTTAATAGACCCGATGATTGCTATTTAACACGTTGTCTCCGGGACTCTGCTTTGTGCAGCCCCAGATTCTTGGCATCTGTGAAATGAACATGAGGCCCAGGATTGGTCCACAGGTAGCTTTTATAAAGGGATCCAGCAAGTCTTAAAGCTTCAAAATATGTAAAGTAAAAGTGAACTATTCCATTTGCTTCCAAACCCTTACTGGAAAAAAAAAAATGCTGGGGAAAGCAGAAAATCTCACTCATTTTATTTTGGTGTTAAACTGGAAAGATTTAGGCAACATAATTTTACAATGGATTTATTCCCAGATATTATTTACATTTCATGTATAAGGTGAATCATTGATGAAGATATCGATGTTTTATGAATGTTTACCACCAGGAGGTTGAAAGACAGACTTTCTTTTCCTAAACATTTGTAAGAGCATCAGGTGTGTTTTATTTGAACAAATAAAATCATTATTATATCATTTCTTTTCACAAAAGCAAAACCTAATAGTCCGATAATGTTTTGTGACTGTTATAACATTTTGCTTTTCAGTTCTACCTAATATCTCATTTATTTTTCAAATTTCACTCTTTATAAATCATTTGCCATGCCCATGATTATTATGTAAAGCTCTTGAGCTTTATAAAACACTGGAAAACTATGTGCTGTGTTTATATTTCTAAACATTTAAGTTTGTTGGAGAAATAGCAGATACTTTTAGGTAATTTTATTTGAAAATTCATCTGAAAATTGTTGTCTTTCAAAGATCTTTGTCTGAGTTTGTTTTCCTGCTTGGCCCTGCCTCTGTGCTGCTGAGCAGAGCTTCAGGTCTTCAGTAAATGTTCACAGAACTCATTTTTGTTGATAGCTAAAGAGGAAAGCCTGTCCAAAGGCCCTCACTTCAATTTCCCTGTCACCTAAAACACCTAGAGATTAGCTCAGCTGTCGGTGTGCAATTTTCAGTCAAGATCTGTGACGCTTCATAGTTTACTTTCTACTGTGGCATCACTCCCATGGTCATGAACTTCTGGAATGCTGTTGAGCAGAGATTTTCCCGTTTCATAAATCATTTTTGGAGATCTCGCCTGATTTGTTAGTCAGAGACGGAGTTTAAACAGTGGTCAAAGATAAGGTACAGATCTACACTGGGAGTTCATTAAGATCTTCCTGTGGGAAAAGATCTGCCATATTTCAGAGATTTGGAGTTTTTCATGGAGCCAAAAGTGACATACGATTTTTGTTACTTGAGGTATTTCTCATTTACAAGGTTTTCCAGTTTGTGTCTCTGCCAAAAAGAAATGGCAGAATATATCAGTGTATGAAATTTGTAATTTAAAGACAACATCTTCTAGGTTCTAGAAAAGCTAGGTTAATTTTACGAATACCAAGGCAGACATATGAAATACTCCACAAATTAGAGCTAGATGTCAGTGTTATAATTGCTGTTTCTTGAACCTTTTAGAGAGCATGAGGGAGGGACAAGGAGTAGGAGGGAGTTTCTCAGGATTTTACCAAATTAGATTTTTGAGTTGTCCATTATGGAATTTATTTGACAATTAAACTGTGCAAGGTCAGTTAACCAACTGAATTTTCTTTTCTCACTCCAGAGTATGTCGGTGGGTGACAGAGCATAACAGTGTTATTTCAGATATTATTAACTTATCCTGAAAATAAGTCATTTTTGGACACCACTCAAGGTAAATGATTAGCTTCAGATTAACGCTGACAAATATGAGAACAAAGCCTCATTTGGGTTAAGTTGAAGCAAATTATTCTCCTAGTAGAACAGGAAAATGACAACAAAAAAGGAATGAATAAAAGATTAAGACAAAAAAAATAATGCCAGTTTGATCATAGTATCACTTTTGATTTTTATCTTTTGACACAATTTTTTTTTTTTTTTTTTTGCGGTACGTGGGCCTCTCACTGTTGTGGCCTCTCCCGTTGCGGAGCACAGGCTGCAGACGCACAGGCTCAGCGGCCATGGCTCACGGGCCCAGCCACTCCGCGGCATGTGGGAATTCCCGGACCCGGGGCACGAACCCGTGTCCCCTGCATCGGCAGGCAGACTCTCAACCACTGTGCCACCAGGGAAGCCCTTGACACAATTTTTTTTTAAAGTCTGTCATACTTTATAACTTTATCAGATTTTTTTAAGAAGGGAGATTTAAAAAACTCCCTAAAATAGTTTTGAAATACAATAATTATCTTTTCAAAAAAATAGAGTTGACAGTAATTTTCTAGTGAATTTGATAGAATTTGTTTAGAAAAACAAGTAGACGATTGTGCCTCCAAATAACAAATCTAAGCCCAGATAATTACCCAAACCTCCCATCTGCTTAAAAAAAAAAAAAAACAATTTTATTGAGATATAATTCACATACCATACAGCACAAAGTGTACCATTCAAGGTTTTTCAGTATAGTCACAGGATTGTGCAAACATTACTACAATCTAATTCAAAATATTCCCCTCCTCACTACAGACAAACCCCCAACAATTAGCAGTCACTTCCATTCCCTCCTTCTCACCCCAGCTCTAGGCAGTCACTAAGCTACTTTTCTTTACGGAGTTGCCTATTCTGGACATTCCATATAAATGGAATCATATGATATGTGGTCTTTTGTGACTAGATTCTTTCACTTAGCACAATGTTTTTGAAATTCATCCACATTGTAGCATGTATCAGTACTTCATCCCCTTTTGTGGTTGAATAATATGCCACTGAATAGATATACTACATTTTACTCATCCATTTATCAGTTAATGGGCGTTAGAGTTTCCATCTTTTGACTATGGTGAATAATGCTGCTATGGACACTTGTGTATAAGATTTTTTTTTAATTTTATTATTATTTATTTTTTCAGTGTATTTTTGGCTACGTTGGGTCTTTGCTGCTGTGCGCGGGCTTTCCCTAGTTGCAGTGAGCGGGGGCTACTCTTCGTTGCAGTGCGCTGGCTTCTCACTGCGGTGGCTTCTCTTTTGCAGAGCATGGGCTCCAGGCGCCCGGGCTTCAGGAGTTGTGGCTTGTGGGCTCTGGAGCGCAGGCTCAGTAGCTGTGGTGCACGGGCTTAGTTGCTCTGTGGCATGTGGGATCTTCCTGGACCAGAGCTCGAACCCGTGTCCCCGAATTGGCAGGCGGATTCTTAACCGCTGCGCCACCAGGGAAGCCCTGTGTATAAGTTTTTGTGCTCCACTCTGCTTTGATTGTTTATAGTGTCAAGCACTGCTTGATCTGTATGTTCATGTGATAGATAGATGGAAATTTGCTTTCTATCTTGAAAGAAATAGAAATCTAACCCCATTTTTTACTGCCCATTTACCAGATTGTGAATTGTTTTCCATGACATATTCATACAATTTATCTCTAAGAAGCACTGTAGGAGTAAAGAGTTATTTAATTTGTCTATTCATTTGAACCAGGTAGAAAAAAGGGCACTGGAAAACAGAAAAAAAAATGTTTTTTGTTTTCAGATAGTCTAATTAATAAAGTTATCCAAAAGAAACTATATGCAGGTATTAGGATCTAGCTATATTTGCTTGTGGACTTTCCATTGGGTGCAATTTAGTTGATTTTGTTGTTGTTGATTGTGCTAACCCTAAAGTCTTGTATGCTTGCTGACTTACTATTGTAATTCTCATATTCCCACAGAATATTCATTTTACACTTTAGTTTTCTTCTTCCATTGGGTAAACAGAGCCTCTTTAGCCTTTTTTGGTTTGGTTTTATCAGTGAGCACTTGATTTCTATGACAGCAGGCTCATTTGCATTTTTAAGGGGCTGGGTAGAATACTTATGGTGTTCTGCCTTGCAACTGTGATGAATCTGGCTCCAACGTGTATTTTAAAATATTCATTGTTTGCAAAGTAGAACTCCAAGAAGAACAGATGGCATGATATTAGATTGAATGGACAGCAGTTAGCACTTGTACATGTTCTCTGTAAAAAAGTGTCGTTCAACAGATATTTATTGATTACCTCTCAACACAGTGCTGATATGGTTGATGCAGATGAGTTTCTTCTATTTGCTTTTTATGTAACTAAGGATTTACATTCTTCCCACTAAAATAGATAAAGTACTGCTCAAGACTGGGCCACTCTTTGATTGTGGCCTCAGTTGCGAGAGACTAACTTGCATAATGTGTTTAATTATAACATCCAAACATAAGTATTAAAATCTTTTTGTTTTAGGATATTATTTATTACATAGATTTATTACATAGATCCACGTAGCACCTGCTGGTATACCTGAAACCTTTTTGGAACCAAACATTTCATGGAACCAAATTTGTAACACACAACAGTTTACTAGCTTTGAAATTCAGTTGATTCTGTTAAGAAACCATGTAACTAACCTAATTCCAACTGAATTAAGGTTTACATTGTGTAGAGTCAGTTACAGTATAGAGCTGGTGGTTGTTACTATGTAGTTAATAATAGTTAATCATTGTAGATAACTCTGAAAAAGAAAATCCCCTTTGGTAGCATCTGCAACACTTTTGCAAAAATCTCAATGTATATGAGGTTTCAAAGGAAATAAAGTAGATCTCATTCAATTTGCAAGAAGGCTTTTAAAGAGGTAGATTCTAGTTATTGAGACTCAGCAGTGGCAGTAGGGATAAAATCATAATTCCCCCCAAAATGTCATTAACTCTTTTATAACCTAAAACACGGGCTTTCCTGAGCTATGTGAGGTTTAGAGTTAATGCAATGAGATTCAACAGGACTTCGGTGCTTTCCAATTCCCTTTCTCTCCTGTGTCATTTTGATTAAACGCATTTATGTTTTAAATCCAGACACAAGCTATATCCTTTATTTTAAGGTCTCTTTTTAAAAATATGTATAGGCAAGAAATGGCTTTGGAATTCGGTGAGATTAGTGGCCTGAGAATGGGGTTTTAGATGTGGCAGCATGAACTCCTGGGGTATGAAGTTCAGATGAAGACACTCCATTCCGTTAACTTCTAATTGGTCAAAACTTTTGACTCCCTTTTCCTGCTCTAGCATTTCAAAAGAGGTCCTGCACAGTCAACATCCCCCTGAGCTTTGGAAAGTTTGTTTCCAAGTGTACTGCCCAGGACAAAACATGTTTGGGTGCTAAATAGTGTAGGAAGGTGATTCAGTGCAATGAAAAATGTTAATTTGATGAGCCTGGGTATCCCAGGCCTAGGATTCTTCATTACAGAATGATTCTCCGATAATCTTCTTTGCAAGAAAAGAAATGAGACCTGACTTCCTTTCACGGATATGCACAAACTTAGTCTTTCTTGTAGCTTTATATGTTTATCTTCTTAAGTATACAGAGATTTATAACTCCATGGTATTTACTTATTGCAGGACAGGTGGCCTCCTGACAAGTTGTCTTCAGAATAGGATACAGTAATTAATCTTATTATAGATATATTGATATTAGTACCATACAAATCACTCTCTAAAACCATTGTATAGACTGTCTACTGGCTTCCATTTAAACTTAAAAGACACAAAGATAAGTGAATAAATAGGAGAATGAATGATGTAGTGAATACAGGGTAAAATATAGGCATCTGTTTTCTATATAAGAGGGAAGGAGATAGTTAGCATGGTCTTTGGCAATCTAGTTAAGTAATTTGCATTTTATTCTAAGGATACTTATCATCTTCTCTCTCTCTCGCCCTCTCTCTCTCTCTCTCTCTCTCTCTCTCTCTCTCTCTCTTCTTGCACTATGTTAGTTACTATTATTATCTGGATAGTTAAAAAGCTTGGCTACTATACTGTATAGGTCAGCAAGAGAATGAGAAATTGGAAAATTAGCATGTATCTCATTGGGAATTTCAAAATGCTTATATAAGTCTTTTAAAGATACTCTATTGATGGACGGGGGCTGGATCTTGAAGAAAATATAGAGAAAATGACAAAGCAACTGGAGTAAACACTGATTTTCCCGCTGTAGGAACCTGGGCTCTGAGTGTTTATAAACTATAAAAAGTATCCTTTTTCTAACTTCATTAGTTGAATCTTCTATGGTAGCGTGTCATTGCCTAACTAACATCATGACTATCCAGTAGGTGTCAAATATTGCTTAAATAATTGCCGTGTGGCCAGACATAAAACTCTGTGCTTGGTGTGTGTGTGTGTGTGTTTGCACGTGCACACGCACATGTGGTGGGGGAGAAGAAGGAAGAGGAGGTGGGAGGAGGAGGGGAAGGAGAAGAAATAAAAGATCTTGAACTTGCTACGCTCTAGTAACTAACAATACAAGGTGTACAAGTGCTCAAAAGGAAGTTTCTTGTTCAGGATTATAAAATTAAAAAAAAAGAAATTTATTAAGGTATTAATTTTGTAATGGGAGAGAGAATAAACTCAGTTTTCACTATAAATATGGTGTTCTTTTAGCAGCAATCGTTACAGAATGTCAGCTGAGTACCACTTAATTTTTTTTCCTCTGAGGGGAGGGAGATATCATACCTTTTGTTTTTATTACTGTCTCCGTATGTTCAAGAGCTGGGCCAGGAAACTGATGGTGTTTAATCTGCCACAAGTTTTTGTGAAACCATGATTCAAAATTTCTTCTCTTTTTAAAATAGCTGCATTTTATTCACTTTGGAAAATTTTGAAAATGCGGAAAACGCAAAGCAAATGATAACTACAGCCATGTTTTGATTCTGAATTAATCTTACAATAAGATTAGCTTTTTTGTCGATGACCTTTCAGTGTCTGGTTGGGCACTTATCACTTCCTGTGTATTCACATATGGTGGGAAGACTACACATCTCACTGGGCAAAATAGGCATGAAAATAAATCCTCTAAAGCTTCCATTACTTTGCAAGGATAAACAGAGTTGGTATTAGAACAAATAGACAAACATTTGTGTCTTTTATTCTCTAATTTTGAAACTAAGGGGAATATGTCCAGTCAGTGGTAAGAGATACATGTTGTTTTATTTTAGAGGAAACAAACCTTTAAAGAACTATCTGTGTTCCTCTTAGTTGTAAAAATTTCAAAATACGTACTAAAACAAGACATAATAAATTATTGTTGCTTATAGTTCCTTCTTACCAGTACAAAGAACAGTGGAAAGCTGAGGAATTTATTTATTAGATCCAACTGAATCTTTGTTGTGAAATAAAAAATACTGCCCTCTAAAACTGTGATTTTTTTAAAAAGAATTTCAAATAACCCAAACCTGCCAGGGTAAACGTGGTCTACATTATCACCTAAAGCTTAGGGGGAAAAACATACACCATGACTATTAATTTAAAATAAATACTCACCATTGTGCATGCTTTTATAAGTCATTTAAGTCAGAATTTCAAAAATTGAACTATGTACCACTGAATATTAACTGAGCAATTCAGATTAGCATGACTCTTGTGGTTAATATTTGCAGAAACTTCTAATAATTATCAAGATGGCCTTTATTTGTTTTTTCTTGCCACTGACCCATAGGATATACGAAAAGAAAACAGATCAGCCTCTTTCCTGATAAGAAGAGTAACCAAGAAGGCCATCTGCAAGAACTAAGTGGTGAGTAATTTCTTTTTTTAACATGAATCGAAATATTTTAATATACATTACCTTGGGCAGATGAGATGTATGATTTCTTTAAATAAGTTCAAAGACGTTTATATAAAAACAGTGAACAGAGGCATGTTACTTCATCTTTTGAAGAGAGAACTAGTGAAAATGGAAATTCCAGAAATGTCTGTTTCTTAGAATGAGATCAGTTTAAAATTTTCCAGTGCATAACAAAAGACTTAAAAATTTTTAAGCATTAAACTTAACATACCATGTTTTAGAAAATACATAAGAGCAACCTGGATTTAGGGGGTTTAGACCAAGTCTTTGAAGTATCTTAAATCTCCTTGAGACCTAAAAGATTGTTTATAACTAACGGTTGCTTTGTAAAAACAATGTTGACGAGATGTTTTAAAATTTTCCTGTTAAATTTTTATGAGAATATGTGGGGTTGAGAAAAGGGAGCATCTGTATTGCAAGATGATTTCATAAAATTGATTTATGTAATCTCAGAAATGGGGAACAGAATGCTTAGCAGGAAAGAGATTTATCAGTGGGTTGTATATGTGAAGCAAATGAAAATACGGAAAGCTATATCAGCTTAGATGGGCCTAATAATTTCTGAATATTAATATAAGATTAGTGATACAGCATCTTTAATAGATTTTTTGTGGGTCTTTTTTGTTAGGACAGTGGAACCCAATACTGGGGTGCACATGACTGAGAGGGAACTGTCAGACTATTGGATATATCAATTCCACTAATATATATTTTTCTGCAAAGTTTTGCTTTTATAGTGATCAGATTTTATTTAAAACAGATCTAAGAAGGAAAGTTTTTTTTGGAAATCAAGACTGTATTAGTATTTGGAGCTGCTGACAGGGAGAAAATTCTATTCTTAAAAAAGCATTTCTCTGTCTGGCTGTATTATATGAGGTTTTTTTTTTCTTCTTGTTTGCTTTTAACTCATTCATTCTTGGCTATGTGCTCTTGTAACATAGTCAGTTTTTGTCAAGAGAAGGCCAAATAATGGAGGGATACTCAACACAGAAACAACCTTACAAAATGTTGATTTTTCATTTCTCAGCTATCAATTAATCTGCTGATCATTTATTTCACTAATTAGCCTCCTCTTGGAAAAGGCGAACAGAAATTTTTACCACTGCTAAATTCCAAATTAATAAAAAAAATTTACCTTAGTTTTAATTAGCAAGAGATTTAGTAAAGAAGAGAGTTAAAAATACTTGGCATTTTACTTATATATTATTAACATACACTTGACTCTATTAATATATAATTCATAAATACATTTATTATATATTACTATATAGGAATTGTATTTGTTTTTTCTTATCCTAATTACATCTACACTACAGTATAGAATTTTCAGAGTTAATTGCAGTGACTCTCCTGTCTTTCCCTCCCATTCTCTCTAGATTCATTATTTAAACTATTAACACCTTATATTTTCCAAGATTTTGTTCTTATACCAAAATAATATTCCTCATGATATAATGGATGTATTTTGATCTATTTTCACTTTAGATTTATAAGGCTTTATCATTACAGAGTAATAATCCTAGATTTCTTAACATTTGGAGAATTCTTTTATTAAATTAGTGGGTGATTTGAGGAAAGCTCTTTTTGCGGGGGAGGGTTGCTTTGCATTTTGTTTCTTCTTTGGGGTTTTTTTTTTTTGATAATCAACACTATACTCTTGACAAACGGACATATTTGTGCTTATGTTAAATAAAGTGAATTGAAATTAATCTTATAAGAATTGCATTTATACTCCTTTAAAAAATCAGTATTTCTTGGATACATATATATGCACTACAAAAAAGTGCACTTGATTTGCTGTCATTTTTCTAAAAAAGATATACACTTAGAGACTTAAAAAGATCTATGTCAAGGTACTTAGTGGGAATATGAATGTTTTAAAGAGATTTCCCTTTGTTTACCTGTATTTACTAACTTTTCTAGAGTGAACTTTAATTGATTTTGTACTCAGAAGTACAAAAATATATTTTACATTAAATTAAAAAAAAATCAGTAGAGTGGAATTGATCCAGAAAGCTAGTCTCACTGGGTCTTGACAGATGGTGGTACACCTGATCCTTTGTTCAGTGGTTAAGTCAGAAGCCACACCCTTGTCTGAGAGCTGGTACTGGATGTGGGGAGG
The DNA here is from genome assembly GCF_011762595.2 of Tursiops truncatus. NCBI lineage: Eukaryota > Metazoa > Chordata > Mammalia > Artiodactyla > Delphinidae > Tursiops > Tursiops truncatus. The sequence continues at coordinate 60,453,146 of NC_047045.1, read as the reverse complement.
ATGATTATGACCCAGAATCAATGAATTCACACCTTGAAGGGGACGCCAGTGGCTGCTGCTAGGGCAGCCTTCTCATCCATCCTACAGACGTGGTCACTTTCCAGTTCACATGGCCACATAGCCAATGTGGGTTTCAGGAAGTCTTTTTCCAGAGGTCACAGACTCATGAAATATTGGCTGCCATATCAGGTCTGCAGGTCTTCGCTATTTCTTAACAATAGTTAAGAAATTTGGAATTAGTAAGTGCATTTAGCAATCAGGAGTATTCACATAAAAATTCAGATATCTAGGCTGTCTTGAAAATAACCTTGAAAAGGCCAACTTAGAGTTCTTTTCATAGGTGACAGGTGAGTTGGAATAGTGATTGCCCATTTTATGAGGGCCACACACTTTTGTTCTCGGCTGACTTCCTATGGACCACCAGGCCCTACAGGCCTTTGAGTTTGCAACTTTGATACATTAGTCAAAAGCTATATAAAACTGCAAGAAAGTGATTCCTCCCTGATAATAATTAGGTTTGCCGAACACCAGTTCTCAGGATGCCTTAGTTTTCCTGCTTGTACCTCTATGTTATTTGGGAATCACCAAATGGGAAATGAAAAAAAGCAAATGGACCTAACTCACAGCTTGAAGTACTTAAGAGTCAGACTAAGTTAGGAAACATGGCTTGAGAATATGGGTTTATTAACTCTATGACACATGGATGGTGGGGAAGAGAAAGCATCAGAGGCAATGACACTGTCCATTGGATTTTCCTGAGACCAATTTTAGACAGCAGGAGAAGATGACTCTGCCTTCTAAGTGTCTTTTGTCCCGGACTCATAATTCTTCCACGTATATTCATTTATACAGTTCTTAATTTTAACTACATCTCTGATGGCACCCTGAAGCAAAGCACATAGTGGGAAAAATGCATTTGCTAAATCTCGACCTTTGGATTCAAAGAGGATGTTTTAGTTGTGATGTCATTTCCAGACTATCCTTCTGCAAGCAAATTATTAACATTTGTTAGTGGGAATTCCCCAGTGGTCTAGTGGTTAGGATTCCACGCTCTCACTGCAGAGAGCCCAGGTTCAATCCCTGGTTGGGGAACTAAAATCCCACAAGCCTCATGGCGTGGCCAAAAAAAAAAAAAAAAAATTTGTTAGATGGACGTACCTACTTGTGTACATCTTACTAAACCTTTCCAAGATGGAAGTGGATTCTAAGGTTGACGTTAGCATCATAATTAAGGGTGAGTGACAAAAACATTTTACTCAGAGATAGAGGAGAGTCATATGTATTTAAATAGGATGTCAAGTAAGGTATGTGTTTCTTTCATGCACTATAATAATGACACATACCTTGAGGACATTGAAAATTTGGATTTGTTTTGAGGTTTCAGTATCTGTTGTCACATAGGTTAAGCCTTTGTGTGCTGTAGTTAGAGATTTGCTGTAGTTATATATGCTGTAGTTAGAGATTGCAAAGTGGTTTTGCTCATTTAATATTTTTCTAGAATAAGTCTCATCTCTTGGCTCTGAATGGCCAAATCCCTTGCTTATTGTCGATTCATCTTCATAGCTACATTATTTGACCTGAACTAGATGATAACCAGTTTTATTTGCAGGAAAACATTAATCTAAGCAGAAGCATTCAAACACATGTGTAGAATCATTTCTCCTAGTACACATCTCTTTCATTAATTTTATTTCCCAACATCTCACCAAGCTACCTCTGGCACAGTTTTCTTGTTAGTCTAAACAGGAGAGTCCTCCTCAGTCCTACATGACTGCTTACATAGGCCGTTGATCAATTTTGTTTGGATTTTTAGAAGTTGTCATGGCTATTAAACGGAAAGGCAATACTTAAAGCATATTCCTTTAGATATATTTTTTTCCTGATTTTATTCCTAATTTTTAATTATTAAAATAATTATTAAATTATTCCTAATTTAATAATTAGGAAATGAAGAACTGATTCCTAAATAGTTTTTGGCTGAAAAACAAAATAGTATTTTTTAACACAATGCTTAGCTGTGGCTTTTGGCCAACGTTTATGCCTTGCATGTCATTTGTGAATGCTTTCAAATAAAAAATGTGCAGAGTTGCATTTATTTTTTGGCCTCATAGACCACATAAGAGCAGTTTCCATGCTTATTCTAAGCCAGCTCTGTAAAGAGATGTAATGCTACTTAAATTTTTAAACAAGTCAAGAATCTCAAACAGGGCTGTGTTATGTTATCACATCTGGTCATTCTTTGCATTAAAAGGATTATTCTCCCTGTTTTGCATTGTTCACTACTTGGACATCCAAAATGTCAATAACAGACCAAGACTGCAATAGGTCACTAGAGGGAAGAGAATATGGAGAGTAAAGAATAGCATTGAAATACGCTTTAATCTCTAAAAACTGGTTTTTAAAGTTTTGGGTTCATAGATTTTGTTAAGAATCTAATGAAAGTTGTAGAACCCTCTCTAGAGAAATGCACATATACTTGCAAAATCTGAATATTCAGTGAGGCTCATCATGACTTTGGGCTTGGAGATCACAGGTTAGAAACCCTTGCAACAAATTGATATGTTATATTTTACACACAACATAGACTATGTATGTATGCACATATGTGCTAGGATGTACATAGTCTAATTTTTTTAAAAATTCCTTTAAGTAATTATGAAGTTAACTCCCCAAGTAGTTGAAAGCTTGGAAATCTTGGTTGTTTCTGTCTAAAGGGATGTTTGATTCCATAAGACACAGGTAGTGATGCTAACTTTTAAAAATCAATATTTTAATGAAATAAAAGAGTATGCTGAAAACAAGTGATATAAAGGTAATTTATCTAACTGCAACTGGGTAATACCTTCTGACCCTCATCCCTTTAACAGTTTTTGATTTCAAATGTTGACAAGATGCCCATTTTCTATGTAAGTCTGTAAAAATTGGATGTTAGATTCCTTATGTCTTCAGTAACATTCAGTTCAAAATATTTCTAACTTTCCTTGTAACTCCTTCGTTGGACACAGAAAAAATTTAGAAGCCTGTTGTATAATTCCAAAATTACTTAGAAATGTGTTATTTAGAGTGTGTTCATTATTTTCAGGTATTTGGGGGTTTTATATGTCTTTTGTTATTGATTTCTATTTTAATTCCATTTTCATGAGAAAACACTGTGTATGAATTAAATCCTTTGGAATTGATAGTCACTTGTTTATTTTTATTTTTTAGTCACTTGGTTTTTATATGACCCATTTTGTTGAATGTTTTAGGTGCACTTGAAAAGACTGGGCCTTCTGCCATTGTTGGTTACAGTGTTCTATTTATGTCAATTAGGTCAAGTTGGTCGATAACGTCCTTACTGATTTTCATCTACTCATTCTCTCAATTACTGAGACTGGAATATTAAAATCCCCAAATATAATTGGTGTACTGGGCTGAGTGGTGTTCCCCCCCAAATCCATGTCTATCTAGAATCTGTGAATGTGACCTTATTCAAACATAGGGTCTTTGCAGGTGTAATCAAGTTAAGATAAAGTCCATCCTACTGGACAAGAGTGGGCCCTTATCCATTGACTGATGTCCCTACAAGACTAAGGAAATTTGGACACAGACACAAAAGGAAGGCGGCCATGTGAAGATGGAGGCGGAGATTGGAGGTATGAAGCCAGAAGCTGAGGAATGTCGGCTGGCAATCACCAAATGCTTTAAATGGCAAGAAACACTCCTTCCCTAAGCCCTTCCGAGAGAGCATGGCCCTGCCAACACGCTGATTTCAGACTTCTAGCCTTTAGAACTCTAAGACAATGAATTTCTGCAGTATTAAGCTCCCCCCACCTGCACCCAAAAGGATGTTAGGACACTGTAATAATTACTTTGACAGATTTCTCTGGAATGTTTTAAAGTTTTTAGAAAGCAAAAATGCTCCACCATGTTATTGATAACAAACAAGAAATAGGTGCTTTCGCTAGCATGGTCTTAACTAATATTTTTGGATATATGAATAGGGTTATGAAATAGAGATTTTCAATAAAATCGTAAATATTTGTCTTCCGCACTTTCAATTATAGGGTTAAACTCAAACAAAAATCAGAACACAAAGATGAAAACTTTCACCCAAATCTCGACCTAGATCATTATTTATCAATCATTCCACTCTGTGCCAAGTACTGGGCTATGTGCTGTACCTTTTGAGGATTGAAAAATAGAATAGAAGCAGCCCTGTTCTCAAGGTGCTCCCAGCATAGCGCCAGAATAAGACCTATAAGCGGCGACCTCATTACAGAGGCCATCAGTACTCTATTATGCTAACAAGTGTGCTGCTTTGGACATATTTCCCAATTGATGTTTCCTTATCAGCTAGCCAAGTTTTCCCTCCCTGCTCCTTCCCCGTCTTATTGGATCCAGGAAAGAGGCTGGCTGAAGCTACCGGAAAGGAAGGAAAGTCGGCCCCTTCCATCCTCGGAGGGTAACAGGAGGAGGAAAAAGGTGCAAGGGACTGGGGGCATCTATGTCCCAACTTCTCTCCTGGAATAGAAGTTCCAGGTCCGGGCCTCTTGGACTCTCGGGAGAGAGCTGATGAGGAGAGGGCGATGCGGGTTGCGGGTTCGGCCGGGGAGAGGCGCCCTCGTGGAGCGCCCCGCATCTCAACACAGCGGGAGCGAGAGGACCGTGCACTCCCATCCAGCCCCGACTCGGCAGAGGATGCGCGCGTGGTGCCCAGGGAACAAAGGACCAGAGACCGCACAAAGGCGCCTGGCACACATGCAAGACAGCTTCTTCCCCACCCAAAACAACCCCCAAACCCAGAAACTCACAGCGAGGTCCCTGTGGAAATGGCGCCCTCTGGAGGAGACGAGGAGAGGGGTAGAACTAGAAGAGACCCGCCTTGCCCGGAAGAGACAAAGCAAAAGCAACGCTTGGATGTTTATGCAAAAGAGATGACTTAAACTTGCAGACGAGGAGGAGCTGTGAATTGTCAAGTTAAAATTGCTACCCTCTCCCTCCACACCACACCTCACTCCCAGGGTGGGAGTGTATTAGGAAAAATGGACTGCAGGGATCCTTACCCAAGATCTAAAGAGGTCACATTTTCTTCTCAAGTGAAGATCAAGACGACTGAGCCTCTTGCCTTATAGGTTCTCATGCTCCGCCCTTACTTGTCCCTGCAGACAAGGTCAAGCCTTTGCATAAACAAAATAGAATATATCTAGGAGTGAACTACCCCGAAATTAACATTCCTAACTGTGCCCTTTCTAAGGCTGTATTTAAAAAACAGCACCCAATTTCTTGACGTTTTGCAATTTATTATTCTAATCATGCATCTCTGTCTTTTAGAAATCTAAATGTCACTTCTCCCTGCTCTTATCTACCTCGTTTGATGGTTTGATGGTTCCCATTAAAATAAAGCGATGGAGTATAACTGGCTTTTAGTGCAATTGATCACTGCTGGGGGAAGAGTCAGCAAGGGAGCATTCTAGAGCACAAACTTTGGTTCTCCAGAATCAGGGCTGGATTCCTCAACAGATAAAGACAGGCCTCTCAGGGCACTGGCTAAGCTGGGCACCAAAGTAAGCAGGTGCTTAAATCCTCTGAAAGCGTTACCTGGCCCTGTGCAGAACAGCTTACTAGAAAAAAGCAGCAATAAGACAAGGATATTTTCCCACCTGATTTTAAGAGGTTTTTTTCCCTAGATAAAATGAGAATAAAAACATGAAATTTTGTCTGTCCATTGAGAAGGTGATATATGAAGGGGAGGAAAGAACCAGAACTCACTCTATTGCACGCTTCTGCCTTGATCTTTGTTTCTTCTCATGAGGGGCTGTTAAAACCACATTAGGGTATATAGTTGAGCTTCCAAAGAGACCTCTGCTTTGGGGATGTGTGTTTGCTTTGTGTGTGTGTGTGTGTGTGTGTGTGTGTGTGTGTGTGTGTGTAGTGGGCGAGGGAGAGGGAGACCAGATACACTCCCTCAGACTAAGGTGTCCCAAGTCCTAGGAAAGAAGTGAGGTGTGAACCCCATAACTTTGGGATAATAAAGCAGGGCTGTGAAGACTCACTAGGTCTCCAATACCCCCAACTGCAGCCAAAGGCAGGAATCTCTGCGATGGACAAGAGTAGGTTCTAGATCTGGTATGTGACCAGGGAGTTGATAACTCACATTTCTTACTTTCATTTCTTATTCTTCCACATGATAGAGGTCAGCAAACATAGCAACTTGTCTCAATTAACTCTTGCTCCTCCTTTCAAAATTATGTATATTTTAAGAGCTATATAAATGTAAGATATTTATTTATCTATCTACCTACCTGTATCTTTCTATCTATCTCTAACTCTATCTATATATATTCCTTTTCACCTGAGTACATATGACTTTCCAGTGCCTAGAAGAGTACTTTGCACAGAAGCACTCAATTAATGCTATATCAATCCTCTGAGGGATCTGAAAATTATCCATGAACTTTTGCTACTCTCTTTTTAAGGATGGTATTATAAAATTTTAAAATATACAGAGTTATTTCAAAACAGCCAATGACTTAGTAATTGATGATGCTAGGATGATGGATAAGTGCTCATTATGCCAGACAACGTATCAAGTACTCCACACACATCACTTCACTTGATCCTCACCAGCCTGAGAATAGTAGCAAGTGCTGGGTCTTTCCATGTGCTTGGCCCTGTGCTCAGCACCTTGACGACATGTACTATTAAATTTATTTTTCATAACAACCTTAGAAAATAGGAAGTACTATCAATTCTACCTTAAACTAAGAAAGCTGAGGCTTAGAAAGGTCAAATGATTAGTTTACAGGTCCCACTGCTAGTAAGTGGTGGCACTGGGATTTGAGCAGGCACTCTGCTCTTAAACACACATTATTTTTCCCATTTTATAGAGGAATTAGTTGAGGTTTTCTTAGAGGTAAGTCAAATCATGTTACTCTTCTAATCAATACCCTTTAGTGACTTCCCATTTCAATCAAAGTAAAAACCAAAGTCCTTATCATCACATCCACAGCCCTCCGTGTTCTAGTTCCCTGTTATTCTGACATCACCTCCTACTGCTTGCTGGCTCTCCACCAGGTATAGCTGTCTCTCTGCTGCTCCTTCCACACTCCAGACAAGGCCGTCCTATCTCAGGGCCTTTGCACTTTGCACAGACTAGGCTGTCCTATCTCAGGGCCTTTGCACTTTGCACAGACAAGGCTGTCCTATCTCAGGGCGTTTGCACTATCTCAGGCCTTTCCTCTGCTGGGCATGCGTTTTCCCCAGATATCCACATGGCTCACTCCCTAACTTTCTTAGATGTAGTCAAATGCCACATCAGGTAATTCTTGACTATTCCATTGCAAGTTGCCTCTTTTCCTCCTACCCCGAATCTTGACACTCTCTGTTCGTCTTCCCTTATTCTTTGTATTTTTTCTTGAATGTCTGTTTATATTATAAAACTCATTAGAGAGGGGTCATCTCCCCTCTCTCAAATATAAGCTTCACCAAGGACAGGTATTTTTAATTTTTGTTATTTTTAAAAAATGCAACACCAGCATTTAGAACAGAACCCAGTACAGTAATGGGTGCCCGATAAGTATTTGAGTGAGTGACAGGAGGTTAAGGCACTCACAAAAGTCACACGTTTAGTACTAGGCAAAGTGAGGCTTCATTACAAATCCAGTATTGGAGTTTATCCACATATCAAATGCATAAAGTATCTTCTTGAGCTCTTCTTCTAAGTCTCTTGGTCTTTAATTATAGTAGGTCGGGTGAACGTGAATAAACAAACCAAACAGGAAAAAGGCAGCCTTTGTTACTGTCTCTTAAAGTGGGATACTTTAAAGTGAGACCAAATCAGAGGCCAGGTCAGGGAAAGGGGACACTGGTCTTTAACAGAAAGGGAGTTGACAAGTGATGAAGTAAGGAATGTGCTGATGTTTCAGGGCTGCACGAAGGGGCAAAGTGTGGGAAGGTCCTGGATGAAGTTGGTGTTGGGTTAATTAATTAGGGTGGGATGCCTGCACGTTAAGGGGAGGAAGGAACCGAGGGAATTGATTTGGAGTGGACTGAAGTCTCAAGTAGCAGTTACAAAGGATCCTGGAGGCACAGGAAGGATGGGAGAAGTGCTGGGTACAGCTCAATTTGGCGAGTGGCCAAAGAAACATGTCAGATATTAGTGAAAACAGGCCACAGCTGCTGCAATTTACAAGCTACATGTCAGGCCTTTCCTTAGCCACCCTTCCACCCCGCCCCATCTCATGTCCTGGAATAGCCATTTTCTTCCGAAGACAACCAGTCATAACTCAGTTCTCACTTGAGGGCATAAGAGAAGGCAGGGCATGCTCAGGATCCATTGCTAATGGAGAAGGGCTCACAGCATTCATGAAAACTCAATTTCCCCCGAGACTGAGAATTAAAATGTTAGCGTACTGAACTCCCACCTCTTTTCTTCCTAGGACAGTTTTTTAAATTGTGGTTATTTTTCTTTAATCTCATGATATCTAAACTTGTAATATCTAAGACTTCTAGAATATTTAAAAGTGTCTTCTTACTCCCTTCCTCTTCAAAATGTATTGATATGTTTTGTATATTTCTCCATCCTAGGAAAAAGACTCTAGATAATTCAGAGTAAAACATATATATGTATGTATATACACATATATACAGGACAGTTTAAAAGTGGAAAGAACAAAAGCATTTAAAGGTATACATGTTGTTACTGAATAATGTAATTTGGCAGAACTACTTGGTAGCATTTCTCCACTCCCCCTGCTCAGATGGCGATGAAGTGCATAGACTCTGGATCCACACACGCTGTGTTGGATTCCAGGCTCTGCCACTTCCTAGCACTTTCAAATTATTGACCTTTATGTTCCTCATCTGTAAAGTGCAGCTAAAACTAATTCTTCACTAAAAGGGCTTTAGTAATATTTGAGTAAATACATATAACATTTATAATAGTATTAAATGTTAAATATTGCTACTATTTATAGATGCTATAAATATTTAAAAGATTTTTCATGGTTTCTTAACCTGTTATGTACAGTATTTAGAAAAGGATCCATAGAGAGGTACTTAAATATTTCCTATGACATTGAGGAAAAGAAAATACCATTATAGTTCTAGCCAACCGGTATTTCTTGTTCTGATGAAACACGTAAATGGCATACGGGAAGCTCTTCTATTTAGGGAAATAAATTCAATGTAAAATAAGAGCAGGTTTAACATACAGGAAGTGAATTCTATTAATTTTTTCTATCATCAGTTTTCTTTGTGATGCTGCTTCAATGCTGAGTGAAGTTGTTTCATGGAATAGCTCTCATTTGCGTTCTGAGATAACATAAGGCATAAAGTAACACGATGCTCCAGAACTGCACACTTTTTAGGATGGAGGAGCTCTGATGTTTTATCAAGCACACCTACTAAGAATGAAGATTTCACTCAAAGTCACTTTCTTCCTTGAGTTTCTTCTAACATGAATTGACCCCTAGCTTACACAAGTATTGTAAAACATGGATAAAGATTGTGAAAAGCACTGAAACCAAACTAAATCCTAAATAAGTTATCAATGAATACATTTACCTCAAGTTGCTACTCTTCATACTTTGTTGTTTAACCAGTTGTTCTGTGGTCACTTGGTTATTTAAACTAAAATAAATTATGGACCACTAATCAGATGTTGGACACTGTTACGGGGGTTGGATACAGAAAATTGGATAAGTCCTGTTCTCAGTAAAAAGCATTGTCTAATGAGAGAAATACAAATTATCTTCATCTAAGTCTAATGCACGTGGTAATACTATGGTATCAATACCAATATATTACTAGGGAGACGCTATAAAGAGGGATTGATTCTTCTGCAAGTATGGGGTGCAGGGGGCCTTGAAGGATGAATAGAGGTAACTAAGCTTCAACTGAAGGAGCAGCGTAGTGTTTCTAGTCCATGTGCATAGTCTGTTGAAGCAAGAGTATGAATTGAAATGTAGAGACTGTCATGATACATGTGACTGAAAAAGGGATAAAACCTTAAGCAAGGCAGTGACAATGCAAATGGTGAGGAGAGGATTCATTTGACATTTTGAGCCATAATCAACAAGACTTGATGACTGATGCTCACGTTTAGTGGGGTTAAAATTGGAGATGATATGGCTTGGGTTTTTGACATTACTGAGATGGGGATGCAGCACAAATTTTTGTTTTCTTCTGTTGGTTTTGCTTTTGTTTGGCAAGAATGTATGTACTGATAATTCCGCTTGAGATAGTTTTAGTTTGAATATTTTGTCACTGTGCAATGGAAAACCACATTTACCCTATTATCTCTGTGTTCAACTCATCACAGTGTCCTACCTTACAGTTGCACTTGTGTCATGCATCTCATGGTTTCTCTGGCTCATTTTTTTCCTGTCCTACAGGCTGCCTTCAGAGCTCTTGGTTTTGAACTCTAGTGACAAACAATAGAATTGACCAGTGCTAACCCAAATAAAACAAAAACAGCTCTTTCTAGGATTCGAATAGGACATGCGTGTAGAAGCTGTAACCCACTCCCCTGGGAACAGTATTCCAGGTGACTGTTTTTGGCCTTCCAAACCTCCAGATCCCTAACTAGGCATGAGAATTAGCAAAGGAAAGTAAACAAGCCATTTTAGCACACCAGGAAGCTTCTCTCAAGTCGCAGATACATTCCTATTCCTGAGAATTATACACAAGTCAATAAAGATTAACTAAACAGTTGGAAATACAGCTAAATAAAAGCTGAGACTTTAAAAATCACTCAAGAATATGCACATTGCAAGCAGTTTGGCAAGAAGCTCTTGCATGTTTCTTTTTGCTGTATTTCTTAACACAGTTCCTTTAAAAATCAACTTTGGCAGACAAATGGAGATCCTCTATTAACGGATACTTGAGCACTTGGGCTGTATTCACAGTTTACTTCTGCAACTCAAAGCCTCAATTCAGACTACTGATGGAGGAGCTTTTTCTTTTTTTTTGTTTAAAAATTATTTTTTTAAATCATCGTATAAAATGTAAACATGTAAAAATGACATATTAAACAAAAGCGTATTTCAAGAGTTTTTGAAACAAATGAAGGCACATCTTCTTTTGGTTGTCAATATATATTTAAATGTCAGCCTAAGAGGATTTTAAAGTACACGTAATTGTGACTGGGGCAAAATTTTAGAGAATTGTTATCCAATTTGTAGACCCAAGAGATCAACGAAGTTTGTTTTATTATTATTTTTTTTTTTCGGTATGTGGGGCTCTCACTGTTGTGGCCTCTCCCGTTGCGGAGCACAGGCTCTGGACGCGCAGGCCCAACGGCCATAGCTCACGGGCCCAGCCGCTCTGCAGCATGTGGGATCCCCCCGGACCGGGGCACGAACCCGTGTCCCCTGCTTCAGCAGGCGGACTCTCAACCACTGCGCCACCAGGGAAGCCCTCAACGAAGTTTTAAAACTATCCATTAACTTCTGCCTTTTGATCCTATTGTAATTTATTTGTGTATTTTTTTCAGGGTGAAGATAGAAAATGAAATTCAGATGAATCAGTTTTGCTCCTTGAATGTAGCTTCACTACAAAAGTAGATGAAGTTGAGGAGGTTTAAATTACTCCACAAACTGGAATAGAATTTCTAATGATATGAGCATTTAGATTGTTTTATTCCAGTCCCCCAATTACTATTTATAACTAAAAAATAGATTTAAATCATAGAAACCATATGTATTTCAATGCCACAATGCTTTTCTTTGGAAAGAAATATAAAGTGTAATAAGTTGATAATTTTTTTTTTTTTTCGGTACGCGGGCCTCTCACTGTTGTGGCCTCTCCCGTTGCGGAGCACAGGCTCCGGATGCGCAGGCTCAGCGGCCATGGCTCACGGGCCCAGCCGCTCCGCGGCATATGGGATCTTACCGGCACACAAACCCATGTCCCCTGCATCGGCAGGCGGACTCTTAACCACTGCGCCACCAGGGAAGCCCTAAGTTGATAATTTTTATAAGTAGTTAAAAGACTATTTATTGAAAGTCACCAAATGCTTTAAAATGTCTGTCTAAAAACTCTTGTGTTTGATTTCCAAAGAAGTGAGCCAGCATTCCTGGTTGTTCTGTTTACATAGTAAGAGTTTCTCTCTGGCATAATCAGTTATCTTACTACTTTTTAAGAAAAACATTAAACCTGAGAATTGAACAATTGCCAGAAAAAAAGAAAACAAACAAAAAAAACTTTCATCATAAAAGGCTTAAGGTTTTTTTTTTTTTTTTTTAAAGTTTTGAGACCTGAGGAGTTCATTTAAAAGTAGATTTAAAAAGTATTTCAGGGCGCCTTCAAGAGGACAGAGGAGTAAGACATAGAGATCACCTTCCTGCCCACAAATACATCAAAACTACATCTACATGTGGAACAACTCCTACAGAACACCTACTGAACACTGGCAGAAGACCTCAGACTTCCCAAAAGGCAACAAACTCCCCACGTACTTGGCCGTGTGGCTGACAGGGTCTTGGTGCTCTGGCCAGGTGTCAGGCCTGAGCCTCTGAGATGGGAGAGCCGACTTCAGGACATTGGTCCTCCAGAGACCTCCCGGCCCCACGTAATATCAAATGGTGAAAGCTCTCCCAGAGATCTCCATCTCAACGCTAAGACCCAGCTCCACTCAATGACCAGCAAGCTACAGAACTGGACATCATATGCCAAAGAGCTAGTAAGACAGGAACACAAACCCACCCGTTAGCAGAGAGGATGCCTAAAATCATAATAAGCTCACAGACACCCCAAAACACACCACTGGATGTGGTCCTGCGCACCAGAAAGACAAGATCCAGCCTCATCCACCAGAATGCAGGCACCAGTCCCCTCCACCAGGAAGCCCACATAACCTACTGAACCAACCTTACCCACTGGGAGCAGACACCAAAAACAATGGGAACTACGAACCTGCAGCCTGAGAAAAGGAGACCCCAAACACAGTAAGTTAAGCAAAATGAGAAGACAGAGAAATACACAGCAGATGAAGGAGCAAGATAAAAACCCACCAGACCAAACAAATGAAGAGGAAATAAGCAGTCTACCTGAAAAAGAATTCAGAGTAATGATAGTAAAGATGACCCAAAATCTTGGAAATAGAATGGAGAAAATACAAGAAATGTTTAGCAAGGGTCTAGAAGAACTAAACAGCAAACAAACAATGGTGTACAACACAATAAATGAAATTAAAAATTCTCCAGAAGGAATCAATAGCATAATAACTGAGGCAGAAGAAACGAATAAGTGATCTGGAAGATAAAATAGTGGAAAAAGCTACCACAGAGCAGAATAAAGAAAAAAGAATGAAAAGAATTGAGGACAGTCACAGAGACCTCTGGGACAACATTAAATGCACCAACATTCGAATTATAGGATCCCTGAAGAAGAGAAAAAAAAAAGGACAGAGAAAATATTTGAAGAGATTATAGTTGACAACTTCCCTAATATGGGTAAGGAAATAGTCAATTAAGCCCAGGAAGCACAGAGAGTCACATACAGGATAAATCCAAGGAGAAACACGCCAAGAAACATATTAATCAAACTATCAAAAATTAAATACAAAGAACAAGTATTAAAAGCAGCAAGGGAAAAGCAACGATTAGCATAAAAGGGAATCCCCATAAGGTTAACAGCTAATCTTTCAACAGAAACTCTGCAAGCCAGAAGGGAGTGGCAGGACATCTTTAAAGTGATGAAAGGGAAAAACCTACAACCAAGATTACTCTACTCAGCAAGGATCTTATTCAGATTCAATGGAGAAATTAAAACCTTTAAAGATAAGCAAAAGCTAAGAGAATTCAGGACCACCAAAGCAGCTCTACAGCAAATGCTAAAGGAAATTCTCTAGACAGGAAACACAAGAAAAGGAAAAGACCTACAATAACAAACCCCAAACAATTAAGAAAATAGTAACAGGAACATACATATCGATAACTACCTTAAATGTAAATGGATTAAATGCTCCAACCAAAAGACATAGACTGGCTGAATGGATACAAAAACAAGACCTATACATATGCTGCCTACAAGACACCCGCTTCAGACCTAGGGACATACACAGACTGAAAGTGAAGGGCCGGAAAAAGATATTACATGCAAATGGAAATCAAAAGAAAGCTGCAGTAGCAATTCTCATATCAGACAAAATAGACTTTAATATAAAGACTATTACAAGAGACAAAGAAGGACACAACATAATGATCAAGGGATCAATCCAAGAAGAAGCTATAACAATTGTAAATATTTAGGCACCCAACATAGGAGCACCTCAATACATAAGGCAAATGCTAACAGCCATAAAAGGAGAAATTGACAGTAGCACAATCATAGTAGGGGACTTTAACACCCCACTTTCACCAATGGACAGATCATCCAAAATGAAAATAAATAAGGAAACACAAGCTTTAAATGATACATTAAACAAGATGGACTTAACTGGTATTTATAGGACATTCCATCCAAAAAGAGCAGATTACGCTTTCTTCTCAAGTGCTCATGGAACATTCTCCAGGATAGATCATGTATTGGGTCACAAATCAAGCCTTGCCAAATTTAAGAAAACTGAAATCGTATCAAGTATCTTTTCTGGCCACAACACTATGAGACTACATATCAATTACAGGAAAATATCTGTAAAAAATACAAACACATGGAAGCTAAACAATACACTACTTAATAACCAAGAGATCACTGAAGAAATCAAAGAGGAAATAAAGAGGAAATAAAAAAATCAAAGAGGAAATAAAATAAAAGAGAAACAAGTGACAATGACAACACACCCACCCAAAACCTATGGGATGCAGCAAAAGCAGTTCTAAGAAGGAAGATTATAGCAATACAGTCCTACCTCAAGAAGCAAGAAAAACCTCAAATAAACAAACTAACCTTACACCTAAAGCAATTAGAGAAAGAAGAACAAAACTACCCCAAAGTTAACAGAAGGAAAGAAATCATAAAGATCAGATCAGAAATAAGTGAAAAAAATTGAAGGAAATGAGAGCAAAGATCACTAAAAGCTGTTTTTTTGAGAAGATAAACAAAATTGATAAACCATTAGCCAGACTTATCCAGAAAAAAAGGGAGGAGACTCAAATCAATAGAATTAGAAATGAAAAAGGAGAAGTAACAGCTGACACTGCAAAAATACAAAAGATCATGAGAGATTACTACAAGCAACTCTATGCCAATAAAATGGACAACCTGGAAGATATGGAAAAATTCTTAGAAAAGCACAACCTTCTGAGACTGAACCAGGAAGAAATAGAAAATATAAACAGACCAATCACAAGCACTAAAATTGAAACTGTGATTAAAAATATTCCAAAAAACAAAAGCCAGGACCAGATGACTTCACAGGCGAATTCTATCAAACATTTAGAGAGGAGCTAACACCTATCCTTCTCAAACTCTTCCAAAATATAGCAGAGGGAAGAACAACCCAAACTCATTCTACGAAGCCACCATCACCCAGATGGCAAAACCAGACAAAGATGCCACAAAAAGGAAAACTACAGGCCAATATCACTGATGAACATAGATGTAAAGATCCTCAACCAAATACTAGCAAACGGAATCCAACAGCACATTAAAAGGATCATACACCATGATCAAGTGGTGTTTATCCCAGGAATGCAAGTATTCTTCAGTATATGCAAATTAATCAATGTGATAAACCATATTAACAAATTGAAGGAGAAAAACCATATGATCATCTCAATAGATGCAGAAAAAGCTTTCAACACCCATTTATGATAAAAACCCTCCAGAAAGTAGGCATAGAGTGAACTTACCTGAGCATAGTAAAGGCCATCTATGACAAACCCACAGCCAACATCATTGTCAATGGTGAAAAACTGAAACCATTTCCACTAAGATCAGGAACAAGACAAGGTTGCCCACTCTCACCACTCTTATTCAACATAGTTTGGAAGCATTAGCCACATCAATCAGAGAAGAAAAAGAAATAAAAGGAATCCAAATTGGAAAAGAGGAAGTAAAGCTGTCACCGTTTGCAGATGACATGATACTATACATAGAGAATCCTAAAGATGCTAACAGAAAACTACTAGAACTAATCAATGAATTTGGTAAAGTAGCAGGATAAAAAATTAATGCACAGAAATCTCTTGCATTCCTATACACAAATGATGAAATATCTGAAAGAGAAATTAAGGAAACACTCCCATTTACCATTGCAACATAAAGAATAAAATACCTAGGAATAAACCTACCAAAGGAGACAAAAGACCTCTATGCAGAAAACTATAAGACACTGATGAAGGAAATTAAAGATGATACAAACAGATGGAGAGAGATACCATGTTCTTGGGCTGGAAGAAACATTGTGAAAATGACTGTACTACACAAAGCAATCTACAGATTCAATGCAATCCCTATCAAACTACCAATGGCACTTTTTACAGAACTAGAACAAAAAATTTCACAATTTGTATGGAAACAAAAAGACCCTGAATAGCCAAAGCAATCTTGAGAAAGAAAAATGGAGCTAGAGGAATCATGCTCCCTGACTTCAGACTATACTGCAAAACTACAGTAATCAAGACCATATGGTACTGGCACAAAAACAGAAATAAAGATAAATGGAACAGGATAGAAAGCCCAGAGATAAACCCACGCACATATTGTTACATTATGTTTGATAAAGGAGGCAAGAATATACAATGGAGGGCTTCCCTGGTGGCGCAGTGGTTGAGAGTCTGCCTGCTGATGCAGGGGACACAGGTTCGTGCCCTGTTCCGGGAGGATCCCACGTGCCACGGAGCGGCTGGGCCTGTGAGCCATGGCCACTGAGCCTGCGCGTCCAGAGCCTGTACTCCGCAACGGGAGAGGCCACAACAGTGAGAGGCCCGCGTACCACAAAAAAAAAAAAAAAAGAATATACAATGGAGAAAAGACAGCCTCTTCAATAAGTGGTGCTGGGAAAACTGGACAGCTACATGTAAAAGAATGAAATGAGAACACTCCCTAACACCATACACAAAAATAAATTCAAAATGGATTAAAGACCTAAATGTAAGGGCAGACAGTATAAAACTCTTAGAGGAAAACATAGGCAGAACACTCTATGACATTAATCACAGCAAGATCCTTTTTGACCCACCTCCTAGAGAAATGGAAATAAAAGCAAAAGTAAACAAATGGGACCTAATGAAACTTAAAAGCTTTTGCACAGCAAAGGAAACCATAAAGAAGACAAAAAGCCAACGCTCAGAATGGGAGAAAATATTTGCAAATTAAGCAACTGACAAAGGATTAATCTCCAAAATATACAAGCAGCTCATGCAGCTCAATATCAAACAACCCAACCCCAAAATGGGCAGAAGACCTTAATAGACATTTATCCAAAGAAGATATACAGATTGCCAACAAACACATGAAAGGATGCTCAACATCACTGATCATTAGAGAAATGCAAATCAAAACTACAATGAGGTATCACCTCACACTGGTCAGAATGGCCATCATCAAAAAATCTACAAGTAATAAATGCTGGAGAGGGTGTGGAGAAAAGGGAACCCTCCTACGCTGTTGGTGGGAATGTAAAATGATACAGCCACTATGGAGAACAGTATGGAGGTTCCTCAAAAAACTAAAAATAGAACCACCATATGACCCAGCAATCCCACTCCTGGGTATATACCCTGAGAAAACCATAATTCAAAAAGAGACATGCACCACAATGTTCATTGCAGCACTATTTACAATAGCCAGGGCATGGAAGCAACTGAAGTGTCCATTGACAGATGAATGGATAAAGAAGATGTGGCACATATATACAATGGAGTATTATTCAGCCATAAAAAGAAACGAAATTGAGTTATTTGTAGTGAGGTGGATGGGCATAGAGACTTTCATACAGAAGGAAGTAAGTCAGAAAGAGAAAAAAAAATACCACATGCTAAGACACATATATGGAATCTAAAAAAAAAATGGTTCTGAAGAACCTAGGGACAGGGCAGGAATAAAGACACAGACATAGAGAATGGACTTGAGGACATGGGGAGGGGGAAGGGTAAGCTGGGATGAAGCGAGAGAGTGGCATGGACATTTATACACTACCAAATGTAAAATACATAGCTAGTGGGAAACAGCCGCATAGCACAGGGAGATGAGCTCGGTGCTTTGTGTCCACCTAGAGGGGTGGGATCGGGTGGGTGGGAGGGAGACACCAGATGGAGGAGACATGAGGATGTATGTATATGTATAGCTGATTCACTTTGTTATACAGCAGAAAGTAACACACCATTGTAAAGCAATTATACTCCAATAAAGATGTTTTAAAAAAAAAACTACCACAAAAAAATGCTTTTATGTCTGAGTTCCAGTTACTTTTTAATAATTTCATTTTCAGTTATTAAACTTGAAGTATTAGCACAGACCATAATAATGGTAAAATTTGTTATTTAATATTGTTCAAAACTGTCATACTATTTTAAATTGATTATTTCAATTTTACTCTTTCCTAAGTAGATGCTACTGCACAGAACCATTCTAAATATTGTCAACAAATAGAATTTTCCCTCCGAGGTTCATCCTCTATTTCTCACCATTAACAAAGACCTTGTGTATTTCCTTAAATAAATAAGATTCCCTACTGCAGAGACTCCTTCTTCTCATGTTGTGGACTTTCCTTTCTTTCTCCCTGTTAAAGCTTTTTTTTTTTTTTTTTTTTCTTTTTTTGTCTTTTTCTTGGTCCTGAGCTCTGTTCCCAGACTGTCATTAAAGTGTTATGACCAAAATGGCTTAATAATAACTTTTACTTTCCAGGTAACTTCTTTCTAAAATGCCAAAGCAAAGTAATGCTATGGAAAAAAAAAATCAGGGATGCTGTTTTTCAAGGGAAGAATTTTCAGTATTTCCTTAAATCATACAGGTAAGATCTGCTCTCTTGCTTTGGTATAATATTTCCATAATAATCCCACAATGCATTTCATGGGTTACAGCTTGAGTTCATACAGGAGTGCTAACTTTATAGTCTTGTCACAGCTCTATGGCAGTGATTCCTAACTGGGACTGATATGAACACCCTCCTCCCCCCAGGGATATTTGGCAATGTCTGGAGACATTTTTTTTGCCACAGCTGGGGATGTGCTACTGGCATCTAGTGGGTAGAGGCCAGGGATACCACTCAACACCCTATGATACAAAGGTTAGCCTCCTACACCGAAGAATTACTCATCCCCAAATGTGAATAGTGGCAAGGTTGAGAAACCCTACTAGAGGGCAAAGTCAGACTAGAAAGCAGGTAAGTAATCTGGCTGAAAGGCTTTCCTTTTAATCTGGAGTCAGAGGTAAAATGAGTTTTGATTTCTACCAAGAATTGTACAGCTATTTATGAAATGGTATACTACCTTTTTGCTTTGGTAGAGATAAAGGATTAAAATATATACACTTTCAAATTTGGATTTAAATTAAGCAGTCTTTATTTAATCAAATAGGCAAGTTTACTCTTTTGCCTTGATCATTAATAAAATAGTTTTAGAAATAACACTTTTGGTGTTTTTTATTTTATTTTTACACTTAGATTATTTTTATTTTCTCTAACTCAAGACAAATAACTTGGCAAGCAACTTGAGTTTGTGTGACTGCACAATATTTATTAATGTCTACCATAGTTTTCGTTACGTCTTTAAATTACGTCAAACCCTGCTGGAGTTCTTCAACTTTCCCTGGTTTGTGTCACTCGTTAATTTATTCATTAAATAAATGTTTATTGAGTATTAACTAATTCAGTCATTTTTCTCTCTCTATTTTTTTTCTGTTGTGTATTTTATTTATTTACTTATTTATATTTTTGGTTGCAATGGGTCTTTGTTGCTGCACGCGGGCTTTCTCTAGTTGTGGCGAGCGGGGGCTACTCTTCGTTGTGGTGCGCAGGCTTCTCATTGCAGTGGCTCCTCTTGTTGCAGAGCACGGGCTCTAGGCACACAGGCTTCAGTAGTTGTGGCACATGGGCTCAGCAGTTGTGGCACATGGACTTCGTTGCTCCGCGGCATATGGGATCTTCCCGGACCAGGGCTCGAACCTGTGTCCCCTGAATTGGCAGGCAAATTTTTAACCACTGTGCCGCCAGGGAAGTCCCTGTTCTCTGTCTCTTACTGGTCTTACAGGGAAGACCAGTAAGGAATCGATAGATGGTGGTTTGAGCCAGGATGCTAGCACTAAGTGGTTTATAAATTTGTTGATTTATTGATGGATTGGATTTGAGAAAAAGAGAGTAGCCAAAGTTTCAGCTGGAGTAACTGGAGGACTGGTAGGATAGATTGTTTCACTGTTTACCAAATATTTCAGTTTCTTTAAATATAGAGTCTCTTCCTGTGGGAGAATAATACATCTCTGTCCTATTGAAATTGGGAGGCCATGCAACTTGCTTGACCCATAATAAGTAGGTAGATGGTTTAAGAGCCAGCACTTGGCTTGCCACATCATTTTTCCTTCTCTACAAAACCAACAATGTTCCAGCTAAAGCACATTCTGTCGGTTTGGCTCCTAGAGCAAAGCCATTGTGCATTATAACTGCAGGATACACACAGAGGATATGTATCAAGAAATAAACCTTTGTTGTTGGAAGCCAGGAAAATGTTCAGGTTGCTTATTACTGCAGCATAAGCCAGCTTAGCCTGACTAATACAAATGTAGTTGGCAATAACTAAGATGGGGACACTTGCTAGAGTTGAAAGTTTTGGATGTGTTATGGAGTAACCCGGAGTTCAGTTTTGGTACGTAAGATTTTTGAGATGCATATTAGACATCCAAGTGGAACTCTCAAGTTGCCAGTTGGATATAAGGAGCTAGAGTTCAAGGAAGAGATATAGACTCAGGATACACATTTGGGAGTCATCAGTCTGGGACTGAACAAAATTACCAAGGGAGTGAAAAGATAAGAAGTCCAGGAACTGAGCTCTGGAGTAGTCCAACAACTGACAAATGAGACTGAGAGGGAGCAATCAGTAGAACAGGAGCCAGACCAAGAGGTGTGGTGTCCTGGAAGCAAAGCGAAAAAAGTCCTTCAAGGATGATCATCTGTGTCCCACAGTGCTTGCAAGTCAAGTGAGGGTGAGGACTGAGAACTGACCTCGGGATGCAGCAATGTGGAGGTCACCGATGACCCCGACAGGTGCGGTTTAAGTGGGGAGGAAAGCTCGAATGAGATGGGTTCAAGAGAGGATGGTAGGAGAAAAGTAAGATAGCAAGTGTAGGTAATTCTTTCAAAGAGCTTTTCTATAATGAGGAGAAGAGAAATGATAACTGAAAAGGGAAATAGGGTCAAAAATGTTTTCTAGTATGTTGGGTGAAATAACAGCTTATTGATATGCTGATGGGAATAATCCAAAATGGAGGGAAACAATTGATGAGGCAGAAGAGAGAGGGGAGAATTGCTGGAGAGACCACATTTAATAGTTGAGAAGGGATGGGATATGGTACACAAATGGGGGCGTTGAGCTTTGATAGGACCTCACACAGTTCATTTATAGAAACAGGATAGAAAAACATATGTGGATATATGATGGAAATACACAGTTGGAGTGACAGCTGTGGAACTTCTGATTACTTCTATTTTTCTCATTAAAATAGTAACCAAGGTCACCCACTGAAAGTGAGGATGGGTAAAGAGCTGTTGGAGATTTGACATAATTGTGTATTTTTCTCCATCTATATTCCGTTGGAGGTGGGCTGGTTTGAAACGTTGGAAAGATGCACTTAACCATAGCTGGAAGTTGTCCTAGCAAATCTAACAAAGCATAGGAGGATGAAAAGTTGAAGAATATATTCAGGGGAACAATTGAAATGACCAGCCATGACATTTTAGCTGCCTTTTCATTTCATTTTAGGTTGCCTTTTCATTTTGTTGATGGTTTCCTTTCCTGTGCAAAAGTTTTTAGTTTGAGTAAGTCCTATTTACTTATTTTTGCTTTTGTTTCCCTTGCCTGAGGAGACATATCTGAAAGAGTATTGCTAAGAGTGATGTCAAAGAGCATACCACCTGTTTTCTTCTAGGAGTTTTATGGTTTCAGGTCTTGCATTTAAGTCTTTAATCCATTTTAAGTTAATTTTTGTATACAGTGTAAGAAAGTGGTCCAGTTTCATTCTTTTGCATGTAGCTATCCAGTTTTCTCAATACCTTTTATTAGAGAAACTGATTTTTCCCCATTGTATATTCTTGCACTTTGGCTTACTTTAGATTTATGCAAATAAACCTTTACAAAGCCAAACTGAATAAGGAAGGAGTTTATTGGATATTATTTAATAATTGAGATGGGTTCCTACAAAGATGACCTAGTCATTCATTAAAACCTCTATATATATTAGACAGTTAAAAATTGGTTATTTGTTCAGTATTTGGCTTAATGCCTCCTTCTATAATTTATTATCTTGGAATATCATTACTCTCAGCATCATCCATTGAATTAATGATATACTCAAGACATTGGCTAATATCGTTGCAATCACTAATTTTTATGTTGTGGGTATCAGGCATAGAGAAAAGTGGTACTTGACTACCAAAAAACGTGAGTCTGCTGTTTATCTTAAACTCTGGAGAGAGTCCTGCTTTTTACCTAAAAAAAATAATAGAAATATAAGTTAACTTTGAAACACCAGGGCAGCAAGTAGTTTTGAAGGCTCAGAAAAAGTTGGTAGTAATCAATGAACTTACGTTAAAAAATAATCACAAACAGGGCTTCCATGGTGGCGCAGTGGTTGAGAGTCCGCCTGCTGATGCAGGGGACACGGGTTCGTGCCCCGTTCCGGGAAGATCCCACATGCCGCGGAGCGGCTGGGCCCGTGAGCCATGGCCGCTGAGCCTGCGCGTCCGGAGCCTGTGCTCCGCAGCGGGAGCGGCCACAACAGTGAGAGGCCCGCGTACCACAAAAAAATAAAAATAAAAAAATAAAATAATCACAAACAATTTAAAGTCACTTCTGAAATTAAAAATGGGTTTTATTCCTAAGTTAAAAATATGGTTATTGATCCTACTACTACTCTCTTAACAACTTTCAAATATACAACAGAGCATTGTTAACTACAGTCACCAGACTGTACATCACATCCCCAGGACTTATTTATCTTATAACTGAGTTTGTACCTTTTGACCACCTTCACCCATTTCCCCCACCTTTCACCCTTCACCTCTGGCAACCACCAATCTGTTCTCTGTTTCTATGAGTTCAGCTTTTTTTAAGATTCCACATGTAAGTGAGATTATACAGTGTCTGTCTATCTCTGTCTGGCTTATTTCACTTAGTCTAATGCTCTCAAGGTCCATCCATGGTGTCCTAGATAGCAGGATTTCCTTCATTTTTATGGCTGCATTGTGTGTATATATTTCTGTATATATACAGATATATATACACACACATATATATCCATTTTCTTTATCCACTCAGTGTCAGTGAACACTTAGTTTTCGTGTCTTGACTATTGTAGATAACACTGCAATGAACATGGGATGCAGAGATCTCTTGGAGATGATGATTTGATTTCCTTTGGATATATAGAAGGTCCCCGATTTACAATGGTTTCACTTAAGACTTTTCAACTTTATGACGTTGTGAAAGTGATTCGCATTTGAATTTTGATCTTTTCAAAGAAGACACGCAGCTAGCCGTGTGCAGAGTGACACTCTCTTGTGATACTGAGCATTGGTAGCAACCACAGGGTACAGTCAGTCACGCGATTATGAGGGCAATCATACTCACAACGATTCTCTACCCATACAACCATTCGGTTTTTCACTTTCAGTACAGTATCCACTAAATTACATGAGATATGCAACACTTCATTATAAAACGGGCTCTGTTGTAGATAACTCTTGCCCAACCGTCAGCTAATGTAAGTCTTCTGAGCACGTTTAAGGTATGATGTTTAGCAGGTTGGGTTTATTAAATTCATTTTCTACTTAGGATATTTTCAATTTACAATGGGTTTTTCAGGATATAACCCTGTTGTGAGTCAAGGAAGCTCTGTATACCCAGGAGTGGAGTTGCTGGATTATATGATAGTTCTATTTTTAATATTTTGAGGAACTTCTATTCTTAATATTTTTCATAGTGGCTGCACCGATTTACATTCCAAGGGCCATTGTTTTCATTCACAGCCATTTGTTTCAGTCTTCTACATCTAGGACAGCAGTTCATTCTTAAATTATTAAGTAACAACTCAAATGGTAGCTCTGAATGAGGACGAGGGTGGAGGCGTTGTAGAGTCAGTTTGGGGAAGTTTTCCAAGCCATACATTCCTAGCTCCATTATCTTGTTGAGATGCTGATACACTCCTACCAACTCCCATTTGAGAATCACTTATCTAGAGCACATCCGCAAGTTTTTATTTGCTTCCAATTGGCAAAATTTAAACCAATACTTAAAAACTAAGTAGGAATTTTGCTAAGTGAAAAACTAGTGTTAGGATGGAGTAGAAAAGAGGTATTATGTTTTAATATTTTGAAACTTAAGAGTTTCACAACCTTTTAATTTAAAAGTATTTTGAATCTTAGTTCAAAAAGCCCAGTCACATATCCATAAGCAACTGTATTTTTTTCTCCACTAGGTTCTTCCTAGAATTACTCCTTCAGGAATATGGGGAGGGAGTGTGGAGGAAGATACTGTGCCATACCTCCGTCTAACCACTATTTTTCTTTTCACTATCATGCTTTCAGGAATATTTGTTAAATATTATGGCCTATGGGTCGCTGTGCTAGGCACTATTTGCACTTGCCAATGACAAAACACGATTATCTCCTCTTTCCATCAAAAGCTCTTCCAGTTCTCTGTGGGAGGAACCAGTGTCTTCTTTTTCACTCTCGTGGTGGGTGGCCTGTTGATTTGGGCTGACACTGTTCAGTATGTACTCATTTGGCTAAGCTGTAATTAGACCAAGACTGTGGTACTTCTTGCTTTGTCTACAATGAGAACTGGTGATAGGGGAGACAAAGAATGAATCACATATACCTGAAATATTTGGAAACTCTTGAAGCATAAAAACCATCCAAAAGAAAGCAAAACAAAAACCAATAAGAAAGACAGGCTTTATATATAATAAGGTAGTGTCTTTAGCTTAGACGTGTAACAGCAGCACTGCAGATCTTAAAATTGAGAAAGAAAGTATATACAGCCTTATATTTTTAGTTCTCCGACTACAGAGGGAACTCTTTAAGGTCAGGATGCAAATATTGTATTTGTTTATATTCACAGCATGGCTGAAGATGGTACCCTGAGCAAAGTCTGTGTTCAGGGCATGTGTTTTAACTTACTGACTGATTAATTTGAAAAAATAAGTAGAAGTTTTGTGCTTGGGTAATATTGAAAGTTAATTTCAGTTTAACTTTGAGTATGTCTTTGATTTTTTAAATCTGATTTGTGCAGCTTATATTTCATTGTACACTGCCTTGTGTTCTTTGTTAGTGGATATACGCTCTGAGAAGTTAGGGATT